>NW_006408609.1:2269489-2320034 GCF_000296735.1 Chrysochloris asiatica
GAACAACTGCCTCTTGGTCCAGGTACAGTAATTAATGCACATTAAATAGAAGGATTATATGTGAGTATATATTATGGCTTAGTCAGATGTATATGCATTTGTGTTTAGTATGGAGGTAGGACATACAAAGAATTATAAGACTAAAGCATATTTTTGTAAGCCTCTCAGCAAGTGAGGTTTTGGAACCAAACTTTGAGAGTGGCTTTTGAAATAATGGGTTGAACATTGTTTTATCTGTACTTTGTACTTCTTACATAAAAATATTTTTAAATACTAATGGAACAGTATTTAAAGGAGCTCTAGTAGTGTAGTGGTTATGAATCAGAGTCAGCAGTTCAAAACTACCAGCTGTTTTGCGGGAGAAAGATGAGGCTTTCTGCTCTGGTAAAGATTTACAGCTTCGGAAACCTTGTACAGGGTCACTATGAGTCGGAACCGACTGCACGGCACATAACCACCTCCACCACCACTCAATGGAACAGCCAGAAAACAGTTTTAACAGCAAATTGTATCAAATATTCTGTCCAATAAATTATGAAAAATTTTTTCATTTCAAATCTATGCATTATATCAGTAAACATTTTAAATGCCTTCTTAAATAGTTCATTAAGATTTTTCATATTTTATTATACAGTGGATCAAGAAAATGAAGTCAGGGAAAGATAAGCTGACACTTGTTGGTCTTCATATTAAAGTAACCTATCTCCATCTCTGTTTGTAAATAAAGACAATAATATTGACAGAAGTTAAATACATTGTTCAGGATTACCTGACTAGTAAACAACAGGGTTTTGATTTATTTTTTAAAATAACTGATTCTAAGTAATCCATGATACATAGGTATTATCAAGGTACTGAAGATAATTTAACCAATGAACTATTTTTGAAATATGTAATGTTTTATCCACACTTATTCAAACAGTTATAAACTGAATAATACTGCTTATAGGGCCACTGTGGATCAGAATTTACTTGATGGCACATAACAATATTATCTTACTATCTAGTTGAGACTAAAATAATGAATCATTTTTTTCATCTAAAAAGTAAGCTTAATATTATAAATGGAGCTAATGGTATCTTTCACCCTAAATAGGTTTAAGGATTGGATAACCCAATCCTGCATAGGGTTTCCAAGGAGCAGATGGTGGGTTTGAACTGCCAACCTTGTAGTTAGCAGTCCAGTTCTTATCCTACAGTCCCACACCAGGGTAAGGAGCTCTGGTAGCATAGTGGTTAAGAATCAGGCTGCAAACCACAAGGTCAGCAGTTCGAGACTACCAGCTGTTCTGCAGCAGAAAGTTGAAGCTTTCTATTTATAGCCTTGGAAACCCTGTACAGGGTCACTATGGATCGGAACCGACTCGACGGCACTTAACAACAACAACAACAACATATATATATATATGTGTGTGTGTGTGTGTGTGTGTGTGTGTGTGTGAAACAGCAACAACATAAAAACACTTAGAATATAGAAAAACTATATTCTTGATAGTAATGCTGGTATGGTTTGTGGCTCAGTGCTGGTAGGAGAACAAAAGCAATGATTTTGAATGTAATGACTTTATCTAAAACTTAAAAAATGTTATATATATTAAATTATATAATCATTTATACTAATTAGAAATATGATTAAAATACCTCACTAAATGCATGTTTGACTATATCTTTATTTTACTTATAATATTCTTATTTTTTTTATCATTCATCTAATTATACAAAGCTCAATTCCAATCTGTTGCATAAGTAAAAGGAAGATTCAGTTATATTTTTTAGACACATGGATGAGAAAATGTAGGTGGTAGTAGGCAGAAAATACAATAAAATTTAAAGACAAGCCAAAATCCAACTATATAGCTCAATACAATTGCCCAATGTACTGTGAACAATATCAAATGATCTCTGCTGTGTATGCTTAAGTTTAAAGCTCTTTATTGAATTGTGGAGGTTTGTAAGTAGGTATCAGGAGCTCCAGTGGTATAATAGGGTAAGCATATGTGGTTCAAGATGACCACAGGAGAAAGATGACTCTGTCTGCTCCCGTAAAAATGTACAGTCTCAGAAACCCTAGGGAAGCAGTTCGACTGTGTTATCGGGTCATTGTGAGTCAGAATTGATTTGATGGCAGTGAGTGTGAGGTTTCATGTTTTGTAAGTAGATACAGATTCTCCTAGTTCTGATATCTGTCAACAATCCTTAACATCCCTTTGCTTATCAAACTGTCCTTGTATAGCAGTCTCCCCTCTGTGTATGTTTGTGTGTAGATGTGTGTCTGTATAACTCAAAAGTGATTAGGCTTAGGACTCACCCTAAGCTGGTGCTGTCTCATTAACATAACAAAAGATATTCCCTATTTTCAGACAGAATTACATATATAGGTGCTGGGTCCAGAACTTCAGTGTATATTCTTTCAAAAGGATGCAATCAATCTACAACAGATAAGGATTCTAAAATGTCTTTTCTCCAACTATACAGAGTTGTAATTTTATGCCTTGTATTATTTAAGTGTGGCACTTCAGAATAGTGCACCGAACCACAAGATAAGTTTGAGCCACAAGGTCGGTGGTTCAATCCCACCAGTCACTCCTTGGAAACCCTATACAGGGTCGTTATGGGTTGGAACCAACTCAACAGCACTTAACAAAAGCAACATTATTTAAGTGATAAGTATATTGGTCTAGCTTATGGTGAAAAGAGGAAGAAAGAGTAGTGAGAAGCAGTAAAATGGAAAGATTTTTGTTCAGTATCCAGACTAATTGGAAAGGTTTTAGGAATGAAGACATGAATGAGAAGGAGGAAATTCTTCCAAAGGTCAATTTTGAAGTTGTTTTACAAAGAAGGGGATAGGGATTCAGAGTAGGCAATTCCCTATGATGTTTACTATACTGACTCTGTGGGAGTGCTGTGGCTCCTCAGAATAAGTGTTTGTGAGCCACAGGGACAGACATTCAAGTCCACCAGCTGCTCCATAAAAGAAAGATGAAGATTTCTGCTCCCACAAAGATTGAAAGCCTAGGAAACCTTATAAGAGTTGCTATGAGTTGGAACCAACTTGAAGGCACTTAACCACCACAACAGCATAGATTCTCAAAGATGTATTGAGATAGGTATTTGGAGTGAGCATAATGGTTACGAATCTGGCTGCGAACCGCAAGGCCAGCAGTTCGAAACTACCAGCTGCTCCATGGGAGAAAGATGAAGCTTTCTGCTCCCGTAAAGATTTACAGCCTCGGAAACCCTGTTCAGGGTTGCTATAGGTCAGAACCGACTTGATGGCACATAACAACAACAACATTATAACAAATACCTCTTTTGCTGACGTTCAGAGAAAAGGACTGCATGTATCACTGTTGAGTATAATTATTCAATTTTGTTCTGACAGTACTACGGGATGATTTCAGACAAAACCCTTCCGATGTCATGGTAGCAGTGGGAGAGCCTGCGGTGATGGAATGCCAGCCTCCACGAGGCCATCCAGAACCCACAATTTCATGGAAGAAAGATGGATCTCCACTGGATGATAAAGATGAAAGAATAACTGTGAGTATCTCATTTGACAATCAGGAACATTTGTGTATCTAGCTATACGTCTTCTTCACCAGAAGAAAAAAGAAAAATAAGGTAGATTATTTGAAATAAAGAGTTGTATTAACTCCCATTTAAAATTAGTTAAAAATGTATTTTAGTTTCCTTTGTGTTGACATGAAAGTAAATAAGCAAAACGTGCTTTTTAATTTGTAGTTAGGAAAAGTAAACTGTAGCTTCTGTTTTAATGTCTTAGAGTTAACACTTTTATGTATGACTTCAGGTTTACAAAATCTCCATGTGTTATAGTAAAAATGGTTTGTTAAATAGTCCACAAACACTACACCCTACTTAAGTTAGTAGGATCTGGGATCTTTAATGCTCACGAGCAGCCATCTAAGGCACTGCTGTTGATTTCTCCATGTTCAGAAGAAAGAAGTGTAATGAGAATTGAAAATGCTTAGAAACTGTTAGTCTAATGAAGTAATAGAACATGTGAACATCAGTCTCCATGACTCTAAGATCAAAAGAATTCTATTGTATCTGGCTACTACTACCAACTGCTCTGAAAGTGATCACATTAGAAGATCTCAGAAAAAGTGGAAGAACACGTGGAACAAAATTCAAAATTATTTTTAAAAGAGCAGCCTTACTGATCAGAAACAGACTTGAGGAACCCATGACTATGCCCCTCAAGTACCCTTCAGGTCTAGGAAGGAACCTCATCGTCTTGGCCCAGTTTTCAGCCAAGCAGTTTTTCTTGTTGTTAGGTGCCATTTAGTTAGTACTGACTCACAGCGACCCTATGTACAATAAACGAAAAACTGCCTAGTCCTGGGCCAACCTCACAATTGTTACCACGTTTGAGCCCATTGATGCTGCCACCTTGCCAATCCATCTCGCTGGAGGTCTTCCTCTTTTTCTCTGATCCTCCACCTTACCAAACATGATATCCTTCTCCAGCAACTGGTCCCTCCTGACAATATGTCTGAAGTATGAGAGACAAAGTTTGGCCATCCTGGCCTCCAAGGAGCGCTCTGGTTGCACTTCTTCCAACACATATCTGTTAGTTCCTTTGGCAGCCCATGCAACTTTCAATATTCTCCTCCAACACCATAATTCAAAAGCATCAATTCTTCTACGGTCGTCTTTAGTCACTGTCCAGCTTTTGCATTCATATGATAGATATAAAGCAGTAGATAAGTATAAAGTAGGGACAACAACACTAGTAATATATGCTCACTGTGGAATGGTTAGTAATTCAAAATCAAAATCCAGAGGGCAAAGTTGAGAAGCAATGGGAAGATGGGTGGAAATTAAATAGAAATCATGGGGAACAGATGGGATCCCTGTTCATGGAGGAGCTTGCAATCATTTAGATGAAACAAATTTATGATTTGTTGAATGTAAAACTGATCATCTTCTCTGTAAACTTTGACTGAATTCACAACAAGTAGTTTAAGAAAACGGTTTTAAAAAATTAGTTGTTTAATATCTTTGTAGACATTCTAAGTTAATTCAGAAATTTTATGTTTGTCTTTCCTTTTTAAATTGCATTTCTATTCTACAGAGTTCCATATTGTTTATGGGAAAAATCATTCTGCATAATGTTTAAGAAAATATTTTCTATAAAATAAAATTAGTTATTATATGTTAAATTACTCCTGATACGATTTGAGAATTATTCTATTTATAGTAAATTACCCTCATTGATAAGGGGCTCTGGTAGCATAGTGGTTACGAATCGGGCTGCGAACCTTAAGGTCAGCGGTTCGAAACTACCAGCTGCTCCGCGGGAGAAAGATGAGGCTTTCTACTCCTGTAAAGATTTACACCCTCGAAAACCCTATACAGGGTCGCTATGGGTCGGAACCGACTCGATGGCACATAACAACAACAACAACCCTCATTGATATAGTACCTCTTGATGTCAGTGGTTCTGTGTAACCTCATTTTTGTGTGTGTGATGTTTATTAAAACACTGAGTATAATCCACTCCTCATTGGTTCTATAATTGAATACTATCCTGTTACAGACTTCTTTGTTGATTATACCATGATATCTGTCCAGTGTGGACGCATCCAATAATTAAAAGCCCCTAGGAGAATGGAGTCATAGTGTGGTGCTGTAGGTTAAGCATTGGACTACTTACCACAAGGCTGTTAATTCAAACCCACTAGCTGTTCCTCACAACTATCTCAGTGGCACTTAACAACACCAACAACAAGGAGAATTGATGTGTGAGGAATAGGTCACTGCAAAAGTTGTAGAGGAACCAAACCAAGTTGTAGCAAAGACCACATAAACCTAATAAATGCTTGCAGTTTCTGGATAACAATTTAGCAGATAAGCTTGAAATTTAAATAGAGAAAAGTAGAGAAGGTTATGGAGATAAGGATTTAGGGAACTTACAAGATATTAAAACATTTTTTTTCTGTAATGATGTGAGACTATACCTCTCAAGTAATTTTTATAGATCTATGCATTTGGGTGAAGATTAACAACTACTTTCAATAGACACTGAAAAGCCACATGGCAAAGTGGATATTCTTGTTTTGGGAAATGGATTCAACAGTACGGAGAAACAGATATGGTAAAAAATACTCTTGTTGCTGATAGCAAATTCTTACTTGAGTTATGTTAATGTCAAACAAGAATTGTTGTTCTTAAGTACTGTCAAGTCAGATTTGATTCATAGCGACCCTGTATAAGGTTTCTTAGGAAGACCTACTTTCAGTCCAGCGTATTAACCTGCAGCACCACACCAGGACTCCCAAACAGGAATATGTTGCCCTTAAAATGTATTCTAGATAGTTTAATGAACATTATATATAGTCTCCTTTCCCTACCCTTATGCTTCAAACACCTTGAAACCAAGGAGAAGCTAGTGAGATTGAACCACCGATCTTGTAGGTCAAGCAGATTTTGTGGTCCAGTTTTATCCTACAGAGACACACCAAGACTCCTGTCAGCATGTACATGCTGTTTTAAATATAGGACACTGGAATCACTAAGGGAATGGCTATAGACCGAAAAAGAGGTCCACTGTTTGAGTGAAAGCATGCAGAGAAAGAGTAGAGCAGCCTTAGCAGGAGCAAGCAAGTTGTCATAAGAAAAAATGAAGAAAACTAGAAGGGATACCAAGTAAAGATGGTGTTTTAAGGAGGAAACTATGCCTGTGTCACATGCAGCTGGTATATCAACTAATATGAGGATTTAACATTGACAATGGAGTTCTGGTGTGGCACTGTAGGAGAAGCACGAGGCCACAAGGACTGTAAGGTCGGTGCTTCAAACTCACCAGCTGCTCCTTGGAAACCCTATACAGGGTCTCTGTGAGTCAGAACCGACTTGACAGCACTTAGAACAACATCAGCATTGATTATTGGACATAATAATTTGGTAAGTCATAGATCATCTTGACAAGAACAGTTTCAGTGGTGTCATGAGGGTGAAACCCCGACTGAACTGTCTCGATAGATATTGGAAAGATAAAAATTGGACAAGGGTATAGACAACTATTTCTATCTCACATAATGGTTCTTGGTGTTTGTGTGCTGTGGAGTTGATTCCAATTCATAGCAACCTTGTATAGGGTTTCCGAGGCTGTAAATCTTTACAGGAACAGAAAGCCTCATCTTTCTTCCTCAGAAGCGCCAGCAGTTTCGAACTGCTGACTTTGAGGTTAGCAGCCTGACTCATAACTACTACACTACCAGATCTCCTTATCTCACATGATGTTGTTGTTGTCAGGTGCCATCGAGTTGGAACCGACTCATAGCGATGCTATGCACAGCAGAACGAAACAATGTCCGATCCTGGACCAACCTCACTACCGCTGCCACACTTGAGTCCATCAATGATGCCACCTGGCCGGTCCATCTTGTTGGGGTCTTCCTCTATTTCTCTGACCCTCCATCTTACCCAGGGTGACATCCTTCTCCAGCGACTATTCCCTCCTGACAACATGTCCAAAGTATGAGAGATGAAGTTTAGCCATCTTGGCCTCCAAGGAGCATTCTGGCTGCACTTCTTCCAAAACAGATCTATTGGTTCTTTTGGCACTTTTAATATTTTCCTCCAACACCACAATTCAAAGGCATCAATTCTTCTACGATCTTCCTTATTCACTGTCCAGCTTTCGCATTCATATGAGGTTATTGAAAATACCATAGCTTGGGTCAGGCGCACCTTAGTCCTCAAGCTGACATCTTTGCTCTTCAACACTTTAAAAAGTTCCTGTGCAGCAGATTTGCCTAATGCAATACCTCGTCTGATCTCTTGACTGCTGCTTCTGTGAATGTTGATAGTTGATCCAAGAAGAACGAAGCCCTTGACAACTTCAATCTTTTCTCCATTGATAAGAATGTTGTTTATTGGTCCAGTGGTGAGGATTTTTGTTTTCTTGACATTTTGTTTTCTCACATGATAGGTGGATATAAAGGTGGTTGTAGTTTTACTTCATAGGGCCCCACTAATCTTAAAGGTTTCGTTTTTATTGTGTGTTGTTGTGTGTTTTGACACTGACATTTTAAAACCACTAGAGGACTCCTCGCACTCACCCCCCTTGAGCTTTCCTATTGTATTAGTTGCTGAAGCACAGGAGATGTTATGATTTATGTTTAACTTCTATTAACTTTTTCCTCCATTTAAAACAGTCTATTTTATCCTGCAATCTACCTGACCTCCTTACCACCTGGATCTCTGTTCCTTTGTTTTTATTTTCTTTCACATTGTAATTGTTTTGATCATAAACTGACCTCCCATATCCTCTAAATTTGGTCTTATAGTTTTGTTCTGTTCTGGTCTCTCCGAGCTGTTGATTGAGTTCCAGGTGGTGCTGCCACATATGTCAGTCACTGGTTGTTGTCTATTCTTATTGGTTCTCAGTCCAAAGAACTCCCTTTAGGATGTTTTGAAGTATTGGGTTGGCTTTGGCAAAATCCCTTACCTTCTACTTCTGCAGGAATGTTATTACACTGTCTATTTGATTGACAGCTTTGCTGGGTAGACGATTATTGTTTGGTACTTTTTTCTTTCAGTGTTTTATATATGTCTCCCCATTGCCTTCTTGCCTGCATGGTTTCTGCTGAGAGATAAGAGCTTAATCTGATTTGCTTGCTTTTGTAATAACACTTCTCTTTTCTCTAACTGGATTCTCTCCTTCTCTTTGATTTTGGAGACCTTGATTATGATATGTCTTGGAGATTTTCTTTTGGAGGCTGTCCTTACTGTGGTTCATTCAGCTTCTTGAATGCATATCTTTTTGTTTTTCAGGATGTTAGGGAAATTTTCTTCCAGAAGCTCTTCAGCTATCTCCTGTGTGGACTTGTGTGATTCTTCCTGTTCTGTAATACCAGTAATTCATAAGTTATTCCTGTTTATGTTGTCCCATATGAATCTTAGACTGTCTTCAGATTTTTTTATCCTTTTTTCTGCTTGCTCTTATAATCTTAGAGATTTGACTTCCAGCTCGCTGGTTCTGGCTTCCATCTCTTCAATTCTGCTCCTTTACCCTTTCAGTGTAGTGTCCATTTCTGGTATTACTAATCGTTTGGACCTTTATCTTCAGATTTTGAATTGTTTCCAAAGCTGTATCTATATTATCTGATTGTTCCTGTAGCACTTTCCTGACTTCCTCCTTATTTTTCTCAAACCATCTGTGAACCATTTGGATGTATCTCTGTATCATTCTCGTGAATTCCTTCTCAGGCAGTTCCAAAGGCCACCCTCCTTCCAGTGGGAAGTCTAGGTCTACCTCCAGCTCATTTGTGTTGATTACTCAATCTTGTTTCTTTTTAATGTTTTATTGTGAATTATATGATAGTTTACATGAGAGAACTTTAGTTTGACATTAATTCTATCGTATATCGTTTCATTGCCATGGTTCCAATCCCCTCCATGCATCATCAACCGACCAAAGGGTATACCCTAAAAACCCACCCCCCACACTCCCCCCCCCCCCCCCCCACCAGTCTTCAGCACACAGTCCCTCTCCCTCTCTGGATCCAAAGTCCCCAGCCGCTTTATCACTCACGTCATCGTCTCTGCCTCTATCTCGGGCCTCGTTGCTTCTCTGGGTAGGGTCCCGCTCTCGATTCTTCTCCATTGATGGTTCTAGAGACCTCTGCTCCTAGACTGGGGAGTTAATCACTCCCTTCCTTGCTATAAAACATCTACCTTTACATTTCCAACCCTCACAATCGGTCCTGATAACAATTATTCACTATTGTATCACAAGTGACCCATCTGCGTTTCATTTCATCAGCTCCGCCTAGACAGATTGGATAGTACTCATTGGAGATTGTGCCTTCCTCCATGCCTCCTGGCTCTAGGTCCCCTCTTGAAAGCTTGTAAGCCAGTCACTTCTTGCCTTTGTAATCCCCCCTCCCCCATTTTGGGTATCCAATGTCCAAGTTGCCCATCTCTGTCTACTCTGTGTGTGGAGGGGGTGGGAATGTTGATCTTGTTTCTGGACATGTGCCGAAATGGTCACTTGTTATTGGGCATCTTCAATAATTAGGTTTTCAATATTTAAATAATTGTATGTTGATGTATCATTGAGCTTTCTGATTACCTCTAAGTAGATGTGATAAGGAAATGAGCTTCCCTTTTCACTTTTCTTATTATTCAACTCAAGAGTAACTATAGCAGGTGTTGGCTGTCTGTGTGGTATTTAGCAGCTAGTATTGTCTCTTGCCTGGATGGTGGGATTTTACAGGGTGTGATTGCAAATTAACTACAAGCCACAAATGCTGTGTCTTCTTGGGTAACATAGGGAGAGAAAGAGCCCCTGAAGGTAAAAGGGGGACCAAAAAACATAACTGCAACAGCAAAAAAAAAAAAAAAATCAGGTTTGGTACTACAGTCTATAATCGAATAAAAGAAAAGAAAAGAAAAATATCTGTAACAAAACTTGAGTATGACGTTAATGCCCCTATCTCAGCCAGCTGGGGTGTTCTGGGAGACCGTTCTGTTTTAAACAGTTCCTGGTGACTCCTCCCACTTCCGCAATTCTGGGCCCAGAGATATTTCTTCAGCAGAACTGTGTGCATGATTGTAGAACCCTCCGGGGGGTGGGCAGTGTCCACTTGCTCAGGTACCCCTTCTAGTCACCACAGTGACTGTGTGCAAACAGCGAGAGACCAAAGAACAGAGAGATAAAAAAGGAAAGTCCACACCTGTATCTCCGAGGATTGTCAGAACCTCTGCGGTGGGAGTGCTCCTCAGTTCCTTGACCTGCTCAGTCTCGCCCCTATGTTTAACTTCTATAGCAACTTCCTTTACTTCTCACTCTCCAGTGGGATTGTTGTTAAGTACAATCAATTTGGTTCTGACTCATGGCGTCCTTATGTAGGATTTCTGAGGCTTTAAATTTTGGAAGAAGCAAAAAGCCTCATGTTTTCCCCATGGAACTCCTGGTAGGCTCAAATCATGGACTTTGAGGTCCCAAGTCCAGCTCTTATCATATGGAAGCACTTCTCTCCCACTAGACGAATTTGTTGTTGTTGTGAAGTGCCTTCGAGCCGTTTCAGACCCATAGCGACCCTGTACAGGGTTTCCAAGGAGCAGCTGGTAAGCTTGAACCGCCAACTTTGCAGTTCAAAATGGCTTTGCAGTCTGGCGCATTAACCCACAGCGCCACACTAGACTAATACTATCCTTTAATTCAGAGGTGGGGAACCTTTTTTTCTGTCAAAATTTATAACATCATTCACGGCGTACAAAATTATCAACTTAAAAATTAACCTGCTATATTTGGTCAAACATTTAACAAACTCTCAGGTAATGTGACAGAGGAGTCCTGGTGTAGCACTGTGGCTTAAGGCGCCAGACTGCAAAGCTGTTTGAACTGCAAAGTCAGAGGTTCAAGCTCACCAGCTGCTCCTCAGAAACCCTATGGTTACTATGGGTCAGAATCGACTGTACGGCACTTAACTTCTTCTTCTAATGTGACAGAGTCCTGGTGTGGCGCTGCAGAATAATGTGCTTGACTGCAAGGTCAGTCTGCGGCGTAAGGTCGTAAGTTCAAACCCACCAGTTGCTCCTCAGAAACACTACACAGGGTCGCTGAGAGTTAGAACAAAATTAACCACAGATATGAAGGAGGGACTTTTAGTGTGGTGCTATAGGATCAGCACTGTAATACAAAGCACAAGGTTGACAGTTAAAGCCCACAAGCTGCTCCTTGGACTATGAGTTGCTTGCTCACTATGAGTTGGAACAGACTCAATGGTACTTAATAACAACAACACTGTGATGTTTGGAACTGTAGTTGCCTTAGCAGGGCCAGACTAAATGATTTCGAGGGCCTTACATGGCCCACAGGCTAGACGTTCCCCTGCCCTACATTAAAGGACACAGAAGACATTAGAAGTTTTGTGTAAATATGAGAACTATCTCAAATCAGAAATCAAACAAGTTAAAGTCATAATGTCCTTTGACTATAAAATGGTGCCAAGTTGTTAATGTACAAATAATTTTAAAATCATTGAAATGCTGCCAAAATGATGATCCACAGTAATGTTCCATATGCTAGGAAGTTGAAACATCTGAAATTTTTACTATTTCTAAGACCATCTGTGTATTTTGTATGAATTATGATTGTTGAACTGATGAAACACTAGAGGTAAAAAACACATTTGTACATACAGGAAAATGAATAGATTAAAAATCAGCAGTTTTCCCCACAAAACTGGTACGATTTAAATTATGATTGTTTTTGTTTTATGTTCTTCCTCTAGGCAAAACTAAAATTGAGTAATTAAAGCAAAAACTTAAAAAGCATAAACAGAATGCCTGGTAATATTTCCAATTCTGTTTCCTTTTTTTTTTTTTCAAAATTGAAAATAAATTCTTAAGAGATATTGGCTATTAGATATTTTATATAGTTTTTCTTTCCTAAACTTTGTTTTCAAATGATTGTTTTTATTTCTGTTGTTAATTTTTCTTGCCAGATGTGTTGAGTACAGATGAACAGGAGATTAAATCACATAATATCTTTATGAAAAGCAATTGAAAATTGCACGGTTATTGCTACAGTTTTGGTTATAGGCATTTCTAGAGTTCTTTTATGTGGTAGTTTTCTTTGTTGAAAATTTGAAGTACACTTCTCCCAGCTGTGAGAACAAAGACACACCCTACAAAAAGGGGAAATATGTAATTGAATTGTAGCTGCACCTGTATTTTTTGATGTTCTTCAGTCGTTTCTTTTTACATTGACCTGGGTTCTGAGCCAAATTTTAGATGTCTGATGATTATAAACCAGGAATATATAAATAGCATTTTCTTATTCTCCTCCCTGGTGGAAGAATCCTTTAGAACTGTTTTGGCATGTATTTCTTAGAATTATTTGAAGGAGGCCTTAGATAGTGTTTGTCTCTGGTGTTCTTTCTATGAGCATTTATATTTAGAATTAGAAATAGCAGTAATTTAACTGGCAGACTAGATTACATTTACTTGATATGTTTGAGACTTTGTTGACTTCATATGTTTGAGATCATTGTTATTAATAAATAAAAGTTTGTCATAGAGTTAAATCAGAGACAAAAGGTGTAGAACAACATTCAAAAATGGTTTATAAAGTGATACATTTACTTGTTTTCATCACATTCTGAAAATATTACTTTTACTTTCAAGACAATTTTCTACTATAAGAAAAAGATAATGTTAGTAAAAACAAATTGGGAAAAAAATTCTAAATATTGTGAAAATGTATCCATGTGTAAATTTTAAAAACTAATATCTTTAAATTAAGGAAAAAATTTAAAACAATTTAATGTAGACCTCACAAATATTTCTTCGAGATTATAAAAGGACATGATTATTTATAAAGATGGTCACTGACAGAACTAAGTTGACTAAAAACTGATATGTATACAGCCAAAAAGTTCCAAGGAAAAATGTGGTATGAATTTGGATTTGGGGATGGAGCA
Organism: Chrysochloris asiatica; assembly: GCF_000296735.1. Taxonomy (NCBI): domain Eukaryota; kingdom Metazoa; phylum Chordata; class Mammalia; order Afrosoricida; family Chrysochloridae; genus Chrysochloris; species Chrysochloris asiatica. Next base: position 2,282,950 of record NW_006408609.1, read on the forward strand.
TTAAGAAAGAGAGGGGAGAAAGTAAGTGATAGAAAACATACTATATACTAATAGTATTTTTTAAATTGCTGTGAAAAATATACTAATAGTATTTTTTAAATTGCTACACATTTTAGAGTTGTTGATGTGGGTGACTAATATTATTATCTTGGTGAAAAGGTACATTTGTTTAAAGTCAACAGTTTTCAGAGTCACCTGCAGTTAGAATACCTGAATCATCAATTTTCCATATGCTTCTATTGAGTCTCCATGAAGATGAACATTCTCCTGGTGGTAGCTACTGGAATTGCAGGCATAGAGAGGGGAGAGAAGCAAATACAGCCACCTACTCAAGAGAATTACTTATAAATGAAATTTAACTATTATAGCATAAGAACAAATGTACTAATAAACTAAAATACTAGATCATTAAATAATTTCCCGGTAGTGAATAATACAAGAGTTCACCTTGTTATCCTGAGTCGATTCCTTTACAGCAATACTAATAAGTGCAGTGGCAAGTGATGTGGTCATTAGATGAAAGCAAAATGATAGTGCATGGTGTTGCATTTGTGTCTATACTTTCAATCTGGAAATCTTTGAACAAATGTATCAAGTTCAGGGATGGTTACTATTTGGGCACCAACAATGGATTTATCTAACAGAAATAATGATAATGACCACTATTACATTTTCTTTGCAATATCCATTTAATTCCCCTCAAGACTCAGTGAATCTTTCTATTGTAACACATTCACATCACTCAACTTTTCTGGTGATGGTTGGTTATGTGCTGTCAAGTCAGTTCTGACTCATAGTGATCCTGTATAGGGTTGCGAGGCTTGACATAGCGGAGGATCAGTGAAAAAGAGGAAGCCCCTCCCCCCAATGAGCTGAATTGACACAGTGGCAGTAGCAATGGGCTCAAACTTAACAACAATTGTGAGGATGGAGCAGGACTAGGCAGTGTTTCATTCTGTTGTGCACAGGGTCTCTATGAGTTGTAATTGATTGGACGGTACCTAACAAAAACAACAACAAAATCTTTATTTGAGCAGGAAGCCTCATCTTTGTCCAGAAGAGTAACTGGTGGAGTCACACTGCTGAGCTTTCAGTCAGCAGTCTAAAGTGTAACCCAGCATGCTTCTTGAGATGATGATGTCACACACTCATTCTGCCTTATTATGTTCCAGGCACTCTGCTAAGCACTTCAGACATATTGACACATTTAACCTAGTCAACGACCTTACCAGGTAGACACTAAAATTGCATTAAGGGAGTAGCTGATTCCAAACTGGCAGGAAGATCGTCTTTGGGGCAGTTATATTTTGTTCACTGACTTGTTGAACCCTGTGGTTCAAACCAACTTTGCAGTCCAGTGCATTGACCCACAGCGCCACCCCAGGACTCCACTTAGTTTCCATTAAATGTCTATCATGGGTTCAATATAAAACCTGTTGTTAATTTTTCTCAAATGAACACTATGCTTCCATAGTGGAGGTAGCATAAAAGAGGTTATAGCAGTCTTGAAAATAGGCTTGTTAATATTTAATTGTTAGTCCATATTATGTCCAAGGATGACATAAAATTTGAAAAATTTAATGGTTGCTCAAAAGATGGCACAGAATTTAGAATATTGGTCAAAGTTTATTGTTTAAAAACTAAAACTGTTTATCCTTAAGGACAAAATTCTTACTTAAAAATGTATTAAGAGATTGTGTAAAAAGGATGATAACCAACTCGTCACCATCTGGCATTTAGGTAAAGAAGAACTTATGTGAAAGAATAATACTTTGAACAAGCAATTGATTCAATTGATCTGCTGTATAGTTAGTTAACTGTTCAAGTTGCAGATTAACCAGATTCTAATAGCATCAACTTTTAATATTCTCCTCCAACACCATTGAAAGTGCTATGGGCTGCCAAAAGGACCAACAGATCCGTTTTGGAGGAAGTGCAGCCAGAGTGCTCCTTAGAAGCCAAGATGGCCAAACTTCATCTCTCATACTTTGGACATATTGTCAGGAGGGACCAGTCATTGGAGAAGGATATCATGTTTGGTAAGGTAGAGGGTCAGAGAAAAAGAGGAAACCCCCCGATGAGATGGATTGGCCAAGTGACAGCATCGATGGACTCAGCGTGGCAACAGTAGTGAGGTTGGCCCAGGATCGGGCAGTGTTTCATTCTCCTGTGCATAAGGTCACTGTGGGTTGTTGGTACTGACTCAATGGTACCTAAAACAACAACAACAATAGCATCAAGTGTATATGTTAAAAACATGAATACTGAAAAAAAAATTAAATAGGTAATTTGGTTAAAGAAAATACTGTTGATGTGGTGGTTTTTTTAATTTTATGTGCATGCAATATAATGTAGTAAACACTAATATAATAGCAACACACAAACGGTAAGATCTGTCTGGACTCAATCCTGAAATTATAGAGTTGTTTTCTTCCTAATAACCCCTGTCTATCACATACCTTGAATTACTCCATTTGAGTACTTAAAAAGACAAGTTTAAAAAGCCATTCATCTTTCCACGTTTGAAATTCTTAGCTTTTAAGCTAAAAGAGATGAATAATGCATGTTCCCCTTGCCCCCCCCCCATTCCCTCTGTATGGGGTTCTGTGACATAGACATTTTTGAATGATTTGTAATAAGCTATGGCTTAAATTCTTTGTTCTTCCTCCTACCTGTCCTCAAAATAGAATGCCACAAATATTCTATGCCCATTGCAAAAGTTCATTTTTCATTGTACCGAAAAGAATAGTTTGGGTGATGAAACAATGAATTTGTTACTTCCAGTCCAATCAGAAATATTACTTTATTATAAGTTGTCGATCATAAAGCGGCCAGAAGATTTCATCCATTTTTCTTTGAAAATGTGAAAAACATTCACAGTTTCAATATATTTTAACACAATGAAGTAGTGTACATTATATTAAATATCTTTCTTAGATAGGAGGACTAGCAATCGGGGTGGTTTTCCTTTTAGTGTCCTAGTTTTAGCATAGTAAAGTCATAAGTTCAGGAAACCTCTCAGTACTGGGCAAACCAAGACAGTTTTCCTAAACATAAATAGCTGAAACAAATTGATTTATAGATGAATAATTAATCATATTTATACAAGGGGAGTTAAAATTAGTTAAAAATAAATAGAAGAGTGTTATCTTTGTCTTATCTTTCATAGGCAAACTAAAAATTTGAAAATCAGTGATGCAGTTAGGAGAAAATTCAGTTATATATTAAAAAAATATTTAACTCACACATCATTCCATGTTAAAAGTATAAATTATTACAATGTGGTATGTTATTCATTTGTGTGTGTGTGTGTGCGCGCATGTGTATGTGCAGCCCTTTTCTGTTTCCTGTGTACCTTTGTAGATTTCTTTGATTTCCCTTGTTGGTGTGATATTTTGGTAAAAAAGCAGCTGACTCACATCCCATCCAAATCCCCAGTGTCCTCCAGATCCTTCACAAATTTGGCATTCAGCCCATTCCTTGCCAATTGCTTCCTTTCCCCTCAATTCCCATATGTCTCCTTCCTGAACCATCTGCTCCTCCTCCCTTCCTTCGATTAGTGCTTTCCTCTAGTCTTCCAAGTTCTTTCATTGTTCAGTGTCTGTTGCTTCCTTTTCTTCTGCTCTTCCCTAGAGGAAATCACCATACTTAATGCAGCTGATGTCATATATTGAGCCCATATATTCCTGAGAAGTGAAATTTACATTCCTACAAAATAAATATATAGTTTTGTTAGGTGAAGGTCAAAGGAAACTGCTAATTTAGTGAATCAGAAATAGATGTTTTTTCTCTGCCAAACTTAAAGAGCTAATGCACAGTATATACTTAACCCCTTCCTCCATCCCCCAAAAAATCCATTGCTGTCAAGTTGATTCTGACCCTTAGTGGTTCTAAAGGACAGATTAGAACTGCCTTAAAGGGTTTCCAAGGCTTTAAATCTTTATGGAAGCTAACTGCCAAATCTTTCTCAAATGGAGTAGTTTGTGGGTTCAAACTCCTGGCCCTTTGGTTTGCAATGGAGCACTTTATCCATTGTGACACCAGGATTCCTGGGGACTTCAAAATATAGGTAGAAAATGAAATTAATTCATAATGAATTGAATGAAGTTGCAGGAAGAAATTGTAATGGTTGCAAAGAAACAATGGTGTAAAGCCGATGTTCTCCCATGTAAACTATCACTCAGTTCACAATAAAAACTTTAAAAAAACAAAGATAATGGAATTTTTCACAAACTGTTTGAAGCCCCTAGAATATACTTACTGCTCTTTTAAACATATATTTTATTTTATTCATGACTTGATTATAGTTAAATCAATATAATTCCATAATATGAATCATAGGCTGAATAAATGTGTTAACAATATTATCTCTTTTAGCTTTCAAATTTTATAATTAACATGTGCATTAGTAAAATAAAATATATTCTTGGGTATTAGAAGATTACACTGTAACTAGGAAAAAATGCTTATTAAATGTACATGAGATTATAGAAGACGTTGAGCCTCTATAAACTTTATTATTTGTATCTGTGAAAAGAGTATTGTGTAATGATACAGATACCAGATTGTGTCACTGTGCAAATCCAGTAGAAAATATACGCTAAATATCATTATAAATGGTAACATACTTTATACATATTAGTAATAAATGTTTGAGGTGTTACTGTAATTGATATAGTGAACTCTGGATATATTTAGCCGTGCAAAACTTGATGACAGAGGAAAATCAGGAACTGTTTCATGCCATAAGAATTTCAATATGCACATAAAGATCATAAGTGAATATGAAAAGTGATCTTGCATTAGATCTCATCTGCCTAAATTTATGCCTGTAGCTGACTCATAACAGAGAGAAATTTTCCTGATTCTGTAAAAAAGCATTTACTTTGGATGGACATTATACAGAAGTAAAGTACTTAGTCTAATAATAAGCTTAAAATTAATAAATTGATTAAAGTCTTTTGTTTTTTTTTTAACAATTTTAGGTGACATGTAATAGTTTCCTGAGAATTCTACAAGAGAACCATTTCCTAAAGTGTTGTAGAATCTATTTATCTAGAATAGTCCTAGTTGTGTGCCATCTTTAGAATATGTGGAATTCTGTAATTCAATGAGGAAACTGATTAAGAAAGGGTGGTTTCTCTTCCTAAGGCAGATCATGAACCTTTTCACAATTCTATTTGAATTATTACATTACATAAATGCGCATCATGTTGGACAATGAAACTGGAAAAAAGGTCAAGCATTTCAGACCTACTTGTAAAATCCAAAAACTCTCTTGAGAAGATTGTAATAAACTATTCTCAGTGTCAGCACACAAATTAGTGTAGAAAAAAATAAAATTATAAAGACAACTACAGTGAACATTTGGTTATACTGTAGCTTGTCATTATATGCTAAGTGTGTTTTTATAAGCTGAGAAATCAAGAGTTTGAAGTATCAGTTTATGAGAGATTTTGCACATGCTGTTTCTTCTGTCTAAAATGTATACATACCCATAAAGGCACGAAGTGGCTGAATTACAAGTTTTCAAGAGGGAGTTTAGTTTCAGAGTGTGTGTGTTGGGGGGGAGGTAGAATCCCCACTGAACAGTTTTCATCTTGTATAGATGGGTGTGGTAAAAGGAAAGAGGGATAGGATTTTTTTGATTCAGTAGTAATTGTTATCATGACTAATTGTGATTGCCACAACTGTAAAGGTAGAAGTTATGTAACAAAAAGGGGGGAGTAGTTAATCTAACATTCTAGGAACAGAGGACCCTAGGACCATATAGAGAGAAGAGCACAAGCAGAATATGAAACCCTATCCAGATAAACTGTGACAGCAGAGATAGAGGCAGAGATGATGACATGGAGAGACAGAGCAGCTGAGGACTCATAGAAAGAGAAAGGTGGTGTGCTGGCAAGCAGGAGGCTGGCTTGCAAAATGTGCCCTTTGGTTGTTTAAATTATTATATAATCCTTCATATTTTTATGTACATCTGAAAACAAAGAGGGGATAGGGGCAAATACTGTTAACCAAAGGTGCACAGAGGCGATTGTAATCATTGCAGTGAAACAAAATACAATTGGTTGAGTGCAAAACTAATGTTCTGCCATGTAAACTATCACTCAATTCACAATAAATGCATTTTTAAAAAAGAACAATGTTCATAGATTGTAGGAATCTCTATTGGCCATAGAAGTGCTGTCAGTGACAATAAAAGCTATTTTACCACCACCACCACACACACACACACACACACACACACACACACACACACATGTATGCACTACTAGATATTTTTGTTTAATGGATTCTTTCTGCAGGACCCATTTTAAATCCAACTTCTTCTGAGGAGCCTTCTGTAAAATCCAACTCACCAACCTACCCATACTGGATTTATTCCTCCTGTTATCTGCTCCTTTTAGGAAGTGTTTCTCTTATAAGCTGTAATATTATTATTTAATGCACATAAAACATACATAAGGACCCACTGTATTCCTTTCTCTTCTTGTGATAGGAGCTCAAAATCATTAATATTATATACTGGCAATATTTTGCTGAAGATGGTTGAAAAATGATTGCATCCTTACTTATATCCATAGGGACCTGCCAGTAGTTTAAACTGGATTCAAAAGAGAATATGGAACAAAGCTGTTGTCATATGAATCTTGACAAAAATCAGATCATGCCAGGAAAATGTTTTCCTGAATTTTATTGACTATGGGAACACATTCAACTATGTGGGTCATATCAAATTATGAAAGGCATTTAGAAGAATGGGAATTCCAGAACATTCAATTGTGTTCCTGTGGAGCATACACGTGGATCAGGGAACCATTCTTTGGACAGAGCAAGAGGATACTGTGTGGTTTAAAACTGGAAAAGATAATGCAGCAGAGTTTTAGTCCCTTTATTCTATGTATTCAGTCTCTATACTGTGCAAAAAATCCAAGATGCTAAAACTTTTTCTGCTTGTTTATGCATGAGCTTGTGTTGATTTGATTAGTTTTTCTTTATATATTTTCTTAGCAAACATCATTTTAAGATCATGTTCAAATCCATCTTCAGCAACTTGAATATCTGAGGTTGTATCATAATTTCATTAAAAAATAAAGCAAATTGACTAATTGTAAGTTTAACTTCTGGAAGTTCTATGAAAAGTCTCATATTTATAAAGCCCCTTTTTGAAACTCTGCTATAGCCAGCTCTTGATCAAGTCCTTTAATTATTGAAACTATTCAAATAATGATATCATCCAACACAGTCTTTTTAATTTCAATTTAATTGTTTTGCAGAGATGCTAGTAGCTTGGAAAGGTGACAAAATACATGTTTTAAATTTTAGGCAGAAAAGCAAGTCATTCAAATTAGATATTTAATGGACTAAGAAACGTTGATAAAACTATGGTATATCAATTTTGATCATTTTATAAGTACATGTCAAATATATGAAATAGCACACAGTGAGTTCTACAGTTTACACTCTGCATACCCAGTTTTGTTGAGTTCCTTCAGTTACTGTTGAGACACCTAGTTGTAATTCCTTATATAGCTAATGGATCCATGTAAGCTCACTCAAAGACCGTAGAAACTGTACAGATGTGTTTGAATGTGGAGATAAAATAGCAGAGCCCAAAGGAAGCCAGATAAAATATTCGTGTGTTTAACAAATAATATTTGGTGATTTCTTTGGCAAATTATATATTATAAATATTTCAGATTTCGTCTAAGCAGTTTAAGAAAGTTCCACATGAATGAACATTATAGTATCGGCAAAAAAATCAGAATAATCAGAAGCAGCTTTGAGATTGTCCTAAATGGATGTCAATACCCTTCTTTTGCTTGTTGCATGTTGAGTGTCAATACCCTATTTCTTGAGAATTCTAGCCGTCTTAATCATTCTCTCACTTCCCCCAACTTCAGAAACAGTTTTTGAGGAAATGTATATTTTGAATATTTCTACAAAAGCTAGTTCCACCCAAATTTTAGTTTCAGCCAAAGCTGCATTAGACTACATTAGAGGACTTCCTGATAGATCTGCCTAAGTCTCTTTCCATGTGGAATTGTGCCAACTCCTGAAATTTACTAGACCAAATTGTATATGTTGCTAGTTAGTGTCCCAGAGTCTTTAGTCTGAGTAGAACTTCTAGAAAGCAGAAAATGTGTCAGAAATTTGAGTAACCAGCCAAACAAAAAAGCTCTACCTCATAATTTAAACTATTAACTAATATAGTATACTAAGCAGTTTTATAACTCTTGAAAATTAATGCACATGGTCAGTTGACAAAACTAATGATAGAAATTTCAGCTGAACTTGGTATACCAACCTAGAGAGCAGAATGCAAATGCTATTTTCCTCTTTATTTTCCTTTATAACCATACTTATTCAAAGCAGTTGAGTTTCTTGTGTTACCAAGCACTTTGATATGTCTGATCAGACCATTAAATTGTATCCAATAGCCAAGGACTAGTGGAATTTTACTATTGTCTGGGAGCACTTTGTTTAATTATAGGTTAAAGCATTTGCACAAATTAAAGGTACAATCTTTTTGTGGTTTCAAGAATGACATTCTAATCAGTTTTATTTTATTTCAGATGTTTTATTAATCACAGATGAAATGTTTCTCTAAAGATAACTTTAAAACGGATCTTAAAACATTGCTTATAAGTCATACCTGTAATTTAAAAAGAAATTACAGAATCTTTTCTGGTAAATTATCAGTTTTTTTAAAGTTGAGTTTTCTAATTGCTGGTCATTTTGTGTTTGTGCATGAAGACTCAGTCATCAGTTTCTGTTTACCTCAAGTAGAATTAATTGTAATCTTAATAAAAAAACAAAATAAAAAGAGTAACAGATTATATCAAAATTGAACTTGATTATACAAGGCATTCTTTCCTTCAAAATAAGGTCCATAATATAAAATTGAAAGAAATTATTTTAATCCTTTAAGTTTTCAATTACATTCAGACTGAACACTGTAAAGGAATTGGGATTTCCTTTTCGTCATTTGTAATTGGCTAAGATTAACTTTATCTATTTCTCTGTCTTACCCATTTTATCACGGGTATTTTAAGATGCTCTCTCTAATAGAATAGTCCCAAATTTTATGCAGAGATTGATGTGTCCTCTAATCTGATGCTGATGCTGCATTTCTTTTGTTAAAAGGTTAGTTGCTTTAAAAGTCCTAAATATTCTATTGGTAACATCTGACCACTTCAGTTTTTAGCTCCTTAAAACCAAAGCATTTGATAATATGATAAATTGTACACTTGTAAAATAATCTGGTGTGCATTAACAAAATTACTACCAGATGGTACAGGTTTTCTCATCTTAAATCTTACAAATCTAGGTGATCACAAAGATTTAAAAGCCTACCACACTAGAAAGAGGCTCATATTTAAGTCTCCTTTAAGTGCATCATCTTGTATAGAAAAATTCAAGAGCAATTGAGTTCAATCTGTATAATATTGCTGGAAAATAATGGAAATGTGTCTCATTGAGTGGATAAAGTGTAATCTACTAAGGAATCCATTATTCCTGCTTTGCCTTTTAACATTCATAGTGTCATTCTTCTCACCTAGATATAACCCATCACCATATTATGCCATACTATATGCTTCTAAAAGACTTTATCAGATTTCCTGCTCTTCTCTAAAGAAGCTTACAAATAATGTGTTTAAACTTTAAAACACACTGTAATAGATGTATGTGTATATGGGAAAAGGAAAACCATTTTTATACATAGGACCCAATGTGAACTATTTACCTAACTACATTTCTCCTGTAAAAAACACATGCCAATGGGAACTGTAAACATACATCTTTGTTTTCAGCTAGCAACTAGATGGATTAATGGCAATTAGGTTAACTATCTGATTCAGGCAAGCTAAAACACTGAGATTGATGGAAGAAGCCTTCTCTCAATTTAATGCACTCAGGGAGGTCCATGCATAGTGCCTATTCATTTCTGTAGCCCGTTAGCTCAGATTCTATAAATTTATGAGACACTGCTGGTATAGTTTGTGGCATAGGAAACAGAGAAAATAGAAACACTTTTTCTTTTGCCCAAAATGAAGCACTATATATAAGATTGACTTTGGACCTACATAGACTGTGCCTGAACCTACCTACTGTGTGGTTTGTAGTAAATTTTTTATATTATCTGAGCCTTACTTTTCACATTCAGACATAGAAATATATATATGAGACTGATAAAAATTATATATGATAATGCTGTATATACCACAGGTGTTTGCAATCACAGTTCTCAGTAATTGCAACAATAGTAATCCAGTGTTTTTCATTAAGTACTTTATTTTGTCATTAATCCTCTAATGCATTTTTCTGAGTGTGTGTTGGTGGAGAAAACTACCAAAAATATTTTATTCAAAAGACATCAAGTTTTTTAAGGGGTTAAGTTTTTGCAATTTATTAAGTCCTTTCACATTTCTATTTAAACGCCAATAGCACTTAACAACAATTACAACCCCTTTCTGGTTAACAAGTAGTATTTATCTGTTGGTACTTCTGGTGTTGTGGTGCTTTGGGTGAATGCATTGGACTTCGAAGTCGGTTTGAACCGCAAGGTCGGCAGTTCAGGCTCACCAGCCGCTCCTCGGAAACCCTGTACAGGGTTGCTGTGGTTTGGAACGGACTTGATGGCACTTAACAAAAACAACAACACTACTCTTAAGGAATCCTGGTGTGCCACTATGGGTTAATGTGCTGGACTACAAAGTTGGTTTAATCACAGTGTTCGTGGTTTACACTCACCAGTCACTCCTCGGAAACCCTGTACAGTGTCACTATAGTTTGGAACCAACTCGATGGCACTTAACAACAACAACAATGAGCAAATTGGGAGTCCCTGGGTGGGACAAATGGTTAAACTGCTTGGATATTTGAGTCACCCCCCAGATCCCTTGGAGGTAGTTGTTAAGTGCTGTTGAGTCAATTCTGACTCATAGCGATCCTATACAAGGTATTCAAGGAGCAGCTGGTGGGTTTGAACCACCAACCATGTGGTTAGCATTCTAGTGTTTATCCTACAGTACCACACTAGGAGGTCTTGTAATTTACTCTGAAAAAAAATCAACCATTAAAAATCCTATGAAACACAATTCTGTGATATACATACAGTCACAGTGAATTAAAACTGACTTGACAAAAACTTATTCACAACCAAAGTAACAAATGAATTCAAATTTTCTGATGTTCAAACAGAAATGTAAAGGTCTTAATAAGTTGCAAAAACTTAACCCCTTGAAAGTAGAATCCCCACTGAGTAGTTTTCATCTTGTCTAGACAGTTCTGGTGAAAGGAGATGGGGAGAAGATTCTTATGATTCAATAATGACTAGTTGTTAACATGACAAATTGTAATGATCACAACTGTAAAGGTAGAAGTTTTGTAATATAAAGGGGGGAGTAGTTATTCTTATAGTCCAGGAACAGAGGACCCTAGGACCATCAAGGGAGAAGAGCATGAGCAGAATGTGGAATCCTATCCAGAGAAGCAGCGACATCAGAGATTGAGGCAAATGTGAGGGCATGGAGAAATCAAGCAGTTCGGACCCCAAACTCATGAAAAGAGAAAGACTGTTTGCTGGTGGCTAAGAGACAGGCTTGCAGAATGTGCATTTTGGTTGTTTAAATGATTATATCTTCCACACACCGCCAATAAAATAAAATAAACAGAGGGAATACTGTTGAATGATGATGCGTGGAGGGGATTGAAATCACTGCAATGAAGCACTGAGTGTAAAACCAGTGTTCTCCCATGTAAACTATCACTCAATTCACATTAAAAACTTAAAAACAAAAAAAAACTTAATCACTTATAAAACTTGATGGCCTATGTGTAAAGTGTTTTTGGAAGAAGACAGACAAGAAACCTGAGGACAGGCCATTTGCTCTTCTGAATCAGAAGCCTTTTTGGATTTCTCCTGCTTCTTGGTCTTCGCACTGACATCCCTTCCACCAAAACTTTTACTATCATTTAATGCCAACACCTCTCAGTTAGATTTATATGGGAACAAGCTAGGATTCATGGAATTCAGAATTTAAATTTAGTGTTCAAACATTATGGTTTAGATCTAGCATTAGGAAGAATCCAAAACATCTAGGCCCTTAATACTATTCTATTTGCATTACATTTATATTCAGTATGTTTTTGTTTTGCTTGGTTTTTGTCCTGGCCTAAGAAACCAATGGATTATGACAAAGAATGAATGTCCCAAACAAATAACATTCTAAATGATTGTTATATACTCTTTAGAAAAATCATTTTCTGTTTAAGTTTGTTTTATTTTCATAGCTAACTATAGAAATATAAGTGGGCAGGATGAATTTATTTTTATTTCCTGCTTGTCTGTGAGTTTTCATGAAATTCTGAGACATAGGTGTAGATAATTCTGATGCTTAATGTAACCCATTCTCGTCCTCACATGTGTAAATTATTCTATTTCCCCCTTGGAAGAATATATTTTCATTTGTTTAATATATGTAGTATATTGGAGGGTAAAGGGGCTTGTGAACTAAGATATAGCATTACCAAATAACTGAGCTAGATTGTGGTATATTCTTATAGTTAGTAAAATAGAGTGATAAGAAATGGATATTAAATTTCTGATCCTGGACTGATGAGCCTGACTTTTGAATAGTCAGTTAGCTTATCACTTTCAAGTTTCTGCTTACTCTCCTTTGTCTCCTTTGGATTAAAATTCCAAAAAATGGGATCATGATAGATGGTGCTATGAATTATTTAACATGCCTCTTCTAGCCATAATCTTGGTAACTCGTACCAAACAACTTTTTCCTGATGGGTCTGGGTAAGATAAAGCAGGAAAAGATGCTGATAGGATTATATGATTCAGTTGAGAGGGATTGTTACCAGGAGTCATTGTGATTATGAAAACTTGGAACTACAACAAGTATAAATTAAACCATTTCAGAAGTAGAAACAGGGTATTTCTCTACCATCAAGGAAGAAGATCCAGGAGTGAAACATATCCTTTGGACCTTGAGACCCCTGTGGTTTGAACTTCCTTGATCTAGGGACAGAAAGCTGTAGCACCAAAATTAGTGGTAGAGGAGCTTCAGCCACAGAATTATGAGCCCCAGAGGCACAAGACAAAGCAATGGGTTTCCTGGCCTACAGAGCAAGTAAAGCTGAGTGCCTTCAGACTGAAAACAAGTTTGTGAAGTAGGGGTCTTCCAGACACTAATTAGGAAACTAGGTTTGCTGACCCACAGAACTATAGCTTGAGTGCCTTTTAACTAAGAGCTTTGGTAGTGTAGCAGTTACTAATTGGGCTGCGAACCGCAAGGTCAGCAGTTCGAAACTACCAGCTGTTCTGCAGGAGAAAAATGAGGCTTTCTGCTCCTCTGAAGATTTATAGCCTCGGAAACCCTGTACAGGTTCTCTATGAGTTGGAACCAATCCACGGCATATAACAACATAGCCAAATGAGTGCCCTTTGGGCATTTATCAGCAGTCTTAAGAGCTTTGTATCATTACCTCAAGGACAGGGTTGAGGTACTGAGGGCCTGTAGATACTTTACTAATGAGTTTGATTTGCTTTCCTGCTTGTGAAGTCACAGGAGTCAGAAGGTGTTACCAAACCTTTTTTTTTTTTTTTTTTTTCCCTCCAGGACATTTACAATTTCTATTTGAAACTATTTTAAAACCATTTCCCATCTAGTTGATGCTGACTCATGGTCACCCCCATGTGTGCCATTGATAACTTCATAGTTTATCAATGACTAATTTGTCAGAAATAGCCAGGATTTCCAACCTTTTGGTTAGCAGTTGAGAGTGTTTGTTTGCACCACCCAGGAATTCTGAAGCTATTTTGTTGTTGTTGTTGTTAAGTGCCATCGAGTCGGTTCTGACCCATAGTGACCCTGAACAGGGTTTCTGAAGCTGTAAATCTTTATGGGAGCAGAAAGCCTCATCTTTCTCCCATGGAGCAGCTGGTAGTTTTGAACTGCTGACCTTGTGGTTCGCAGCCTGATTCGTAACTGTCGAATGGTTCCCATTCATACTGACCCCTATGTATAGTAGAGAAAAAGAATTGCCCAGCCCTGTCCTGTACCATCCTCTCATTTGTTAATTATGTAGGAGTGCATTGCTGCTGCTGCCTTTCAATGCATCTTGTTGAAAGTCTTCATCTTTTTCATAGAACGCCCACTTTAACAGGGACTGGTTTGTCCTGACAACATGGCAATGTACATGAGGCAAAGTCTCACCATCTTCACTTCATCCCAGACAAATTAGTTTATTATTCTGGCACAACGTGGTAACGTTCTATATTCTTCGCCAGCAGCATTATTAAAATGCATCAATTTTGGGAATGTTAATAATTTTATTGACTTTTAGTAGGAACTCTTGTTGTTGTTGTCAGGTGCCATCGAGTCGGAACCGACTCATAGCGACCCCATGCACAGCAGAACGAAACAATGCTCGATCCTGGGCCAACCTCACCACCGCTGCCACCCCCGAGTCCATCAATGATGCCACCTGGCCGATCCATCTCGTTGGAGGTCTTCCTCTTTTTCTCTGACCCTCCACCCTACCCAGCATGACATCCTTCTCCAACGATTGTTTCCTCCGGACTACATGTCCAAAGTAGGAGAGACGAAGCTTAGCCATCCTGGCCTCCAAGGAGCACTCTGGCTGCACTTCTTCCAAAACAGATCTATTGGTTCTTTTGGCAGTCCATGGCACCCTCAGTATTCTCCTCCAACACCACAACTCAAAGGCATCAATTCTTCTACGATCCTCTTTATTCACTGTCCAGCTTTCGCATCCATATGAGGCTATTGAAAACACAATGGCCTGGGTCAGGCACACCCTAGTCCTCAAGCTGACATCTCTGCTCTTCAATACTTTAAAAAGTTCCTGTGCAGCAGATTTGCCCAGTGCAATACGTCGTCTGATCTCTTGACTGCTACTTCCGCGAGTGTTGATAGTTGATCCAAGAAGAATGAAGTCCTTGACAACTTCAATCCTTTCTCCATTGATAAGAATGTTGTTTATTGGTCCAGTGGTGAGGATTTTTGGATTATGAGCTGGATTGTAACCACAAGGCCAATAGTTCGAAACTACCAGTCACTCCAAGGGAGAAAGATGAGGCTTTCGACAAGGTTGGCAATTCAAACCTACCAACTGTTCCTCAAAATTTTTATACAGGGTCGCTATGACTCAGAACAGACTCGAAGGAATTTAACAAAAACAACAAAGATTTACAGCCTTGGAAATCCTATAAAAGACCCCAATGAGTCACATCCAATTCCATGGAACACCACTCCACAATCAAAGGTATTATTTCTTTATACAAGGGACATTTTAAAAGTTCATAGAAAAATGGAATTTAAAGACAATGGAATTTTTCCATGAACTATTGGAAGTCACCTTGTATATGTATGTGTGCACATATATAAGGAGCCATGTGGGAGCAATGGTTAAAGTGTTCTGCTGTTAATTGAAAGGTTAATGGTATAAAGCCACCAGCTCCTCTGCAGGAAAAGGATGTGGCAGTCTGCTTCTGTAAAGATTATTGTTGCTAAGTGCCATCCACTTGGTTCCAACTCATAGCAACTCTGTTCTAAGGGCAGTTCTAGTCTGTTCTACTACAAGGTTACTATAAATCAGAATTGACTAGATGGTATATATATAATATATGGAAGTTATAAACATGTTTCAGTAAAACAAAACTGGGTATTTTTCATTTCTGACCTCTAAGTATCCCTGGTATACCCAATCTTGATTTGACTTTATCTTGGTTGTATGCCTTTTTCCAAGCATAAGTGAATTTGAATTTTGAAAGTAACAAATGGTCTTTGGAAAAGGCATTATTTTAGCCTGGCTTTTGGTGGTGAGGGAAATTCTCACACTGAACCAAAACTATAGACAAGAAATAAGCATAAGAACCCATGGAGAGGAAAAAGGGATTTACTGTTTGAAAAGTATTTTCAGCTGGTGTACTTGTAACTTGAAAGAGCCAAGTATCTGAAAATGAGCTTTTCTTGCCTCAAATGCTATGAACATTTGTCATTTTTATTCCTGGAATATAGTCATAATTCCTCCATAGATTTTTATTTCAGGCTGTCCTAGCAGTGACTGTATGTAAATTCAGAATTATAGCCAGCTGGTTGGATGTAGTGATAAAAACCTGTTTTTGTGTGAAAGTGAAAATTGCCTATAACACTGTTTTTACCTTTAAAACAGCAAGACGTTATTTCATGAGACCTGTGAAGGAAATAATACATTAACTTTAATAGGTATGAGCTAAATTAATTTTTCATATGCATACTGAATACTACCATGTAATCTAGCTAGAATTTTCATAGAGGTAAAAATCCATTACCTTCTTACTTTTAGGAGATAGCTAACTAAGGCTATTTTAGCCCCAAACCACTCTTTATATTGCCTCCTTTTTACAGGATTCACTTCTGGGTTCTGGTCTTAATGACTTGGGAACCAGACACCTGGGGAATGTAAAAAGCTTTCCCTGTTCCATCTGCTCTCCATTTCACCAGCACTCAGCAGTTACCCGTCCCTACTTTGGAACACTGTAATTTAGAGAGGCCTTTTTGGTTGATTGCATTTGGCTAGCTTGCTCTGACTGGTTTAAGAAAAATGGGTATCCAAGGAAAAAAAAAACAAAAAACAAAAAACGCCAAACCCAAATCTTCTTATTGGTCTGAGCCACACTTAGGCAAGGAAAGTAGTAGGATACTTTTTAAAAGGCTGTGTTTCTTCTTCCCATTACCCTTTGTGAAAATTAGGATTCATTAAAAGGGCCTCTGGTAATATAAACTAGATATATAGAAAATTATTAATTTATGCCCTCACAAAGAAAATTGCCAACTCCCTTTAACTTTGCCTCTCTACAGGGTTGCTTCCACTTACCTATAATTAGTAGTTCAGTTCTTCCTGATAAAGTCTACAAATTATATTATCATAGGTGTATTTCTGCAGCAGCAAATAGCCAACTACCTATTTATAAATTGCTGTGAAGAAGAATGACAAGTTCAGGAGGAGAAATGGAAATAACAGGGAAATGCAGCTGCCATAGTTTTAGGCAGAAACTCTCCCAGGCCTGTGTTCTCAGCTGGCAGCTCACCAAACTATGTCGAGTGCCACGTGTTCCCACTGGGATAATTGTTTTTTCTGCATGAGTCTCTTGTTGCATCTCTCTGTTGATCGAGTGTGTTTAAACTCTTGGCTGAATTCATGTTGGTTTTTAAATGGTATTGTAAAGTGTACCAGCAAACAAATGAAATTGGACTATGTTCTGTTGTATGCATGTAGCCTTGGCAAATATGGGATGCCAGTGGAGAAAATCTAATTGCCTATTTTGCTCCTCAGTTCCACTTCTAAGAGAATAATTGAAAGTTCTGCAACAAGTTATAGGTTTCAGCCTTGTAATGAATGCTGTTCGTTTTAATGTCACCAGGAACAATTTAGAATGGTCATTTGTTTGCTTTCAATATGACATGTTTATATATTTTTTAATCAATATGTACTTAGCCAAGCATCCTTTTGTTGTATCTTTTGTGCAAATCACACACACATTATTTATACTTTGTTTAAATAGACTGTAAAATTGACTTGCGTAAAAATGAACTAGGAAATTAATTAGTAAGATTTAGGTGTACTCTTTTAAAGTAATTGAAATGGACCCCCAAGGAGATGGAATGATACAGTGGCAGTAGCAGTGGGCTAAACGTAACAATTGTGAAGATGTTTCAGGACCAGGCAGTGTTTCATTGTTGTACATAGGGTCGCTATGGAGTACTGGTGTGGCGCTGTGGGTTAATGCGCCAGACTACAAAGCCATTTGAACTGCAAGGTCGGCTGTTCAAGCTCACCAGCTGTTCCTAGGAAATCCTATACAGGATGGCTATGAGTTGGAACCGACTCAACGGCACTTAACAACAACAACGAGTCAAATTGACTTGACTGCACAACACCTAACAACAGAGTAAAGAGAAAAATCACTTTTACTATGTTGTTGTTTTTAAATGCCGTTGAGTTGGTTCCGACTCATAGTGACGTGCTAGAGGGTTTCCAAGAATGTAAATCTTCACAAGAGCAAAAAAAAGTCATGTTTCTCCGACAGAGTGGATGGAAGATTCAAACTACTGACTTAACTTTGGGATAGTAGCCCAACTCTAACCCAATACACTACGAGAGCTACTTTAAATAAGAGTTGTTGTCGCTAAGTGCTATCAAGTTTGTTCGGGTAGGTTCATAGTCCACCCTGTACAGGGTTTCCAAGAAGCGGCTTGTGGGTTTGAACTACCAACCTTATGGTTTGCAGTCTGGTGCTTGTCTTAATAGTACACATCAGAAGTCTTTTAAGGATAAGAGTGGCGGTGGCGGTTAAGTGTTGTGGAGTCTGTTCTGATTCATAGCGACACTTGTATAAGGTTTCTGAGGTTGCAAATCTTATTTCTTTTTCTTTTTTAGTTTTTTATTGTGGACTGAGTGATAATTTACATGGGAGAACATTATTGGCTTTACACAACCATTGCAATGAAGTGATTACATCTTTTCTCTGCATCATCATTCAATAGTATTGGCTTCCTTCCAGCCCCTCTTTTTCTCAGGAATATATAATAATTTAAACAACCAAAGGACACATTCTGCAAGCCTGCATCCTGGCCTTCAGCACTCAGACCCTCTCTTTCCATGAGTCCCGAGTCCTCAGCTGCTCCCTGTCTTCATGGCTTCATCTCTGGTGTCGCTGCTTCCCTTGATAGGTCTCGTTTTCTACTTGTGCTCTTATTCCTTGATGGTCCTAGGGTCCTCTGTTTCTGGACTGTATGATTATCTACTCCCCCCTTTTGTTACAAAACTTATACCTTTACAATTGTGAAAGTTGCAATTAGTCATGATAACAATTACTATTGAATTGTAAGAATCTTATCCTTTTTTTTTTTTTTTCAACAAACCCATCTAGACAAGATGAAAACTATTCAGTAGGGACTCTATCTTCCCCCACACACTCTTAAACTAAACACCATCTTGAAAACTTGTAAGTCAGTCACTTCTTGCCTTTATCACCTCCTCATTTTAGGTAGCCAATGTCTAAGTTGCCTGTCCCTGTCAACTCTGTATACAGAGGGGATGGGATTGATACTTGATGTGAAGACTCCTTCCCTCTCAGTTGGTATTTTGAGCTACTACAAGTTTGGGTGTTCTTGTGTATCTCCCCTCACTTTATATCAGCTGGATGCTTCACTCTCAGCTCTAGCCCTCTGTGGCTATGTCCTTTTCCATGGGCTCAGGAGTCCCCAGGTCTCACCACACTTCAGACCAACCAGCCTTGCCTCTTCTCTCTCTCATCTTCACATCAATGGGAGTCTATGTAACGTGGTTGAACTCAGCCCATTTCTTCATGCTGCCTTTCCCCCTCTTCCACTCACTAGTAGACCAACATGGTCACCAGCAAGCTTACATGCCTGCTCATGTGTTCCCTTTGAGTTTCAATCTTAGAGGGGGGTTTGTCCTGAAGGAACTTGGTTGCTTGTCTTGATGGCTCCCCAGTGAATAACTTCCTTTTTCCTGTAGTAGCCAATCAAACTTCCATTTTTGTTTTGGATTTTTCCTGCTGATCTTTCTTAGAAGGTGTATCTTCTATTGCTCTAGCTGTTCCAGGCTGTCTTGTTTGTCCTTTCTAGTGGGAATGACCCACCTCAGAAGGTACCAGAGGGGGTTCAGGATTCTACCTAAGGTCCTGTACTCTGCAAAAGTTCCACAAGAAGCCTATTTCCCTGGGCAAGTCCTAGAACTCATTTTAGGTGTTCCAGTCAGTTATAGGCTGAAGACGGGCTTACAAGCTTTCTGTAATCATGTTTCCTGACATTCCTTTCTATCCCACTCAACTGTCTGTCTATTTTACAATAGTAGACAAGGGAAACCAATATTCATAAGACAGTCAAACATCTTAGTATTATTTCCCCTCTTCAAACTATGCTTCAATTCCTGTACTCCAGACCCTTGTTGTTCCAAAATTGAGCATGCATTACTATTTGTGGCTGAAAATCTTTATGGGAGCAGAAAACCTCATCTTTTTCCCACAAATCGACTGGTAGATTTGAACTATTAACCTTCTGGTTAACAGCCCAGTTGTAATACATTAAGCTACCAGACCTCCTATAAGAAGAGTTTTTGTTAAATGATGTAGAGTCAGATTGGACCTTGCAGCTCAAACCGACCTTGCAGTCCAGTGCATTATGTGCCATGGAGTCAGTTCCAATCATAGTATCCCCTCCCCCGCCTTTCAGTTCTGAGGCTATAAATTTTTATGGAGCAGAAAGCCTCATTCTCCACGGAACAGCAGGTAATTTCAAACTGCTGACTTGAGTTTAGCAGCCCTATTTGTAACCACTACACTACACTACACTACACTACACGAGCCCCTTTTAAGAAGAGTTATTGTTATTTCATCACTCATAGTGACCCTGTATAAGGTTTCTAAGGAGTGGCTGGTGAACTTGAGCCTCTGACATGGTTCAAGCCAACCTTGCTGTCCAGCGCCACACTAGGGCTCTTTTAAGAAGTTAAGTGCCATCGAGTTGATTCCGACCCTCAGCAACCCTGTATAGGGTTTCCAAGGAGCAGCTGGTGAGCTTGAACCACCAACCTTGCAGTTCAAATGGCTTTGCAGTCTGACCTTTCTTCTATCAGCAGTCTGACCAATCTTCTGTTAGCCCACAGCGCAACACCAGGACTCCCTTAAGAAGATCAGGGATAGATAAATACTATTTGTTAGCCAGGAAGGACTGTAATTTGACTGATACTGATTTCTTGTTTATATCAATATGAAATTAATTTTTTGTACATACTTAAATGTGAAATAATTATTCAGGGGTAATGATGCCATTTTAAGAACATTATTTTTGTCACATAAGATTGGATAAATAGAATAAATTAGATTTTCTTGAGTTTTCTCCCTATGTTGTTGTTGTGAGGTGCCTTTGAGTCAGTTCTGACCCATAGCAACCCTGTATAACGTTTGATGAGTTTGAACCGCTGACCTTGCAGTTCAAACGGCTTTACAGTCTGGTGCATTAACCCACAGCACCAAACCAGGACTCCTTTCTTCCTATACGTAGAAAACTATTAGATGGTAATCTGTAGGACTCCTGGTATAACATAGTAGGATCAGCACTGGACTGCGAACCACAAGGTCTGTTCAGACCCATCAGGTGTCCCTTAGCAACCCTATACAGGGTCACCATAAATCAGAACAGACATCATGACACTTAAAAACAATAACAATAGTAGATATGGATTCCTTGTTTTTGAGGTATAATTATTATTTGTGTTCATGTTGAATTAACACGGAATTTTATAGCAATAAAAACTGTTATTGTAGTGATTCTTCTTCACATGATTCTGTTGAAAGGCATTCTGAGGGACTATCTATAACTGTTCTGTTGCTTATTTCACCAAGGAGGATATCTGGGGGCTATGGCTGACCATCTGGGTTACCTGCAACTCTTTGACATTAAGAAAGCCTTAAACTCACACCAGACTTTCTCTTCTAGTTCATAGCAGCTTGCTATCTGGGCTGTAGGTCAAAGATCCAGGCAGAATTGTCAGCATTGCTGTGAAGACATGTTTGCCCAAGGAGAATTAGTAATGAACTGTTTAAGGGACAATAAGCTAAATTATAATTCAAAACCTCTCATCTCATTTCCTTTGCAAAATAGTATAAAATTGATTCAGTGGCAAGGAATTCTTTCTTAGAAAAAAAATAATAATTTCTAAACCCAGGTGCTTAAAATTAAATCACTTTTCAAGTTAACTTTGCTTATCAAGCCCTTAATACTAACTATCCATGGATGTTTCTGAGTCTTTCATCTTTCAGAAAACTGTAAAAAACTAAAGTAATACACAACTTCCCATTGTTATGATTTTTATATACTTGTCTTCTATACATTATTTCAAATATATTTCTCTTTTAGCATTTTAAATCACTTCACTTTTAATTCCTTGTTTAAGATGTATTCTTAAATAGTGCTTCAAGTAAAGCACTATTTAAGAATAGATTTTGGATGCAAAATCTATTAAAGGAAATGAGATCAATTTTATGACAGTTTGGTGGTTAGCAGTTTGAAATCATCTTTGAAGCCCTTAATGTAATTAGTGGCTTTGTTTTTGGTCTGTTGAATTCAAGTCACATTAGGTTAATGTAATTAAAAGCAGAAAAGATTTTGTGTAGCCAAACTAGTTAATTAGCCCCAGTTGGTTTAGTTTGTTAACCGAGAGGTGTATGGATAACATTGTGGGGATGTGGCCCGAAAAAAAATTCCTATGTAATAGATACTAAAATCATCTGACTTGCTTTAGGGTAGAAAATGAAGACATACCAAGGAGTTCATTTTAAGTTCATCTTTATTACTGATTTTGAGCACTGATTACAGGGTAACCTGTATACTCCATAAAGTAACCATAACCTGACAAAAAAAAATCTTACTTTTTAAAGGAAGCAGTTTTCTATGTATTCAAGATAATAAGAAGTGCTTCGTCTTGTATTCTGGAAATAAAAGAACTGATGGTAGATTTTTCATTCTAACCAGATATGTAAAATGGTTCCCCTCATCTTGTTCAAAACATGATTTTATCTTATACATCATTTTTCTGTATTGTTTGTTACATGGTAAACAGTGCATTGTAGGAGATGAAGGCACTGTATAAAATAGTGTCCTACTGTTTGTATCTTTAATAATTAAGAGGAGACTTACTTCTAGGGAATATAATCATCTATATTGTTGTGGTAAGTGCCGTTGAGTCAACTCTGACCTGTAGTGAACTTGTTATAGGGTTTCTGAGGAGCGGCTGGGGAGCTTGAACCACCGACCTTGCGGTTCAGACGAACTTTGCTGTCCAGCGCATTAAACCACAGCACCACACCAGGACTTCTATAATCATGTAGGTTGTTTGTTGTTGTTAAGTGCCGTGGTGCTGGTTCCGACCCATAGCGACCCTGTATAGAGTTTCCAAGGAGCAACTGGTATACTTGAACCACCGACCTTGCAGTTCAAACAACTTTGCAGTCTGGCACATTAACCCACAGCGCCACACCAGAACTCCACTGTAAATTAGGAAATGACTGAAATGTTAGGATTCTATATATCAAATAACATGAGGGTTTTTTTTTTTTTTTTAAATATCTTAATGTCACTAAAATATATATTTTTTAAATCTGAGATTGTTCCAAATGAAAACATAAAGTTAAAATATATTTGATCGTTTAATATTCTTCACCACCTTCCTCTCTTCTCCAATCTTCTGTCTCCTTCTCCAAAATGAGCAAGACCACTGGGACCTTTTTTTGTTTGCTTTTCATCAAGTATGTATATAGCCAAGTCCCCCTCCAAGCACTGTCTAGAGCTTATGGAAATGTGGGTTTCTAATGTGGTTACCACTGTAGACTAGGAAGGTATATGGTATTGAGAAAGGAGGACCTCTTCCTTGGATTTTTTACATAGGCTAAATGCCAGCATATTGTCTGAAAGCTTAAAATGTTCTGCTTCTCCACTACCAGGATTATGTTAATTGAAGTTGTGCTGCTGCAGTTCAGTGTTTAACATTGTGTCTGTTCATTATACAAACTCGTTTTTGATAGGTTTACAATTTGGCTGTCAAATCCAGATGCAAGAAGAGACCTGCCAGGAAATATTTCTTAGCTTGTTTTAAATAGTGCTATTTTCACATTTGTAGTGTTCTGTATGTGTTAGACATATTTCCTTTCTATGTAGAGAGAAAAAAATGCCAATTTTTAGTTTACAAGGAGACAAAGTGGCTTAGAAAATATAAAGTTACCCTTTACAATTTTTTTTTTTTTAATGATGCAACATTAAAGTGATAATTGTTAATATTAGGTATTTCCTAAAAGCTGGCATGCCGTATTTGGTCAGGTTATAGTGCAGATGTTTGTTTGTGTTTCTGTTCTTTTGTTTATTGAAAATAACAGTTCCCTATGATTTGCTCATTTGTGATCACAGAGAATAAATAGAATATGGTTTTTAGTTAGCTCAATTTCAATTCTGCCATAGACATTATACCAATATTGATCAGAATTTATAGAAATTAAAAAGCATTGCTTTCTTCCATTGTCTTTGTTTCTCCTTTAGACTTTAGACCTTGTTGTTACTTCTTTCATTTTTGTCAATATCTGTCTCTATCATTTATGAGGAAAATAAATTTGTCCCAGGTTTTATAAGGTTTGCTTAGTCTTTTAGATTATTCCTTTTAGTTGTAACATCTACTTTGGGATCCTTAGCCAGTACTGGTTGTGAATACAGAATGGAATGTTGTATTTTGTAATGAAATTGTTTTACATTAGAATGGCAATTTATCTGGCACTTTATATTAGTCTAGGAAGTTTCAGCAGGTTTTTTTTTTTCCCAAATAAAATAAGCAACGTATTTGTGTGAGTATACTATCTCATTCTAATCTCTCTTTCTTTTGCCAATTTAATCCAGCATTTATCTTTAGGCCAGAACTGTTTTTTTTTTTTTTTTTTAAGTGTTTATTGTAAACTGAGTGATAGTTTACATGGAGATCACCAGATTTACATGCATCCTATTGTATTTCATTTTATTGCAATGATTACAATCCCCTTCAGGCATCATTCAACAGTATTTGCTTCCATTCCCTCTTTTTTTTTTGAATGTACACTGAAGCACTCAGAAATATATAACCATTCAAACAACCAAAAGGTACACCCCGCAAGCCTGCCCCTGGCCATCAGCACACAGCCCCTCTCCTTCCCTGAGTCTATAGTTCCCAAAGCTCCCTCTCTCCACGTCATCATTTCTACCTCCATCTCTGGTGTCACTGCTTCTTTGCATAGGATCCCACACTCCGTTCTTCTCCCTTGATGGTCACAGGGTCCTCCACTCCTGGACTGCAAGATCAACTACTCCCCTCCTTTGTTACAAAACGTCTACCTTTACATTTGTAACATTCACAATCAGTCCCAATAACAATTATTCAATATTGAACCAGTCTTATCCCTATCTCCTTTCACCAGCCCAGTCCAGACAGGTTGGAAACTACTCAGTGGAGATTCTACTTTCTTCCACATCCTCTGAAGCTAGGCTCCGTCTTGAAAACTTGTAAGCTAATCACTTCTAGCCTTTGTACCCCCACCCCCACATACACTTTGTGTAGACAATATCTAAGTTGCCCATCCCTGTCAACCCTGTGTACCAAGGGGGTGGGAATGATCCTTGCTGTAAAGATTCATTCCCTCTTTTAACCTACTACATCCGTAAGTATAGCTCAAGCTCATTGAATTGTAGCAGATTACACTTTTTTTTCCCTTTTCTTTCTTCTTCTAGTCGAGTTCTGATCATCCAGCCATTGAAGCCAGGTCAAGTGGGTACTATCTACAAGTATGGGCGTTTTTGTGCATCTCCCCTCACTACATATCAGCTGGATGCTTCACTCTCTGCTCTAGTCCTCTGTGGCTATGTCCCTATCCATGGGCTCAGAACTGGGTTTTTAGAACAAGGTTTTCAACCTCTGCTCTGTTGGTTTAGGGTTGAATAATTCTTTGTTGTGGAGACTGCTCTGTGTAATGCAGGCTGTTTAGTAACATCCTTGGACTCTATTAAGTAGATGCCAATGGCATCCTCCTTTCCTTCTCTGAATTATGACGACTAACAATGTCTCCAGACATTGCCAGATGTCCCCTGGGAGAGAGAGGAACAATGTTCCCATTGAAGATCACGGTTTTGGGTAAAACAATCAAAACATGTTTAGCCAAAGCAGTATTTGCTTCTACGGTTTTGCCTTGTTGATACAATGAATATATTCTTGATAAAACCAGATGGAATTGTGTTAGTAATTAATTGTAATAAAAAGTTTATAAATTTATTAGACAACTGGCTTTTCAGTTATTAAATGTGTAAGTATAATAAGTAATTATTATAATGATGTGGAAGATTTCTTTAAATGCTTTTTTTTTTTTTTTCTTTTCTTGTATAACTCTCATAACAATGAACTTTGGTGGTACAGTAGCTAAGCCTTTGGTTGCTAACCAAAAGATTGGTGGTTGTAACCAACAAGCTGCTCTGTGGAAGAAAGATCTGTCAGTTTGTTTCCATAAAGATTACAGTCTTGGAAATCCAATGGAACGTTTCTACTGTGCCCTAAAAGGGCTCCATGAGTCAGAATCTACTTGACAGTAACAAATTTAACCTGATGCTATGGGATAAAGCATTGGACTGCAAGATCGGTTTTAACAATAACGTCAGCAGTTCAAACTCACCAGCTGCTCTTTGGGAATTTTATACAGGGTCACAATGAGCTGGAACAAACTGAAAAGCACTTAAATACAACGTTAACAACAGAATGAAGTTCTTGTAGCATAGTGGCCTACCAGTTGAGCTGCTAACCACAAGGTCAGAAGTTTTAATCTGCCAGCTGTTCTGAAAGAGAAAGATGAGATTTTCTGCTCTCATAAAGATTTACAACCTTGGAAACCCTATACAGGGTCCCTAGGAGTCTCAACCAACTCCACAGCACATAACCACTACCATCACCTACTACTACAGAAGAATTAATACCTTGCCACCAAAGTTACACATATAGAGTTATGGGCAGTCTGACTCCAGGGCCCATTCCCTCTTGTATTTCTATGTGTACAGATTACTTTTTTTTTTTTTTAAGGTTTTATTGTGGATTGAGGGAAAGTTTACAGGGCAGATCATGAGTTTTACATTCAACAAATCGTACACCTTGTTTCATTACAATGATTATAATCCCCTCCATGTGCCATCAGTTAACAGTATTGTTCTCTATTCACTTTAGCTCTACAGGTTTACTTTTGACCAATTTCAAAATTTATTTGGGATTTAGAAATTTGTGCTGTTTTTTTAAATCTTCAGATTTTAATTTTGAGGGTTTTTTTTGACATAGGTTATATTGGTAATGAGTACGTTCAGTGGGAATAAAGAAAAGGTATGATTTAATTGGCCTTATTTAGCCTGAGATGATTAATAATGTTGCTGTTGTTACCAGAAAAGAATACATTTTTACATGAAAAACTATGCTATATAGTTTGAATAGTTCTATTTTCAGACCTAAATTTTAATTTTAATTTTGTATCAGTAAAAAAATTACATCTACACAAACTGCTAGGAACTGTTGTTATGGTTGTTAAGGACTGTCAAGTCAGTCCAATGCATGGCAACGCTATATAGTGGTTCTGAGGTGTTAAATCTTCAGGGGAGCAGAAACACTTACATTTTTTCCCACTGTGAAATGTAGGCTTCTAGTAACATTATGGTATGAAATAAAACTTCTCAAGGTATTTGACTCACTGAGAAACATTTGCCATATTGTAGATATATTTGTCAAAGTGATCCATGAATTTTTTGTACTTATTAAAGAATAGAGAAAAGACTATACAATGCCTGGTGGTTAATTTTACTTTACAATCAAGGTATGATTTCACAAAGACAGTTATAAAATAAAAATTTTTAAAGAGTAAAACAGATTTTCTGTTTATATTGAACTTCAAAACAGATTAAATTATGTTATTTGTAAGATTGAACCAAGAATGATAATGTATACTTGAGACTACAGTTACTGTGGAGTCCTGGTATGGTGCTGTGGGTTAATGCACTGGACTGCAAGGTCAGTGTTCAAGCTCACCACCCACTCCTTGGAGGCCCCATACAGAGTGGCTATGAGTCAAAACTAACTTGACAGCGACAGTAATTGTGTATGTACTACAAACTCATTAAAATGTTTTAGCTAATTTGGAATTCTGAGTCACCTCTCAGCTATTGTTTCCTTCCACCTAACACAAGATTGGAATTTTTCTGTGTCTGAGAATCTCCTTGCTGTCTTCTCATAACTCTTGTTAACTAAGTTCCCCTTCTCCATTGATATGGATTCTTTCAAAATATACCAGCATTGGGCTGTAATATAGAATGTTAATTGGTACCACACGTGTGCAGAAGCAAGTTAATTTAAAACGTAAGGTTTATGTAAGTTTATGCAACTATTTAAGATTTGTAAAAGTGAATTAGTACCCTATGCTACCATTGCTGCAAAAATAAATCTTAACTGTTAAAAGTCATTTAATTTTTTATCATCCTTTGACTTCTATTCTTTTACATGTTTGAATGTCTAAAAATTATTCTTAAAGCCTAAATTTTTTTATTGTATATAGATAGCATTCATTGACTTTTAGAACAAAACTAATTTTAAAGTATTTGCTTATTTCCTCTTTTTTTTGCTACCATTTTAATCCATTATTTTGTAACACCTTCAGAATTAAACTGATTATCATAAATATGCAAGCACATTCAACTTCAGAATCTGAAATTTAGAAGGATGTTCAATGTCTTTTACAAAATTATAGCACCAATAAGAGCTCTTTTTGGAATATCATTGCTGATGTTCAATGGATCTTAGCTGAAAGCAGAAAATACCATAAAGATGTTAATCTGTGCTTTATTGACTATGCAAAGGCCTTTGATTGTGTGTTTCTTGACAAGTTATGGACAACATTGCCAAGTATGAGTATTCCCAGAACACTTAGTTGTACTCATGAGGAATCTGTATATGGACTAAGAGGCAGATGTTCGAATAGAATATGGAAAACTGAATGGTTTAAAATTAAGAAAGGTGTGTGGTAGGGTTGTATTCTTTCACCATACTTATTCAACCTGTATGCTGAACAAATAATCTGAGAAACTGGGTTATATGAAGAAAAATGTGGCATCAGGATTGGAGGAAGACTCATTAACAACCTGCAATATGCAGATGATACAATCTTGATTGCTGAAAGTGAAGAGGCCTTAAAATACTTACTGATGAAGATCAAAGAGCCTTCAGTATGGATTGCATCTCAATGTCAAGAAAACAAAAATCCTCACCACTGGACCAATAAACTACATTCTTATCAATGGAGAAA
Organism: Chrysochloris asiatica; assembly: GCF_000296735.1. NCBI lineage: Eukaryota > Metazoa > Chordata > Mammalia > Afrosoricida > Chrysochloridae > Chrysochloris > Chrysochloris asiatica. The sequence continues at coordinate 2,311,892 of NW_006408609.1, forward strand.
ATATTGAAGTTGTCAAGGACTTCATTCTTCTTGGATCAACTATCAACACTCAAGGAAGCAGCAGTCAAGAGATTAAATGACGTATTGCATTAGGCAAATTGCACAAGCCCTTTTTAAAGTGTTGAAGAGCAAAGATGTCAGCTTGAGGACTAAGGTGCGCCTGACCCAAACCATGGTAATTTCAATAACCTCATACACATGCTAAAGCTGGACAGTGAATAAAGGAGATCGTAGAATAATTATGCATTTGATTTGTGGTGTTGGAGGAGAATATTGAAAGTGCCATGGGCTGCCAAAAGAACAAACAGATCTGTGTTGGAAGAAATGCAGCCAGAGTACTCCTTGGAGGCCAGGATGGCCAAGCTTTGTCTCTCATACTTCGGACATATTGTCAGGAGGGACCAGTCACTGGAGACGGATATTATGTTTGTAAAGTGGAGGGTCAGTAAAAAGAGGAAGACCCCCAGTGAGATAGATTGACAAAGTGGCAGCATCCGTGGAGCAACAATTGTGTGGTTGGCCCAGGACTGGGCAGTGTTTCACTCTGTTGTGCATAGTGTGTCTATGAATTGGTACTGACTCAATGGCACCTAACAACAACAATAACAATAAGACAGACCTTGGACTGCATCTCAGATCACTTAACTTCCATCTCAGAAACAGAACTCTCACTATCCTCTTTCCTGGGTTGGTTTTCATTCCTCTAAATCTTTGGAATGCTTACATGAGTATTTCAAAATAAGTTATAATAAATGTTACAATGGATCTTCTTAGAAAGATCTTGATTTCATGATACTCAAATCATTCTGAAAATTTTAAGTTTATTATTCAGCAATTATGATAGCAGGGCTTTGGGCTATTAATTTATTTTCATTTGTATTTTTCAAATAGGTAAAGATATGTATGTTACCTATAATCTTAGCCTGATTCCAACTTGCTATGTGGTATTGCAAAAGTCACTTCAGTTCCACAAAAAAATGTTGCTATTTACTAGGCATTGTGATAGGTCCTGGGGCTAGAAAGAGGCATTAGATATGCTTCCCTGCCTCAGAGGTCAAAGTCAGGGAGGAAAACTGACATTTAAAAGCATAATTAAAACACATGGTGATGATGGGCATAGTGGAAAAGACATGGGAGGGGAGGTTATACTATTCTGAACTACTGGTCTATTAAGTGAAAAATGAGGTTATTATAACATTTCCTCTAACAGTCACACTGCAGTATTATGATAAAGACCAAAATTTTAATGATATATCATGCAAAAGCACTATATAAACCATAAAGGAGTGAGTATTATGAATCAGTAACATTAAAATTAGATCTACTTTTCATATAAGGATTCCATCCTGAATCTTATAAACTGATAATTGCATATGTTGATTTGCAAAAGGGTACTGATTCCTGTACTGTTTATAAGAGGGAAGGTGAGATAGCCTAACTATTTATCAGCAGGCAAATTTAAAATGTGAAAAATCCATATAATAAATGCAATACTAAGCCTTCATTTAAATTGATACTGAAGATTTATATAAATTGTCTTCATTGTATTATTGAGGTTAAAATGTAGATTATAGAAGAACGTGTGTCAGATGATTCTACTTTTGTAAAATTGTCTATGTTCATATGTATATTTCTTTTTAGATGTATATAGATATTGTTGTTATTAAAGTACCATTGAGTCACTTCCCACTCATACTGACAGTGTATAGGATTTCTGAAGAGTGATTGGTGGGTTTCATCTTGTAGTTAGCAGCACAATGACCCTGTGTTTGAATATATGTGTATACATACATTTACTGCATATGTATGTTCAAGAGATAGTTGAAAGAATGTATATAAAAGATTGACAGTAGTTAACTTTTGAAGATTATTTTGTGTGACATTTCTCTCTATATTATTCCGTTTGAAAATTTAATGATGGAAAAAAAAATAAAACTACTGATAATGCATCTTATAACTGTTAGAAACTTTGTAGACAGGATTCATATTGGTTAACTGTCTAGACTTTGTCTCTAACAGTATTTTGCATTCAATAAAAATCTTTTCAGTGCCTAATATGTGCAGGTGCTGTTCTATGTGTGAAGAATAATGAAAAATGCAGAGAAACATCCTTGGGGTAGTGTTCAGAGTAGGTATTTAGTACCCAGAGCATCAAGATTCATTTATTTATAAAGCTACTGAGTTAAAATATTAAGTTCTAAAAAATACGTGGTCACATTATGTAGTTTGCATGCCTGAATTGAAATGAAGCAATTTAGGCATTCCAAAACAATATGACTCCCACCAGACAAAGGGATAGCTTCAAAAAACTCCAGAGTGTTTGCTTAGCTTCATTGTGTGCTTCTGTTCATGCTTCCTCTGTGTGTGTGTGTTTGTTTAATTGGTACACTAAACAGAATAATTATGAGGTCAAACCACCATAACTAAATATTCTGGACATAGTTCCTAACAAAATCTTTCTAGGATTCAGAGCATTAATGGCATACATGAATAATTGAACTCAACTTGCCAATTTAAAGCATAGTAAATTAAGTAAAAATAGTCCAATTTCCATATCCTAATCTGAATTCCTGGTTAACTACAGCCTATTTATCGTATTAGGTATCTGCTTTCATTTGTAAGTAATGCTCTTTCAATTAATTAAATGTTCAAGGTGAACCCTAATGTGAGACTTTCCAGGTGATTTATTGGGATCTGGTCCGTCTGTGCCTCCTATGCTTTCAAGAAACTGCTTGGGAAGCAGAAATACCATTTCTTTTTTCTCTTTTCTCCAGGAAATAGCATGTTCTCCTGGGTTTGGCAATTAAAATAACATTTTTTAAAACCAAATCTGTCAAATTAAGTACCTGGAGACATTTTCATTCCCATTTCTTATAATACTAGAACATGCTTCTCTGAAGACATCTACACATAACATATATTTATATATTAATTATAGTCATATGGTATTAAGAGTTGTCCTTTTTCTTTTATCACTTTCTCTCCAAGTTATTCATAAATTTTATGTGTGTTTTTATTTAAATACTATGAAAAAATTGAGTGACTTGAAAACAAAAAGGTATAGTTATAAAGCATATAATAATTTACAAGGAGTCCTGGTGTGGTGCTGTGGGTTAATGCGCCAGACTGCAAAGCCGTTTGAACTGCAAAGTTGGCAGTTCAAGCTCACCAGCTGCTCCTCAGAAACCCTATACAGGGCACTATGGATCGGAACTGACTTGACGGCCCCTAACAGCAATAGCATAGGTAATGGAAAAATGTTTTACCTCCATTATTATGCCTTGAGAATTCAGTTTCAATTTGTTGTCTGTAAATATAGCAAATGCTGCACATCTACTTTTTGACATAATTAAATTTCGATTTTTGTTCTATGTTTGGAAAGTAGACATCACTTATGAAAACCTCCGTCATTAAACATATCTAAAGCAATGTTAATAGTTTTCATGTGAATTTTTTTTTTTTTTTAAGATCCGAGGAGGAAAGCTCATGATTACTTACACCCGTAAGAGTGATGCTGGCAAATATGTATGTGTTGGTACCAACATGGTTGGGGAACGTGAGAGTGAAGTGGCAGAGCTAACTGTTTTAGGTAAGTACAATTTAATCTGTTTACTTAAAAACATATTTTATAATCATTTTGTATCTTCATATCAGAAAGAAAGAAGCAACCATTTTTAGAATGTAAACTAATATCTTTAGGAATGGCAGAGGAGAGAAATAAGAAAGTAGACTGAGATGAAATACTAAAGAACTGGAAGTAATACTAAACCAAGGGGGAGGGGCTTTTAGAAATAAGAAATCTACTCATACTGAACATCCAGAATGTTTTTCAGTTCCTTCATTTGTTGGTGAATTGACTCTTTCTAATTTTAGAGAGACCATCATTTGTGAAGAGGCCTAGTAACTTGGCAGTGACTGTGGATGACAGTGCAGAATTTAAATGTGAGGCCCGAGGTGACCCAGTGCCTACAGTAAGATGGAGGAAAGATGACGGAGAGTTGCCCAAATCCAGGTACAGACTGTCAACTCAGAACTGGCACATTTCTCATCAGACCACTGTCCACACAAATGCCTTTAGAATTGTCTATTTCCCTTGTTCAGGGGCCAGAGACAGTCCACACTATAAATACAATCAGAGGTTGACATTCTTGCTAAGATTTTCTGATACTAACTATACATTCATAAGCCTGACCTATACACTTGTAAAATGTGATATATCTTAAACAAGTTTCTCCTCCATTCAGTGAATCACAGTAAATAACAACTTCATGTGTGTATTTAAATAGGGACGGGAAGGGAGGTACAACATGAAAGACAGATCTATGAACCAATTAAATATAGGGCTTCCTTTTCTCCAGCTACAAAGCCACTAGGGAATGGTAGAAGGGCCAGAGTTTCTTGATATCTGTCAACTTCTTAAATTGGCTCTGAACAGATTTACACTACCAGCCTTGGGTAGTAAGGCAATGCCATGCAGCTTTCAGATATTCTCTGGAGGCTGTCTTCTCGAGTTTGTTCATTTAGTAGACAAATGTATGTTGATACCCTTCTAGGTGCTGTACTTACAGAAATGCCTTTGGCATACTTTTTGCTCTCAAGGAGCTCAGCAAAAGATGGATAGAGAATAATGTATTAGGCTTTGTCGCAGACATATATGAAAACAAGGCAAAAAGTATTACAAGATCATAGAATTATAAAAATAAGAAACTAGAGATTTCTAAAGGTAGTTTCCATTTTTCTAATCCTTCCCTAAAGAATTCTGCATGCTTCAATTTACACCACAACAAAACAGCAGTTTTGTTACTCTTGAAGGATTCAATTCTTTTTTCTTTTAAATGTTCTTTAACTTTGGGGAACAAAGATAAATCTGAAGGAGCAAGATCAGGGCTGGAGGGTAGATGCAGTAATGCTTCCCAACAAAATTCTCATAGGATAGTCCTTGCTACACTCAAAGAACATGCAGGATAATTGTTTTGATAGAAAACTATTTGTTGGAGCAATTTTCTTGGCCTTTTTCTCATTAATGCAGATTTCAATTACCTTAAAACTTCCTTTCTAATAAGCCCCTATGATCCTCCTGTGTCCTCCAGGAAAATCTTATCAAGATTATTCCTTAAGAATTTCCAAAAACAGTCACTGTAAACTTCTGAGCTGACATCTCTGCCTTGAATTTAACTAGTACAGATCCCGTTGGAAGCCACTATTTTGATTGAATCTTGTTCTTAGGATCATATTGGTAACTACAGACTCATTTCTAGTTAAGATTTGCTTTATAGCATCTTCTTTTAAGTGTCTGATCATTGCACAATGCTTTCACACACATGCAGCCAAAAACTTGCTCAAACCAAGGTATTCATGTAAAATTGAAAATGCTTGAACCATGTGAAATACCAGTTTCAGCAGCTATTGCTTCCGTAGTAAATCTACAATCTTCTCCTACCAGTTTGTAGACTTCAGCCAGTTTCTTCATACATGGAGGTTGATGGTCTTCCATCTCTTGCTTGATCTCTGACGTCTTCCTAACCTTTCTTAAAATGCTTGTGCCTTCTAAAACTTGTTGTTTTATGTGGGACAATGTTTCTGTATGAATCATGACAATATATGGACCACATTGCAGGGAATCAGTATTCTGGAACACTTAATTGTTCTCATGAGGAACTTGTACATAGACCAAGAGGCAGTTGTTCAAACAGAACGAGAGGACACTGAATGGTTTAAAATCAAGAAAGGTATACACCAGGGTTGTATGCTCAGCACCTAATCTGAGAAGCTGGAATATGTGTTGAAAAATGTGGCATCAGTATTGGAGGAAGACTCATTAACAACCTGTGATATGCAAATGATACAACCTTGCTTGCTGAAAGTGAAGAAATTTAAAAATAATTACTGATGAAGATCAAAGACCACAGTGTTCGATATGACTTGCACTTCAATATAAAGACAACAGTAATCCTCACTACTGGACCAATAAATAACATCATGATAAACGGAAAAAAGATTGAGGTTGTGAAAACTTCATTTTGCTTGAATCCACCATCAACATTCTTGGAAGCAGCAATCAAGAAATCAAATGATGTATTGCTTTAGGCAAATCTGATGCACAGACCTATTTAAATTATTCAAGAGCAAACACTTCAGTTTGAGAACTAAAGTGCACCTGACTGAAGCCATTGTAATTTCAATTGCCTCATATGCATATGAAAGTTGGACAATGAATAAGGAGACCTTAAAAGAATTGATGCATTTTAGTTATGGTGTTAGAGAAGAATATTGAAAATACCTTGGACTGATATAAGAACAAACAAATCTGTGTTGAAAGAAATACAACCAGAAGGATCCTTGAAGGCCAAGATGGCATGACTTTGTCTCTCATACTTCAGACATATTGTCTGGAAGAACCAGTCCCTGGAGAAATATATCATGCTAGGTAAAGTGGAAGGTCACCGAAGGAGAGAAAGACCCCCAATGAGATGGGTTGGCACAGTGACATCAGCAGTGGATTCAACCTTAACAATGATTGTGAGGATTGTACTGGACTGGGCAGTGTTTCATTCTGTTATGCATAGGGTTTCTATGAGTCTCATTTGACTCAACTGCTCCTAACAACAACAGCATTTCTATAAACTGACTGCAAAGTTTCTGTGATTTGGAAAAATGTTCACTTCAATTTTTTTTTTTTTTAATTTGATAAGAGTCCTAACCTCAAAATCCCCCCCCCCATGGCACAAGAAGAGTCCTTTTTGAAGAGACCCTAATGAGAATAAGACATGTGTATTATAATTTTTATACATACACAGTCACACACAACATAGTAAATATCATGAACACACAGACACATAACACATATTCAGGGAAGACACATGCATTATTGAGATAACTTGTCTGTAGCTCTGGACTGATTGCAAAGACATGTTTAAACATTTTGTTTGAATTAAACTCAGCAGCCACTTCTCAGGAACTCTACAGGGCAGCTGAGTCAAAATCAAGTTGATAGTGATTAACAACAGCAACCACAAAAATGCATGCAACTGGAACCCCAGTAGCAATATTTAAAAATGTATCCTCTTATAAAGGAGCTCTGGTAGTATAGTGGTTAGGAATCGGGCTGCAAACCGCAAGGTCAGCAGTTCGAAACTACCAGCTGTTCTACGGGAGAAAGATGAGGCTTTCTGCTCCGGTAAAGATTTACAGCCCCGGAAACCCTGTACAGGGTCACTATGAGTCAGAACTGACTCCACGGCACACAGCCACCACCACCATCCTCTTATAGGTTTACCTTTGGAAATACAAAAGGAGGAAATCATGATAGAATTATCAGATATATAAACCATGTTTTCAAAAACAAGTAGGAATTTAATAAGCAAGAAAGAGAAGAAGAACATGTAGGGCAAAGAGTTAAAATATCATCTCTGCTTGTAACACTGCCCATAGGCAAGTGACCTCACCTTATTTTAAACAGTTTTTTTGAACATTTTATTACATTTTGAATCAGTAATATATATATATTTTTTTTTTTTTCATTAGTTGAAAAACCCTTCAGTGTAACAGCATTCTTTCTAATTTTTCCCTTCCCCATTTCCATTCACCCATCTTTCCTGCCCCTTCCTTCCTTCTGAGCTTTGTTTTTAGACAATGCTGCCCTTTCATATGATTGATTGTTCTGAGGGGCGCTTCCTACATGAGTGTAATTGTTCACTTTTTAGGCTGAAGGGTGAGCTTCAAGAATGGGGTCAGTTTCAAGTTTGAGGCATATGCAAAGACTACAGTCTCAGGAGCTCCACTAGTATCTATCAGACTATTAAGTCTGGTATTTTTTATGATTTTCAATTTGATTTTATATTTTTCTCCCACTTTGTCCTGGACCTTCTGTTGTGATTCAGAGCCTAGTTCTTCTGGTCTCTGGCTAGTGGAGGCAGTGGATCATGTAGTCCATATTCTTTTGGACTAATTGTTTCTTTGAGTCTTATTTTATTCACTCTTCTTTGCTCTTGACATGAAGAGAGCAATAGTTGTATCTTAGATGACCACTCATAAGCTATAAAACACTAATCACTATTCACCAAAATTTTGTTGTTATTAAGTTCCATTGAGTTGGTTCCAACTCATAGTGACCTTTGATAAGGTTTTTGAAGAGCAACTGGTG
>NW_006408609.1:2328409-2330176 GCF_000296735.1 Chrysochloris asiatica
CCATGAAGTTAACAGTTCAATGCTTATCCTACAGTGATGAACTAGAACTCCATATTTCAATTGACCTTGATGTCCCTGATATTATGGTCCTAAACCCTATAACACAGTGACTAGCTCCTCAGGGAATTTGGCTATGACTGTTGTTAAGTGCCCTCCCATTTCCATCAAAGAATGTTTTCTTCTGTGTGTTAACCATTCTTTGACTTTTTACATAGTGGTTACATAAATATTTGTCCTTTTATAATTGACTTACTTCACTCAGCATAATGTCCTGTGAGTTCATCCATGCTGTGACATGTTTCACAGATTCATCATCACTCTTTAATGTTGTATAGTATTCCATGATGTATATATACAACAGTTTGTTTATCCGTTTATCTGATGATTTGTATTTAGGATATTTCCATCATTTTGCAATTGTGAATAATGCTGCTTTTAACATAGTTGTGCATTTATCTCTTTGTATTCCAGCTTATATTTCTCTAGGATATATATTGAGTCGTGGAATTTCTGGATCTCGTGGTATCTCTATTTTTAGCTTTTTAGGAAGTCTCATACCATTTTCCACAGGGACTATACCATTTTATAATCTCAGCAGCAATATATGAGACTTCTAATCTCTAGTAGTTGATATTTTTTATGTTGTTGTTGCTTTTATTATTTATTTATTTTTGAGGTATAAAAAGAGTGTGTTTTTAATTTTGGAAACTCTTAAATCTATGGAAAAATTGCATGAAAAGTACAAACAAAGTATGAATATATAATTTACCTAGATTCCCCATTGCTAGTATTTTGCCCAGTAGTACACTTGCTTGCTCTTTCATTGACATAGAGTTGATTCTACCTCATAGTGATCCTGTAGGACAGAGTCAAACTGTCCTCTTAGAGGGTTTTTGGAAATCTTCATGGAAGTAGACTGCTATATCTTTCTCCCACTTAGTGTTGCTCTATAATTGCTATTATTGTTGCGGTGAGTTACTATCTCATCGTTTGTTGTTTTGATTTGTATCTGGTGTGATGCTGTGGGCTAATGCACTGGACTGCAATGTTGGTTTGAACTGAAAGTCAGAGCATAAGCTCACCAGCCGCTCCTCAGAAACCTTACATAAGGTTGCTATGGGTTGGAACCGACTCATTGGCACTTAACAACACCAACATTAGCTATTGGCTAAGCACAGTGGTTCTATAAGATAAGCACTGGTCTGCGAGCTGCAAAGTTGGCAGTTTGTGCCAACCATCAGCTCATCAGGAGGAAAATGAGGCTTTCTGCTTCCACAAAGAATCAGACTTGAAAATCCTATACAGGGCACTATGACTCAGAACTGACTTGCCAGCACTTTATAGCAACATTAACAACAATGGTTATTGATCGCAAGCATGTCTTCATGTGTTTGTTGGCCACCTGAATGTCTTAATTGAAATATCTTTTCATGTTCTTTACCCATTTTTAAGTTGGATTGCTTATCTTTTTGTTGCTGAGGTGTTGAAGTTTTCTATAAATTTTATAAATTAATGTCATATCTATATATCGTTGCCAGAATGTTTTTCCCAGTCTGTTGGTTCTCTTTTTACCTGTGTGAAGAAGTCTTTTTCTCTTCACAAGTGTTTAATTTTAGGAGGTTTGGTCTTCTAGTTATCTTCTACTGTAAGTAGATTTTTAGTTATGTTTGAGAGACTATATCATACAAATTGACTCAATGGCAGTGAGTGGGGTGTTTTGAGTGAATAAAGCACCAGGCTGCTAACCAAAAGGTCAGTAGTTTGAAC
>NW_006408609.1:2331051-2338662 GCF_000296735.1 Chrysochloris asiatica
AACAACAACAATTAAACCTCTTAGAAAAACAGACGTTCATTTGCTTTGGGATAAATATGCTACATTACTTGAACATTTTATTTTAGAAAGTATTTTAATATGTTAACCCAAATAAATATAATAACAATAAAATATAATAATAGTTTGCTTTCTATCTGTTGTTGATTAATGGGAAAGCCACAATTTACACTTGGTATTAAATTTTCTGAAGAGACTTTGCATAGGCTCTGTTGCCTAGCCACATTATATATGCAGTGATGATATCTTTCAAATACATAGTCACTTAACTGTGCTTTTTTTGTTGTTAGATATGAAATTCGAGATGATCATACCTTGAAAATTCGAAAGGTGATGGCTGGTGATATGGGCTCATACACATGTGTTGCAGAAAATATGGTTGGAAAAGCTGAAGCATCTGCTACTCTGACTGTTCAAGGTACGATCTGGGGACCCTTTTATTGTGGCTGTTTTACCATATGAAATATTGTTAGAATATGCCTATTAAATAGACACTGTAAATATTTATATAAATATTTTAAATAATTTTTTTTTCCTACGGGAACTGTGTTTGTTACCAGAAATTGAATTACATTCTCAAAATTATGAAAAGATCTCTCTTGGTCAAGTAGAGGAGGAGAATGTGCCTTAAATCTCTGGGGTTGAAATATAGATCCACTATAATCTTTTAATTAAATGCCAGCTATTGCCATGACAACTTTGTTTTTGTAGAGAAGCATAAATCTTCGATCATGTCCAATTATATACCTCCAGGGATTGTACGCTTAACAACACAAAAAGAATGTAAGACCCACTCATGAGAGTAGGGATTATGTGATCTTATTTTCTGTGCACACAGGGCCTATGGCATGATAGATATTCAGTATGTTGAATAAATGAATTGCAATTGCAGTATACTAATGTTGACAAAGATTTACTATTTGGCGTTATATGAACCATAGTGGATACTATGTTTTATGGCTACATGTTCTTTGAATGTCGGAGTACTATCTTAGACTGATAGCAGATTTTTATTTTTATTTTTTACATCTTTTGTATCCATAATCCAGAAGTTTTCGTTCTCATTATCCTTTTTTTCCTTTCTCCATACTGATTATTATTTCTGCCATAATGATAATTCCTTACTATCTCTCATCTGAGAACATTCTGGTTTTTTCTTCTTTTTTTTTTTTTTTCTTGTTTTAGCACAAATTATTTCTTATGAATTTTGAGACAGTGATTTTTAAAGATAATTTTAATGGTGAAAAAAAACAAAAATCTCTGTTTTGACAAGTATATAGTAAATAAGGATTTTGGTCATAAGCTACGTAGGTTATTTCTGGGTCTAACATTAGCAATCCTAGGTGCTGTCATCTTTTCTGAAGGCTGTCTCCTCTAAGACTATTAAAAACAAAAAAGGTGGCTTTTCAGGGAGTGTGGGCTTTCTACAAAAGAGACTTGTGGGCTTTCTACACTATAAAAAAAGAATAAAGAATATTTCCTTCCTGTCTCTAAACCCATTATGGCCCACTTTGGGGTTTTTTAGCTTAACCTCATAAAAAAAAAAAAAAAAAAAAAAGATCAAAAACAAACATTGAATTTCTAAGGCCTGGACTACTTCTCTTTAATCTAAGTTAAACTTGAAGTCCACATAAGGCTACAGACTGGAAGAAAAGAAAACTTTTTCACATTTAGAGAAAGCATAAATTTAAGAGATGTCAAATCCGAGTTCAAAAGCCCTCCAGAGGAAGTGAAAGTAGCCCTCAATGAACATAAGACATGAAAAGATGTATCTATCTCCAGACATTTGTGACAGGGCAGCTGATTGGCTACATTAGTTGGTGAGATGTGTTTCACTTTATGTTTAGAAGCTCTTTACCTAGGCAGCCTGATGTTGTTTTTATAAATAATAGCCACTCTGCTGTGTTTGTTGGAAATTTTGATATAAATATAGAGAATCTTAATGTTATTTTATACTCAGTTCCAAAATTATTTTAGCTTATAGTTTTCTATATGGAATTCTTGCTACCTAAGAAACCTGGTTTGATGTTATAGGACAAGGATTGGACTAATAATTGAAAGCAGTTCAAACTCTATTCAGGGTCTCTGTGAGTTGGAACTGATTTGATGGCTTTTAACAACAATAACAAGAAACCTGAATTTCAATAGAAATTGAGCATAAATGAACAAATACAGAGACTGCTTGAGTAATTTTGAAGTTCTCATTTCAATAACATTGAGTTTTCTATAATACTATGAAAGATCAGTATATAGTGGGAAGGTATTATTTATTTAAAACTCAAATAAAATATGCATGTTACTATCATTTTGACATGCCAGAGTAATATATACAATATGTCAAAGAAAGAGCATAATTCCCAACTATAAAAGATAACTAAGGAAAAACAAAAATCCTTCAAAGGCAACCTGAAAATGTATGTATCTTTTTTCTTTTAAAATCAGTGTTTAAAAAGACTAGCCACTACAAAAGAAATAATCAGAAATTAACCTATTTGATAGCAAGGAATAATTAGAATAAGAAATTCAGTAGTGCAGCTGTTTGTATAACTGTTTTTTACATATGATTCATTTTTAGAAGGCACCACTGTAGTCTGCATTGGTTTATATATAATCCTTGGCTCTCTCACTCTTTATATAATGAATATTTAATTTTGAGACTTGATGTTAGGGCAATAAAGCCCTGTGATCCTGACAGAAGTCATGAGGGAAAATACTACTTTAAGGCCATGTGAATATTTTACCCTGAGTACCGATAGGATTAATCTCAACATTTTAAAGGTATCCTGATTTGAGAATTACTATTTTTCCCCCACCTCCTTCTTGTAATCCAGAATTCTTAAGACCCTGCCCATATATGTTTCTCTAAATGTTCTTTACTCATTGCTACAGATTTTCTCAGCTCTTCTACTTGTAGAATCTTCATACTGTTTAACATCTAGTAGGTATTTTACCTAATAAATGCTTGTTATAATTTGAAAGAGGTATATGGATTTCAAATTCTCTTTGAATAAAATAAATAATACAGGAGATTCTAGAAGAAACTCAAGCAGTTCTGGTTAATTTGATTCTGAGTGTCAACAATAGGTTCCATTGGATCAAATTTGAAGTGATTGCTATTTGCAATTGATGGTTGCCTGGTAGTGATGAAAGGGAATAGAGCAAACTCTAGAGCTAGAAAGAAGAGCAGCTTACTAAAACTTGCTTTTAAAATATATAGATTATCAGGAGTTGTCCCTAGGAAATCTGATTCAGGCGATCTAGATTAGGCACAGAAATTTGTTTTTAATCAAACAAGTTTATGAATTCTGAGTTAGAGGAGTCATTTGGTGAATTGATGGAAAGACTAAAGAGATAGTTAAAATACCTAGTGTAGTTTGGAAATTACCAGAGTTGTAAAGAGTATGTGGCAGAGAACTATGTAAGAGCTTGGGTGTTAGAGTCAGATTGAATTTAATTGACTCCTACTTTTGTATTCAACCCACTATGCAACTCCATAAGAGGTTATTTAAATTTCCTGAGTCTCAGTTGCCTTATCTGTAAAATGGTAGTGGTTGGGGTGTGCCACTCACATCGATCCTGTATAGGGTTTCCAAGGCTATAAATCTTTATGGCAGCAGAAAACCTCATCTTTCTCCCGATTATAGCCGTAGAAACTCTGTGGAGCCATTCTTTTCTGTCTTATAAGTTTAGCATCAACTAGACAAAAATGGTGCTTGGTTTTGTTTTTATTATCATTTGGGGCTTAAAAAAAATTTTTTTTTTTAATTTTTAAATTTTATGTGCAATAGAATGTTCTTTTGGGGGGAAAATAAAAAGCAGTAAAGGGTAGCTAACTTCAATTATGATTCCATTATTTTTAAAGGTGACTGTTTTCCATTTTTTAGATTCTTAAGACCTCAGTTAATCTATTTACAAAATTGGAATGGTTTCTGGTAATTCATTGGAAGAATTCTGAGATTATCCAATAACAAATATTCTTAAAAACTACTTTTTCTACATGAACATCAGTCTCCACAACTCTTGATACTAGAAGAACTAGATGGTGCGCAGCTCCCACTACCAACTTCTCTGAAAGTGATCAGATCACATTAGAAAAGGTTCCAGATCGACTGGTAAACAAAATGGAAAGAATCAATATTATAAAAGAGACTAGACTAGCGGTCAGAAACATACTGGAGGAACCTATGACTATGGACCTTTGCCTCTCTTCAGGTCTAGAACAGAACTCACCCTAGTGGCTCAGTATTTAACCAAGCATTAGATACAAAGAAGGTAGCGGCACTAGCATTAAATGCTCATCATGGAATGTTTAGCTATTAAAGATCAAAAGGCCAATATTTACCTAAAGACAAAATTCAGTAGGTTTGGGGAGGGTAGACTGGAAATAAGAACTACAGGGAGGAAGTGCAATAACATGGGGGGAAGGGATTGCTATCATTGGGATTGCAATGTAAAATGGATGGTCTGCTCTTTTAACCTTCATTCAATTCACAATAAAAAGTGAAAAAATACAAACAAAAACAACTGCTTGTTCTCCTTCATGAGCACTTAGAACCCTGAATGAACAACTCCAAGCCTTGGGTGACTTATGTGTCAGAAATAAATGTGCTTGGAAGAAATATGCTTGCTATTAACAGCTTGTCATTGTACTCCCAAACACTGTATCACATACATTTCTGGTGTAATAGGTTACATCTTCGTGGGCAGCAGAATGTCAGATCCATTTAATCAAATCAAAAGATTGATTCATCATATAGAAGATTTTATTTTACTTGGAAAAGAGGAATTTTTAAAAATAAAATTCAATGATATTAATAAGTTAGGGATTAATAACAAATCCAGCCAGGTATCTATAGATATTGTAATACAGAGAACATCCACATTCCTTTAAACTTGCATATCAGCTTTTAAAAACTTTTTATTGTGTATTGAGTGAAGGTTTACAGAGCAGATAATCAGTTTTACATTTAACAAATCATATACTTCGTTTCATTACACCGATTACAGTTCCCTCTGTGTACCATCAATTAATAGTATTTAGCTCTAGTCACTTTAACTCTTGCAATCCTCCTTGTGTCTTCTGCTACCATCATCTTTCCTCCGTATGTTGCTTTCTCTGTCAACCATGTTATCAAGTATCTACCGTCAGTAGTTGTTGTTGTTAAGTTCTGTCAAATCAGTTCGGGCCCATAGCAACCCTGTATAGGTGTTCCAAGGAGCCACTAGACTGCTTGACCCACCGACCTTGTAGTTCAAATGGCTTGGTAGTCTGGTGCATTAACTCACAGCGCCACATCAGTACTCTCTAGGCCATGAATAATTTCCCCTTCTTTTCTACCCCTGGTAAACATCATAGAATATTTCTTTAGCATGAAAACCTTTTCTTAACTTTTTGCTACAGTGGTCTCATAAAATACTTTTCCTTTTGTGATTAACTAATTTCACTCAACATAATGTCCTCCAGGTTCATTTATGTTGTGAGGTATTTCGCAGATTATCTGTCAGTGTTGCATAGTATTCCATTGTGTGTATGTATCATTCTTCTGTTGATTGGCATTTAGGCTGTATCCCTTCTTTTGCTACTGTGAATAGTGCTGCAGTGAATATGTGCATACATTTATCTGCTTATGTCATGCTATTATTTCCCTTTTTTTTTTTTCCAACCCACAAGACTGGCTGTGAACCATAGGGTTTTTTGTTTTTTGTTTTTTGGGGTTTTTTTTAATGTTTTATTGTGAATTTATACGATAATTTACATGGGAGAACATTAGTTTTACTTTCACCCTCTCGTATATCCTGTCATTGCCATGATTACAATCCCCTCCATGCATCATCAGCCAACCAAAGGGTATACCCTGTAAGCCTGCTCCCCGGTCATCAGCACACAGGCCCTCTCCCTCTCTGTATCTCAAGTCCCCAGCTACTCCATCTCTCCACGTCATCCTCTCTGCCTTCATCTCTGGTGTCACTGTTTCACTGGGTAGGGTCCCACTCTCCACTCATCTTCATTGATGGTCCCAGGGACCTCCAGTCCTAGACTGCAAAGTCAATCACTCCCCTCCTTTTGCTACAAAATGTATAGCTTTACATTTCCAACCCTCACAATCAGTCCTGATAACAATTATTCATTATTGTATCACAAGAGACCTATCCGCATCTCCTTTCATCAGCCCTACAGACAGATTGGATACTACTAAATGGAGATTCTACTTTCCTCTACGCCCTCTGAATCTAGGCTCCCTCTTGAAAGGTGGTAAGCCAGTCATGTCTTGCCTTTGTAGCCTCCCCATTTTGGGTAGCCAATGTCCAAGTTGCCATCCCTGTCTACTTTGTGTATGGAGAGGTGGGAATGATCCTTGCTGTAAAGATTTGTTCCCTCTTTTGAGCTACTGCATCCATAAGTGTAGATCAAGTTCATCAAATTGTATACGATTACTCTTTTTTTCCTCTTTCTTCTTCTAGTTGAGCTCTGATCATCGAGTCATTGAAGCCAGGTCAATTGGGTACTATCTGCAAGTGTGGGTGTTCTTATGCATATGCCCTCTCTTCTTATCAGCTGGACACTTCACTCTCCTCTTTAGTACTCTGTGGCTATTTCACTGACTCTGGGCCCAAGAGTATTCAGGTCTTGCCACACTGCTGGCCAACCAGGTCTCCACCCAGGTTAATAGGAATATATTGAACATTGTAGGGCTTAGCTTGCAGCTTCATTGCTGTTTTTCCCTCACTTCCCCTTATTGGTGATGAATGTAGTCACCAATCAGAGCTTGTGTTCCCAATGAGTCTTAGTCTTGGAAGGCAGTTTGCCCTGAGGGAACCCAATCACTTGCCTTGATGTCTCCTGGGCGAGCAACTTGCTTGTTCTTGTAGTAATCAGTTGTACTGCCTATATTGTTTTGTATTTTTCCTGTCATTTTTTTTCTTTCAAGAAGTATTTTCTGTGCTTCTAGCTGCTCCATGCTGGTCTGCTTGTCCTTTCAAGTGGAAATTTCCCACCTCTGAAGATTCTGGATACTGTTCAGGATTCCACCTATGGTCTTATGTAATACAGAGGCTCCACAGAAAGCCTCCTTCACTGGGCATGTTGTAGCCCCATTTTAGGTATTCCAATCAGTTATAGGCAGAAGACAGACTTACAAGCTTTCTATGGTGATATTTCTGGCTATTCCTTACTCTCCTTCACCAATGTCTATTTAATAATGGTATGCCTGGGAAACCAAGATTCAAAAGGCAGCCAAGCATCTTAACATTATTTTCCCCCATTCCAACCATGTCTCAATCCCTGTATCACAGAGCCCTGTTGTTCCAAGATTGTGCATACATCATTATTTACCTCTGTTCCACTTAGCCCATGCAAACCTGCCTAATTGTTTTCCTGTCCAATTTGTTCTTCCATTCCCCTCCCACTTCTTGTGTATTGCCCTCCTCCCTAGCACCCAAACTATCCTATGTCTATTCTAACCCCACCCCCACATCCTCGTAACCAGCAAAGAACCACCACCACCACCACCCCTTTTAGTATGGGTTCTTTTTCTTAGTCTTTTATGGTAGTGGTCCTATGCAGTATTTCTCCTTTTGTGACTGACTAATTTC
>NW_006408609.1:2338762-2373911 GCF_000296735.1 Chrysochloris asiatica
ATATTATTCTATTGTGTGTATGTACCACAGTTTGTTTATCCATTCTTCAGTTGATGGGCACTTTGGCTGTCTCCATCTTTTTTCTATTGTAAATAGTGCTGCTATGAACATTGGTGTGCATGTATCTACTCATGCTATGGCTCGTATTTCTTGTGGGTAAATAACAAGTAGAGGAATTGCTGGATCATAAGTTATTTCTATTTCCAGCTTTCTGTGTCTGCCCCCCTCCCCACTTGGTCTTGCCGTTTGGTCTCTCCCAAGTTGTCGGCTCCGGGCCGCAGAGCCCTGCTAATTCAAAAGCACATGATTTCTACTTTCGCTACAAGTTCCACTAGCTATAAGCCTTCAAACTTTATAAAATATTCCTACCTATGTGGTTCTGAGTTTGGAGCTCTGCCCTGAATCTGCTTTGCCTGGTATTCTCTGGTATTGCTGATGGTAAACCTCACTGCACCTCCACCCTAGCCACCATCAAGCCCCACTTTATGTCATGCTATTATTTCTTGAGGATTTATACAAAGTAGAGGGATTTCTGGATCATATGTTATTTCTGTTTCTAACTTTTGGGTATTAATTGTCATATATGTCAGTGAAACTGTTGTGAGAATGAGACTTAAAGGTTCTATCATTTGATCTATTGAAGAATCATTAATGTTCAATACATGGGTTCCTACAAGCCAGTAAAGACATAATAAAATAATTATGTTTGGAATGATTACCACAGGAAAGTGTTTCTGTTTAACCCCTGGTAAACTAGAAAATCAAAGTAACCTGAACATGGTACTATGTCATTTTCTAGACTAGTCAATAGTTTGGTGTTTTTGCTAAGAGTCATTTCCAATACATAGAAAATCCATGGTGGGTTTGAACTGCTGAACTTTTAGTTAGCAGTTTTGTGCTTATCCTACAGCATCACATCAGTAGTTTAGTATATAAAAATTTAAACTGTCAATGTTGCTGCATTTATATGTAATGCTTACCTGCATCCATGTATCCGCCAATGTGTATAGCATCTATGTTGTTGTTGTTAAGTGCCTTCGAGTCAATTTCAACCCATAGTGACCCTGTATAGGGTTTCCAAGGAGCAGCTGGTGAGCTTGAACCACCAACTTTGCAGTTCAAACAACTTTGCAGTCTGATGCATTAGCCCACAACACCACACCAGGAGTCCTATACACCTCCTCAAAAAAACCTCTGTTTGTAGAGTTTATGTATACAAACAACATCTAGCATCTTTTTAGAGACATGCCACCTCAATTTTTATTATATTGTTTGATTTGTAGTTTAATGCCTGAATTTCGTTAAGTGTTAGGATTGCAGATTCTGTCTTGGCAGGAGTAAATCATCTTCTGAACTAGTGCTTTATATTGCATAAAAGCCCCATCTTTAAAGGAGCTTGGTCTATAGTATAGTATTTGTAATCATTTTATAGGCTGTGACACCTATCAAATGTAAAATCTAACTAGAACAAGATAGATGCAGAGAGGTACCCTGCCACGTTTTTAAACAGTGTGTTATTGAAACTGGTAACATGTTTATTTTCCCTTGGTGTTCAAAGAATGGTTGAAAATTTGTTTTACTCTTTTAATCTAAAGAGCCCTCATAGGATAGCGGCTATGCATTGGGCTGCCAAACACAAGGTCAGGAGTTTGAATCTGCTGGCCATCCACTGGGAGAAAGATGAGTCTTTCTGTTTCCATAAAGATTAACTGCCTCAGAAACCATATACAAGGTGGCTAAGAGCTAGAACTGACTCGACAGCATACCACCACAAACACTATCTTAATTTCAACTTGTTAGGCTCTATTAGAAGCTTGCCAGATGAGCTTGTGGTTCTTCCGGTTCATGCTAATTTTAAAATGTACTTTTTCTCTACCCCCTCTGTTTAGATGGATTGAAGAAGAGCATGGTAGATGCAGCTTCACAACAGTTTTTAAACATAATGAGAAAAAAATTAATATGCTATACTGTTAATATGGAGTCCTGGTGTGGTGGCACAGTATAAGCAGTGGACCACAAGGTTGGTTTGAACTGCTAGGTTGGTGGTTCAAACTCACCAGCCTCTCCTAGGAAACCCCATACAGGGTTGCTGTGAGTTAGAACTAACTCAACAGCACTTAACAGCAACAATACTGTTAATATAAAAGACTTTGAAATTGCTATTTATGTATAACAAACATATTGATAGCTTTTAAAAGAATTCCATTTTCATTGAATGCTATTCCAAATAAAAGAAGATAAAGTCACCTAAAGTTTAGTTTAAACTTGGAATTTCTCCCATTTCTGAAGTTTGTCTTCAGCCTCTAAGATTTCTTATGATTATCTGCTTCAGTGATTGATACTCATTGCTTAAAAAAGACAACCCAATAGCATTATTAATCTTTCTACCCCCTTGCAAGCTCCCAGATAAAGCAGCTCTTATTACTGGCACAATTTCATTTCCAAAGTAAATTTGTGACTCTCTATCACCAGAGTGATCATGTTCCCATCACCACGGTGTCTTTCACAGGAAACTGAACTGAAAAAGGACTTCCATACCCCAACCCTTTCCCAAGTAATCACATTTTATCTTTCCTGAGTTGAGCCATTAAGAAAATCTAATCCCATTTTTGTTTGTCTCTCTTACAATAGGAGCTAAAAGACATTTAGTCTTTCTGTGTCTCTTAAAGGACTGAGTGCTGGGCCAGGCCAACCCAGAAAGCTGTACATTTAGATCTTAGTTCACACCCCAGTGCACGCCTCTGCAGGCTTCTCCCATGGACCACTCAATCTTATTAGCTCAAGAAACAGTTTCTTTTCTGCCCTTTTCTACCCTCAGCAACTGCTTTGTTACATAGCAGGTACCAGGCATCAGAAATTTAGGTGATGCTCTGCTACCAGGACAAGGAGATTTCTTTGAAATCCTACCTCTTCTCTTATTATTTTCCCCTTAACTTGAAATTACTCCCCTTTTCTAACTTCACCAAGTGATATACTGTTTTTAAACATTTTGACATAAACTATTATGAATTATGTTGCTAATACCTTAAGTTGACCACTGCATATACAATAAGAATGCAAAATGAATCATCAAAATAATTGGTGTGCTTTCTGTGCTCTTCGGAAGGATTGTTCTTCTGTCCGATGTTTCCCATAAGTATTTATGCCTACTCTGCAATGAGGGAACATAACAGTTCCTCAGTAGGATTGATTAGCCTTTGACAGCTTCAGGAAAACCGAACCTGAAAGTCTAAGATTGGCATGAGACAAAAGAGACACAAAGGCAGAAAAAAGACCCATACTGCCTTTTGACTGACTTAATTGCTGCTAATGGGTTGTTTCCTAGAGCCTCTCTTCTTCCTGATAGGGAACTACATGCCTACCATAAGAAACTTTGTTGTTACAATTTGGGATTGGCCCCTTTATAATCTCTGAATGTACTATGGAATTGAAGAATAGACAAGTAGTTATGATCAGAAATCTGTCTAAGCTTTTAAGTTTCTACCGATTCAAACTGTGAATATTAATTCACAGAAAACAGTGATGATGTGATGAAAATAATCACAGAATAAGATCAGAGGCTGAATTCTGATAGTCTCCATTTCAGTTGGTAGCAGTGCTACCTGCTGAGACACACTTGCATTTCCTCCTGTATTTCCTGGGCTCATCAATCACCATGATGCCCTGCTGATTTTACCTTTTAAATCTCTCACTTTACCTTCTTATCCTTGCTTTTAATTCAGGCCTTTATTATCTGTCAGTGAAACTAGTACTTCTAATCTGTTTCCTTACCTCTATCTTGTCCTGTAAGAATCCATTCACCTCAAATCTGATCTTTCTTCCTAATACACAAATCTAATTGTATTAGTTCATTCCAGAAAACATTTCACGATTTCTATTTCTTGAGGATAAGATTAAAAAGATTTAATGGTGTTCTGCCTAGTTGTTTAGTCTCTTTCACTCCTTTTAGTCAAATATCATTGGATTGTCTGCATAATTTTAAAAAAATGTTTCATTGTGAATTATGTGATAGTTTACATGGGAGAACATTAGGTTTACATTCATCCTACCGTATGTCGTTTCATTGCCATGGTCTGCTCTTCTGCCTTGATGGTCCCAGGGACCTCCGCTCCTAGACTGAAAAGTCAACAACTCCCCTCCTTTTGCTACAGAATGTCTGCCTTTACATTTCCAACCCTCACAGTCAGTCCTGATAGTGATTATTCACTATTGTACCACATGAGTGATATCCACATCTCCTTCATCAGCCCCTCCCAGAGATTGGGTACTACTCAGTGGAGATTCTACTTTCTTCCTTACCCTCTGGATCTAGGCTCTCTCTTGAAAGCTTGTAAGCCAGTCACTTCTTGCCTTTGTAGCACCTCCCCCCACCCCCATTTTGGGTAGCCAATGTCCAAGTTGCCCATCCCTGTCTACCCTCTGTATGGAGGGCGTGGGAATGATCCTCGCTGTAAAGATTTGTTCTCTCTTTTGAGCTACTGCATCCATAGGTATAGATCAAGTTTATCAAATTGTATCAGATTACTCTTTTTTCCTCTTCTTTCTTCTTCTAGTTGAGTTCTAATCATCCAGCCATTGAAGCCAAGTCAAGTGGGTATTATCTGCAAGTGTGGATGTTCTTGTGCATATGCCCTCTCCCTAT
The DNA here is from genome assembly GCF_000296735.1 of Chrysochloris asiatica. Classification (NCBI taxonomy): domain Eukaryota; kingdom Metazoa; phylum Chordata; class Mammalia; order Afrosoricida; family Chrysochloridae; genus Chrysochloris; species Chrysochloris asiatica. Next base: position 2,343,405 of record NW_006408609.1, read on the forward strand.
AAGCTGGACACTTCACTCTCCACTCTAGTCCTCTATGCCTATGTCACTGACTCTGGGTCCAGGAGTCCCCAGGTCTTGCCATACTGCTGTCCAACCAGGGCTCCACCCGGGTTCACAAGAGTCTATTAAACATGGTGGGACTTAGCTCACAGCTTGTCCTCATAATTTTTTGTGGGGTTGTCCTTATTCTGTCTCCTTGGCCTAACATGCCCTGGACCCTGCCTGCCCCATCCTCTACCTTCTAAGTATTTCTATCCATGGACTCAGCTTAGGTAAGTAAGTATTTCTGCATTCTGTAACCACTTTCATGTTCCTAGTGGATGCTCTCACTGCCCTTACCTCTCCTGCTTGACAATGAGTTCCTTAGGGGAACACTTTGGTTACTGCATAGTCAGGTGCCACCTTGGTGCTCACACAACATTTTCTGCATGAATGAATCATATGTAATTTTCGATGACATGTAAACTATGGGATCCTGGACAAATCACTTCCCTACATTTATGTTCCCATTTGTTGAAAATGAATGTAAATGTAATATAAACATCATTGAGTTGATAAAAATATAAAAGAAAATAATTAACAACAATCTGCAAAATCACATACAAGTGGTTTGTTTGTGGAATATAAAGTGCATATGCAAAATAATTATTATGGTTGTTTTTCTCATCAACTTCCTCTAAAAGAGAACTAAAAGTCCATCACATTTTCAGCAATTTTTATTTTCCCATAGAGACTTAGTTTTTCTTGTTGCTGGTTAATGTAGAGTTTTTACTTGTTTTACTTTTCTGTGTCTCCTTGATATCTTCTAGCTTTGAAAATTAGTCCTTAATCTTTAAAAAAGTTTGTCTTTGGGAGACATAAGTTCTCTTTTTTTCTGCTGCTAAGAAACATCCTGTAGGGTAGAAGTTCATAGCACAGATTTTTCTATTTGGCACGTATGGATTAAAATTCTGGCTGTGCAAGTTATTTGATTTCTGGCTTTCAGTTGTCTCATCATTAAAATGGGGATAAAAATGCCTCACTCATGGCATAGTTGTGGGAATTAAATGTGCTAATGAATATAAAATATTCAGCACAATTGGATGAAACTTGTAAATGTTTGGTGAAAGTAGATCTGATAAAGATGACATTAAGGAGATAATGATGACAAGAATGATGAACGCTTCAGTGATGTGTCTTATCTTTGATATGTCAGAACCAAGACTTTATGTACCGTCCAGTCCCTTAACAGGCTACCCATAGTCCATAGTGATGTGGTGGTGTACAATGGAGTTGGCTCTGACTCATAGTGACTATGTATTGAGTTTCGAAGGAGTGACTGATGAGTTTAAAATACTAACCTTGCACAGTGTTTCAAACCAACCTTATAAGTGCTTATCCTACAGCACCACACCAGGATTCCATTTTATAGTGCTATAAAATGATTTAGATCTGATTCATGTGTGTAACTCCCAAAATGCAAGCTGCAATGTTTTACATAAATACTTTTTAATAAAATTAAAGACTATCAAAGCCTTTATAACAGAGGTTTTTAAAAAGTCATTTTTTTATTCTAGTTGTGTAGGCAATAGTAAAGAAGTGAGCTTTAATATAAAACAAAAACACCTTTATTAAAATTACTTTTTGTTTTTGTTAATTATGTAAATTTGATGTATATATTTGAGATCCAAATAATGTTTGCTTTTTTATTAACAGATCCATATTTAACATATTCTCTTAGAATTTTAAACATAATTATTGTGGTCAATGCTGCTAAATGTCCTAATAAGAATAAATAATATTGACACTCTTCACTGCTTGTTCCATAAGTATAATCCATATACTAGCTATTAAATAAACTGAAAATAAAATAATTTAGACAAAAATTCTTCACTAAAACACCTATATAATTTAAAATATATTCTTGAGAATGGGTCAGAATGTATAACCCAATAAAATAAATGTGCATCATTGCAGTTGACCATTTTCTAAGATATGAAATAACTTTGAAGATAAACAAGAAAAATCTTACACAAGATAATGTGCTCTGTGTCTATGTATGCATGTGATTAGGAATCACTGGTTATTTCAGAATGCAAAACTAAAATTTAGGTAAAAGTAAGCTAATAGATAACTAGATTTCATTGACAGTAGTCAGGAATAACTATAAGGAACTTCATTCAAAATAAACATAGGGAAAAGAAAACCTATTTCGTAAATCTGTGGGTGGTTTCCTTAAATAGAGGTCACAATGTTTAACTTTTTATTGGCAGGGATTTTTGTGTAAGGGTCATATGAATTTTTAAAGCTCTTATAACAGCTAATCATAAAAGAAGTAACTAGAGAAAAAATTGGACCCTTCAGTTGTGAATTCCCTTTCTTTGATGTAGACTTCATTTAAATCATTGGTTGGAATTGTTTCCTTAAATCACTTATTTCAAAAAAGCTGGCAGTATAATACTGCATTGTTTCAGGCCATTAATGTGCTTATTTGAGTCAAAGCCCAAACTAATAGTATCAAGGGGCCTTTTTGCAGGTTCAAGCTAGGTTTACTATAATCCATGATCCTGTTTGAGAACTGTGAATTCATCAACATTTTGATGGAGCACATATTATGAGACCCAGGAAGCTTTACTTGATGATTTAAGAACCTAAATATGTGTGTGACCCTTATGCTGGGCTCTGACAAGATAGAACTGAACTGGTTCTTTAGGGATTGATTCTTCAGAATGTATTCCAGTAACCCACAGAGATCCAGTGAAGCCCTTAGAGCCAGAGGAAACATTGTTTGGGGGAGGGGGTAAGATACAATATATGTAATAATAATAGTATATACATTTGTCACCTCTTGTATTTATCTCCTATAGCTATTGCTGCTCTAAATGCTGATCTTAAAAGCCTTACAACATATGCCTCAGTTTCAGAATTTAGAGTGTGTGTAGTTTAGTTAGAAAATGATGATGATGATAATAGTGGTAGTAGTAATATAATAATGATAAAATCTATGGTCCAACCAAAGACTTGAGAGGCAAATGGGAAAGAGATTTACTGTTGTATAAAGGAAACCTAAAAGCCACAATGTGTGATCTGAGACTTTTAAAGTATCAGTATTGCCAGCTGAGCTCTTTGTAAGCCAGCTGAAAGTAAAATGCCATCAGCTAAGAGGTTTAATGAAGTCCCACTACAGAATTTAACAAGAGAATGATTTGTGAGAATGGCTCTCTCCCCTAACTGTTCTGATCCAGAGGCATAAATAGGATGCTGAGCTTCCCTCCTGCTGTTTTTTGATGCTATTTGAATTGATTGAGACTAGCAGCATTTTGGCCTATGATTCACTGTCATTTTTATTTATTTATTTTGGTAGGCATTGTAAAATAAAGAACTTCTTGTGTTCTTACAGCTTAAAAAAAACCACTTTAACCCTAATGATGCCTGAAGATGTACCATTCTGATAGATTTCAGTCCCTTGCCCAGGAAGGTTTCTGGTTGCTTTTGGTTATTTCAAATGAACAGCTAAAAAAAATCTTAAAAATTAATCAAAAGAAAAAAGTATTCACCACATGGCCTTTCAACAGAGAATTCAGAGCACTCTGTGTGTGCCAAGCACATTTTTGAAGAAATAAGTAGAGCAGTCAGGTCCAAGAAATAATTGATACACAAGATGATTCAGTGACAAATAATGACACAGCATCACACAAGTAAATGGCCCATCTTGGGTCCTTTATTATGTTCTTAGCTTTGCTGTGATATTCTCATCTACATAACAGTGGGCAAGGTTTTCCCATGGCCTAGTTACATAGATGTACTTTGTAACTGTCTTTAGCAGACTACATTGTAAAATACATTACATTGATGTGGAAATAGGGAATTGAGTTGTAAGAATCTTGCTCTATAATCTGAATCAGCCTGAGAATGGAATCTGAAGAAATTTGTTTTGTTTTGTTTTTTGTTTAGTACTTGGCAGGTAGTTTGTGTTAGATTAATTGCTAAAAATATCATCAGTTGTTAAGAATTGAAATTGTTTTTTCATATTCTGGGTCATTTAATAAAAGAAAATATAGTATATTTTATTTTACCCTAATTTACCCAGAACTGTTAGGACATAATGGTGACTGGGAGCCCTGTTGTGGTTCTGTAAGATAGGCACATATCTTACCATATGTGGTGGGTGGTTCAAACTCATCAGCTGCTCCTTGGATAACCCTGTACAGGGTCATTATGGGTCAGAACCAACTCAATGGAACTTAACAACAACAAACTTTTTCCTCATGACAAATCTTGAGTAAATGAAATATGCAAAATATGGAAAATTGATGTTTTACAAGTCCACATATATTGATGTTTTATTATTTGTTTGCTAATATATTATTAAGTGTTCTGATGCATAATCAGCAATAATAATTATGCTGAGCATTATTCATCTTTCATAGATTCACAAGCTATTACAGCATATTACAAACATTATGGTCATCTTTCAGATAGTCACACTTTACAATAATGTGCCAGCTGGTGTTCTTTCAATCTTATTTAAATAATTTGATAATGTAATGTGGTTCTTTTTGTTTTAGCTTTCTACAGGATTTTTATATGACTTTGAAGTTACTATTTTGTAATATCATACATAAAGTTAGCCCAACTGATTAAAATGCCATGGGCACTTTATTAGTTTTGAACTGTTATCCTCATGACTTGATAAATAATGTGCCAATATAAGCACACCTGCAGAAAATATTAAAAAAGTATATAAGACAAAATAACGCTGAGTAATTGCTTTATAACAGATTTACGAGGGTAGGAAAATCCATAAATGGTTGTTAAAGTCAGCTTTAGCTTTAGGACATTTATTTTGTGTGGCTGATGGGATTTTGGAGCAATGCAAAATTAAGTCTGATATAACCATTTTACAAAAGCACTTTTAAAAACTTAACTTTATAGGTGGTGAAATAGTCATTTCAATTATTATATTCTTAGGATATTGTTAATAAAAATATGAGAGATACTTGTTGTGTTTCTTCTAGGGCTTTTGGTGTTATTACTAATAGACTTAATAAGAGAGCTGATAATAAATAATTTAGACTTTATTTAGGTTTCTTGAGAATAAATGCTAGATTATAAATCTCTGCTAGGTTACTGAGATTTCACATATTTGAAAAAGGGCAAAGCTTATAAATCATTTACTCTAAGACTGTATTTTTTAAATTTGTAAAATTGAGGTTAGAAGCACTTTATATTTTATGCCTATCTGGGAACATATACCTTTGATTTCATGGTTGTGGACATTTCACATTTACAGTGATTGACCTAAAAGATTGCATCACACCCATCCCAGAGATAGAAATTGACTGTTTTTATAAGAAAATAGAATATGACATGAGTTATTAAAAAAATTATATATACATTCACACTCATATATTAACTTGAGTGCAGTGGCTCTCTATGATGAGCACTGAACTATGAACCACATGTTCGACAATTTGAGGCCACTAGCTGCTCCGTGGAAATAAGATGAGGCTTTCTCCTGTTTGAACACCTTATTCAGGGTCACTATGAGTCAGAACTGACTGGACAGCACTTAGTAATAGCAACAACAATATATTAATGCATGCATTGTGTATTTAAATAATTTCTTATTGAAAGCTATTTTGTTTAGGTAATAGCTTTAAATAATTTCAAAACCAAAATTGTGTTAAAGCAGTGCTTTAACATAACTGTTATTATGTCAGCCATGAAATAGAATAAGAAGAGCAAGCAGTTTAATAACTGGGCATATCTGAATTTTGGTCTTTTATTTCTTACCTAAGGATCCGTAGTGGTGTAATGGTTGAAAACTTGCCTGCTAATCAAAAGATTTAACAATCTGTTCCTGTGTAGATTGTTGTTGTTGTTAGGTGCCATCGAGTCTGAACCGACTCGTAGTGACCCCATGCACAGCAGAACGAAACAATGTCCGATCCTGGGCCAACCTCACTACCGCTGCCACACTTGACGCCATCAATGATGTCACCTGGCCAATCCATCTCGTTAGGCCACTATGCAGGAACCAACTCAACAGTACTTAGCAACAACAGCAACCAAACATCAGGCCTCAGTGGAGGCAGCAGTTTGTTTCAAGGCATCAGGGAGAGGAAAGGTAGAAATTATGTTTATGGAAATATATCTACAGGGATGCCTTATCACAGAGAATTCTGGGAAGTTGCATTTGAACGTCAGACTCTTTAGTTAGCAAATAAGTAAGTACAAGGGGACTTCAAAAAGTTTGTGGAGAGTGGAATTAAAAGATGATATTTTTCTGTAAACTTTTTGAAGTCCCCTCCCCCTAGCTCCATTTAATAATAAGACTATGAAATGTGTGAAGATTTTTAAAAGAAGGAAATTAATAATATGACCTTTTTCAGAATGCCTACAGCACTTAACCACAACCACAATATGTCGTGCATTATGCTGGGTACTTGCTGTATGTTTTGAATATAAAATAAATAGCTGTTACTATTGTGTCAAATTTTAAAATTGAATTAATAATCTATAGTAGAGTTTCTAAACCTTGGTATGATCCACTTTTGGGCTTGAAAATTCTTTGTTGTGGGGACTGCCCTCAATGTAAAGAAAGCAAAAATTCTCACCACTAGACCAATAAACTACATTCTTATTAATGGAGAAAAGATAGAAGTTGTCAAGGTCTTCATTCTTCTTGGATCAAGTATCAGCCTCACGGAAGCAGCAGTCAAGAAATCTAATGACGTATTGCATTAGGCAAATCTGCTGCACAAGACCTTTTTATAGTGTTGAAGAGTAAAGATGTCAGCTTGAGGACTAAGGTACACCTGACCCACACCATGGTATTTTCCATAACCTCATATGCATGCAAAAGTTGGACAGTGAATAAGGAAGACCATAGAAGAATTGATGCTTTTGAGTTATGATGTTGGAGGAGAATATTGAAAGTGCCATGTGCTGCCAAAAGAACCAACAGATCTGTGTTGGAAGAAGTGCAGCCAGAGTGCTCCTTGGAGGCCAGGATGGCCAAACTTCGTCTCTCACACTTCGGACACATCGTTAGGAGAGACCAGTCGCTGGAGAAGAATATCATGTTTGGTAAGGTGGAGGGTCAGAGAAAAAGATGAAGACCACCAGTGAGATGGATTGTCAAAGTGGCAGCGTCAGTGGGCTCAAGCATGTCAATAATTGTGAGGTTGGCCCAGGACTGGGTAGTGTTTTGTTCTGTTGTGCATAGAGTTGCTATGAATTGGTACTGACTCGATGGTACCTAACAACAACAACCAACTAGATTCAAGTAGTACCCCACCCCCATCTCACCCCAGGTCATGACAACCAAAATTGCCTCAAAACCATTGACCTACAGAATAATGTGAAATATTTGAAAGAAGGGAAAAATTCATAGTATTTTATATACCTATTAGATATATTCTAAAACTGCCCCTTTCAAACTTGTTCTATGTGTGAAAAGTTGAAAGGGATAAAGACAGGCTTTTATGCTTGTAAATCTTTTCACCAAAAAAGGAGTGATAACTAGTATTAAAAATCTCAAGTGTTTTATTAGTGATATTATCACTCATGCATATAATTTCCCCAGCATACCAATGACTGTTTTGTCAGTTAAGATATAGATAGCTTCATCACTTAAGCTTTTAAGTCTTTTTGTCTTTTATTAAAAAGTGTTTTTCCTAAAAATACTGCCATTCACCTTTTTAATCCATTCTTATAATTCTGATCCATACTTATGCCCATTCCAAAGAGAGGTTATCGAACAGAATGAGAAAATCCTCAATGTCTTTGATATCCCATTTGAGTAAAGTTTTACTAAAGATAATACAGAAATGACTGCAAGTATACATTGACAGAGAACTTCCAGAGGTTCAAGCCAGATTCAGAAGAAAATGAGGGATATCATTGCTCATGTCTGATGGATTTTGGCTGAAAGTAGAGAGTACCAGAAAGGTGTTGACCTGTGCTTTATTGTCTATGCAAAGGCTTTCGATTGTGTGGATCACAACAAGCTATGGACAATAGTGAGAAGTATGAGTATTCCAGAACACTTAATTGAGCTCATGAGGAATCTGTACATGGACTAAGAGGCAGTTGTTAGAACAGAACATGGGAACACTGAATGGTTTAAAATCAAGAAAGGTGTGTGACAAGGTTGTATTCTTTCACTATACTTATTCAACCTGTATGCTGAGCAAATAATCCAAGAAGCTGTGTTATAGGAAGAAAACTGTGGCATCTGGATTAGAGGAAGCCTCATTAACAACCTGCGATATGCAGATGATACAACCTTGCTTCTAAAAGTAAAGAGGACCTTAAAACGTTTACTGATGAAGATCAAAGAGCATTGCCTTCACTATGGATTGCATCTCAGTATAAAGAAAACAAGAATCTTCACCACTGGACCAGTAAACAACATTCTTATCAACAGAGAACAGTTTGAAGTTGTCAAGGACTTCATTCTTCTTGGATCAACTCACAACACTCCTGAAAGTATCAGCCAAGAAATCAAATGACATATTGCATTAGGCAAATCTGCAGCAGAAAACCTTTTTAAAATGTTGAAGAGCAAAGATGTCAGCTTGAGGACTAAGGTGCACCTGACCCAAGCCATGGTATTTTCAATAACTTCATATGCATGCAAAAACTGGATAGTGAATAAGGAAGACCATAGAAGAATTGATGCTTTTGAGTTGTGGTGTCAGAGGAGAACATTGAAGGTGCCATGGGCTGTCAAAAGAACCAACAGATCTGTGTTGGAAGAAGTGCAGCCAAAGTACTCCTTGGAGGCCAGGATGGCCAAACTTTGTCTCTCATACTTCGGACACATTGTCAGTAGGGACCAGTCGCTCGAGAAGTATATCATGTTTGGTAAGATGGAGGGTCAGAGAAAAAGATGAAGACCCCCAGCGAGATGGATTGGCAGAGTGGTAGCATCAATGGGCTCAAGTGTGGCAACGATTGTATGGTTGGCCCAGAACCGGGCAGTGTTTTCGTTCTGTTGTACATAGGGTCACTATGAGTTTGTACAGACTTAATAGCACCTAAGGACAACAAGAACATGTTTCTGAAATACATTATTAGTTGTGTGCCACTGAATTGGTTCATATCCATAGCCACACTGTGTAGGTTTTCCGAGGCTATGAAACTTTACAGGAGTAGAAAGCCTCATGTTTCTCCCATGGAGTGGCTGGTAAATTTGAACCAAATACCCTGTCGTATTAGCAATTCTATCAGATTGTTAGTAGAACCCTGTCTATCTTAAAGATGAGAATATTTTTTAATTACATCCATTTAAGGATCATCGTAATTTAACAATTAATATTAAAACTAATGAATTAACAGATGAATTATGTAATCAAGAATGATTCAGTTTGTAACCTCTTCAAGAAAGTTTCTGTTCTCTGATATTTACTAACCAAGAGGCATTTGTCCTAATCAAAAACAAATAAACACATCATTGTCCAATCAACCCCCACTCATATTGACCCTAAAGAACACAGTAGAACTGCCCAATAGGACTTCTAAGGCCGCAGTCTTTATACAAGCAGACTGCCATATCATTCTTTCATGGAATGACTGGTGAGTTCACAGACTACAAACCTTTCAGTTAGCAACCGAGTGCTTAACCACTACACCACTAAGCCTCCTTTTACTAGGAGTTCTCATTTCTTAAGCTCTGGGACTTTGTTGTTGTTGTTGTTAGGTATATGGAATTAGTTCTGACTCATAGTGATCCTATGCACAATAGAACAAAACATTACTCGGTCCTGTACTATTTTCCCAATCATTGTGATGTTTGAGCCCATTAGTTCTGTCACTGGGTCAATCCATCCCATCTCATTGGGAGTCTTCCTTTTTTCTGATGACCCTCTACTTTACCAAGCATGATGTCCTTTTCCAGGGACTGGTTCTTTTTGATAGCATGTCCAAAGTACATAAGATGATTTCTTGCCATTCTGGATTCTAAGGAGCTTTCTTGCTGCACTATTTTCAAGACAGATTTATTTTTTCTTCTGACAGTTTGTAGTACTTTCAGTATTCTTTTTAACCACAATTCAAATGCATCAGCTCTTTCCTGATCTACCTTATTCATTGTCTAGTTTTGACATGCATATAAGGCAATGGAAAATACCTGGGCTTGGGTCAAATGCACCTGAGTCCTCAAAGTGACATCTTTGCTCTTCAAAATGTTAAAGAGGTCTTTTGTAGCAGATTTCCCTAATGCAGTATGTTGTTTAATTTCTTGACTGCTGCTTCCATTATCATTGATTGTGGATCCAAGTAAAATGAAATCCTTGACAACTTCAATTGTTTCTCCATTAATCATGATTTTATCTACTGGTCCATTTGTGAGGTCATTTTAATTTTTTACATTTGAGTTGTAATCCATACTGAAGATTGTATTATTTAATCTTTATCAGCAAGTGCTTAAAGTCCTCTTCACTTTCAACAAGGTTGTTTCATCTGCATATCACAGTTGTTAATGAATCTTCCTCTAATCCTGATGTTGCATTCTTCTTCATATAGTCTAGTTTAATGGATTATTTACTCAGCATACAAATTGAATAAGTATGATGAAAGGCTACAACCCTGACACCTTTCCTAATTTTAAACCATGGAGTATCCCCTTCTTCTGTTCAAACAACTGCCTCTTGGTTTATGAGCGCAATTAATTGGTATGAAGTTCCTGTTCTTCACAATGTTATCTATAGTTTGTTTTGATCCAATGTCAAATGTCTTTGCATAGGCAATAAAACACACATAAATATCTTTCTGGTAGTCTCTGCTTGCAGCCAAATTCATGTTCTGAATCCAGCTTAAATATCTGGTAGCTCCCTATGCATGCGGTTACAACCACTTTTGAATTATCTAAAGCAAAATTTTACTTCAGTATGATATTAATAATATTATTTATAATTTCCACATTCTGTTGAGTCACCTTCTTTTAATTAAAAAATTTGTAATTTATTCAAAACAAAATAATAAATATGTTAAATATCTGTATGAATTAAATACCTGTACTAATTAAATCAACTTTTGGACTCCTGGTGTGGCACTCTAGGATAAGCACTGGACTGCTAACCAAAAAGTAGGGAGTTCAAACCCACCAGTCACTCCTCAGAAACCTTATACAGGGTCTCTGTGAGTCAAAGGCATTACCAAGGCAGTAAATACAGCAGCAGTAGCTAATGGCCATGCTTTGATTCTTCTTGTAGTGATTCCATTCTCGTTTTGGAAGAAATCATCTTTCTTGCCACAATCTGGAGGAAATAAATTTAGCTCCTGAGACTCATAGTAATCTGAAAGGTCTGATAAATTTATCAGACTCTCTCTCAAGACAAGAATTTGTTCTTATTAAATGCCATTGAATGGTTTCTAACTCACAGTTTCCGAGGACCAGCTAGTAGGTTTGAACTGCCAACCATGTGGTTCAAAGTCCAGTGCTGATGCTACACACCAGGAGAGATATGACAGAATGATTTGCATCAAAATAACTGATAACAAATTATACAAAACTCCTTGTAATTATAGCTTTGAAGATAAAGTGATTTTGTAGCGTCAGATGCCTCAGTTTCTTATCTGTGTAATATGAATTTGTTCTTTCACAAATATTTATTGAGTGCCTACAACATGCCAGGCATCCTTTTCCACACAATAGGCTGCACCCACCAGTAAACATGATAAAAAGGAATGCCTGTCATTGTAGAGCTTCCACTCTAGATGGCATGAGCTGGGGAGTGGTAGGTAGGCGGAAGACAACAAAAAAGTAAATATAATATATTCAACAAGCACTATATATACTAGATGCTATTGAGTCCCTTCTGGTTAATGGTGACCTCAGAGTAGAATTGTGTTCCATAGGGTTTTTTGTTTGTTTGTTTGTTTTTTGAATAAATGTTTTACTGTGTATTGAGTGATATTTTACATGGGGAAACATTAGTTTTCATTCATTCTATCATAACTCGTTTCATTGCCTTAGTTACCATCCCATCCATGCATCAACCCCCAGCAAAAGTGTATACCCTGTATGCAGGGCACCCCCACCCCCACCCCACTGTCCTCAGCACACAGCCACTTTCCTTCTCTGGGTCTCAACTCCTCGGGCTCTCCATCTCTTCATGTCATCCTCTCTGTCTCCATCTCAGGCCTCACTACTTCTCTGGGTGGGGTCCCGCTCTCCACTCTTCTCCGTTGGTGGTCCCAGGGCCCTCTGCTCCTAGACTGAAAGGTTAGTCACTCCCCTCTTTGCTATAAAATATGCACCTGTACGCTTCAGTCCTCACAATCAGTCCTGGTAACAATTTTCACCATTGCATTACATGAGTCCCTTCTGCATTTCTTTTCATCAGCCCTTCCTAGACAGGTTGGGTACTATTCACTGGAGACTCCACTATCCTCCCTGCCCCGTGGATCTAGGTTCCCTCTTGAAAGCTTGTAAGCCAGTCACTTCTTACCTTTGTATCCCCCCCCCTATTTTGGGTGGCCAATGTTCAAGTTGCCCAACCCTTCCCACTCTTTGTATGGAGGGGATGGGAATAACTCTTGTAACCGGCAATTGTTTCCTCTTTTGGAGTCACCTTCTTTCGAATGCATACAAATGTGAATGTCTTCCAGATGGTGGTTGGCCAGGTATCTGTCTTGAAAATTTCTTGGCATAGACTAGTGAGTGCTTCCAGTACTATATGTTGTTGTTGTTGTTATGTGCCATCGAGTCGGTTCCGACCCATAGCGACCCTGTATAGGGTTTCCGAGGGTGTAAATCTTTACAGGAGTAGAAAGCCTCATCTTTCTCCCGCGGAGCAGCTGGTAGTTTCGAACCGCTGACCTTAAGGTTCGCAGCCCGATTCATAACCACTACGCTACCAGAGCTCCTTTCCAGTACTATATAAGGTTGTTAAAACATTTTGGTTGTTATTCCATCAATTTCTGGAGCTCTTGTTCACTGATATTTTCAGTCAGAGTCCTGGGGTTGCATTGTAGGAGGAGAAGCACTGGACTGCTAACCACAGGGTCATCAGCTCAAACCCACCAACCTTTTCTCAGAAACCCTATATAGGTAGGGCCGCAATAAACTGGAACCAACTCAGTGACGCTTAAAAATAAATCAACAACGTCTTCAGTCAGGTTGAACTTCTTGTTTCAGTACATCTGGTTCTGAATTATATGCTGTCTCCTGAAATGATTTAGCATTGACCATTTTTTTTTGGTACAGTGATTCTGTATTATTCTTTCCAACTTCTTTTGATACTTCTTACATCGTATGATATTTTGTCTGATGTTGCTTGGTCTTTCAACATTGCAAATCAAGGTTTACATTTTTTTCTTTCATTCTTTTACCTTAAGAAAGTCTGAGCATGTTCTTCCCTTTTGGTTTTCTAAATCCAGGTCTTTTTGCATTTTGCTGTAATATTTTACTTTGTTTTCTCAAACTGTCATTTGAAATTTTCAGTTCAGCTCTTTTTCTTCATCATTTCTTCTGTTTGCTTTAGCTAAGGTCAGCAGTTGAAACCCACCAGCTGCTTCTTGGAAACCCTATACAGGGTCCCTATGAATTAGAACCCACTCATCGACACTTAGCAACAACAGCAACTCTGTGTTTAAGATCAAATTTCAGAGTCTTTTCTGACATCCATTTTGGTCTTTTCTTTCTTTCCTGTCTTTTTAATGAACTTTGGCTTTTTTTCATGTATAATGTCATTTCACAATTTCTCAGGTCGTTAGTGTCCAACATATCAAGCATGTTTAGAATACTAAGAGTTTAGCATACTTTTATCATCTTTGACCCAAATACTGGGCACTCTTCTCCCATTATAAAATAATTATGTGGTCCATTGTTAAGAATGAAGTATCACGATATTTTGTTCACCTAGTATGAAAAAATTTGAATTTGCCACTATGTTTCAAAAATTTAGATCTCAATGTGAAATTATAAAAATCTTAACCATAATATTATGAACATGTATGCATTTTTGTAACCATCTTGGAATTTTCTGATGCCTATTGGATTTAACATGCATATGTATATAATCTGAAGAGATAATGGGGAGGTGGACATCAGAGAGATGTATCAGTTATCCTGTTTGCATATGAATTTCCATTCTCTTAAAATCATAGTGGAGAAGCACTTTAAAACTCAGCTACTCTGTTCCTTTACCAGACAGGGTTATATGTAAACTGTTGTGGCCAAATGGAAATAAATCCCATTCTTAAAGACCTCTAGAGACATCACAGTTGGCAACCAATTCATGGTTCAGTGAACTTTACTGTTAACTGCTTCTTCTCTGTATGTTCCCTAAGTCGTTCATGCTATTATTTAGGCCCATTATCTCCTTTTTGTCTAGCCTAAGTTGTTATCAAGACTGGCTGTTCCCTGTATTTATTAGACCTAATCTAATTGCGGCTCTTAAGTATCTGTTCAGCTAACTTTTTTCTTCAGATCTTAAAAAAAAACAAGCCTTCATCCAGTATGATTTTTTTCAACATTCACCATCTCTCTGACTGATTCCTTCTGAATATGATAAAATGATAGAAATGAAGATGAGTAGGTTTTTTTTTCCTTTCTCCTCTCTCTCTTTCTCTTCTTTTTCCTATTCTTCTTCCTCTTGACCTCCTTCCCTTCTTTTCTTCCTGCTTTCCATGTTTTGCTTCCTTTCTCTTTTACCTAAAGAAAAGCTGCCTTATTTTAATCATATGTAAATATTATTCTATGAACAATGTGCATTCTAAGAATACAGAGACTTCAAATTAATTTGATCAACTTGAGCTCTTTGATGTCTCATTCAAAAGAAGAAAGTCCCTTATTCTGGGTATTTGTGTTTGTGTGTGTGTGTGTGTGTGTAAGGGTAAATGCTCTCAAACATTTTAACCAACTGTTTTTTAAAGAAAACTGTCGGTCATTTGTAGAGTATCTTCATATGTTCACATATAAGATAGGTGATTTTTTTTCTTTTAGATTCACTCAACAGATACCAGAGAGTCTTCTATACTTTAAAAATATTCCAAGACCAGAAGATTGATTGAAGAGGTTAATTTCACATTTTTATGCTTGGAGAAAATTGACCAATTAGGAATTATTTAAGAATCAAACTTACTTCCCCAAATGAAAACCTTGTATGTCTGTATGCCTATACATGCAGACACTTGCACACACATCCATACACATGAGATAGCTTTAAAATGTTAGTGGAAAAAAATGAAATTGATAGAGAATGGAAAATTTCCACACACGTGTAAGGCCCCCAAATATAGTCTGCTTTTCTTGACAGACTTTCTTCTTTTTTAGAAATCAGATTTTATTTCTCTTAATACTTTACTGAGATCACCAGGCCATGAAAAATTGGAAAGAGCTTAGGCTACAAGGGAAAGAAAACAGGATTCTCCACCCCAGTTCCCCTCAGTCTTTCTTCACTGAGACTAATTTAGTCTGAAGAGGGCCTGCATTCTAAAACAATGATGGTTTGCCAGCATCTACTGTTTTTAACTCCAAGTATTCTGTCATTTCTACCTTCACCTTCACCCTGCTTCAAATTTACATCTACCTCATGAAAGTTTTTAACTTGAAGTTCAATAGAAAACTGAACTCTTCTTCTTGCACTGTTTTATCTCTGGAATATTTGACCTTGTATGATTCTTAGAGCACATTTAACCTAACTTTTAAAAGGTAGTCCCAATCTGAGATAAGAACACAGCAGATAGTGAGGGCAGGGAAGAGTGATTTGAGAGAGTTTATATTTTATACGATGCAGCCCAAAATATACACTGTAGGTGAACACATTGTGTTTCAATTCACAGTGTGTTCACCTACAGTGTGTATTTTGTCATGAAGGAATAGGGACCTTGCCATGAGCTGGAATTTTTTTATCTATACAAATTTGTGTATCTATAAAAAATGGGTGTCTAGACAAATTCCAGCTCATGCCAAAGTCCCTATTCCTTCATGTCTTTCCAGAATCCTTTTAATATAAAACACTTTAGACTTATTAGATGATATGACATAATATAGGTAAGGTTGCTATGTTAAAAAAGAAAATGAAAATAAAACCTCAGAATATATAGTCATTTAAAAAAGTCATTGTACCTACTTATTTGATATTTTTGCCTTAAAACAGGCTTTAATAAAAAATGATTTTTTCATCAGGTCTCAAAAAATTATTTTCTGTTAAAGTTAAAATAACTTTAAGTGGTGACCTGATTAAGATTGATTCACAAATTAAAAGTTATCACATTTACTTTTCTTAATAAAACACTTAAGTTTTCCAGAAGCTTTAAGTCTGTTTTGTTTCACTTATTAAATTTCCATGTGTTATTATAACTATTGCTAAATATTCTTAGAATAGTTTTATTATCATGAAGAATTCTTTAGAAGGATTTTTTACATGCATAGATGGAGTCTTGGTGTGACACAGTGGATTAACGCTCTGGACTGCAGTGTTAGTTTGAACCACAAGGTTAGCAGTTCAAGTTCACCAGCCACTCCTCGGAAACCCTATACAGAGTCGCTATGGTTCGGAACCAACTTGACAGTACTTGACAATGACAACAACAAAGAGAGTAATACTTTTAGATTTAACAATTTGTAATAGCTTCAATATAAAATCACATATATTTTGTCTTATTGTCTATGTTGTTATTGTTGTTAAATGTGGTTGAGTTGGTTCTGACTCATAGTGACCCTGTATAGAACTGGCTGGTGAGTTTGAACCATCAACCTTTTAGTTCAAACCAACCTTACAGTACATTGCTTTATCCCACAGCGCCACACATAGTTCTCCCCAAACTAACTGAAGTAGGAAGGTTTGTACAGTATGCTGAATTTAGTCAGGAAATGTGGATACTAGTCCCTGGTTAGCCATCTGTAACCTTGAGGAAGTTACTTAACTATTTGGTTCCTCTTGTGTGAACAGGATAGATGTTAAGTTCACTTCAAGCTCTAACATTTTATGGTTTTATTGTTTTATTAGAGATAGAGACAGGCAAGCTTTTCCTCTTTAGTAGTGAGATGAGAGAGTTGGATAGATGTGTTCCAAGTCTTGAAAGTAGAATGAAATCGAGTCCAAAAGAATGATGGTGAGGGTAGGAGGTGAGCCATCCATGTGCAGGGAGCTTTAGGGGATAATGAATGAACAAGATCAACTCTGCTTTTCTGTCATTCTTTCTGGATGTATGCCACTGGGCAGTAATGCACATTGCCTTCTTTATTGAAAGGTCACTGTTTTACAGATGGAATAAAAACCCTTTGTATTGACCCTTAGAGAAATGTGAAAAAGGAGGAAAATATGACAGACTTAGAGAATCTGCTATCATTTCTTCAAAAGAAATTAAGGGATGATCATTTACTTCAAGAGAGTAAAAGAATTTTATGTGGAGAGTACTATGGCATTTATTTACTAAGATAAATGAAAATAGGTTTAAATTGTGACTAGCAGGGTTTCATTTAGATAAAAGGATTCTTTTCCTGATTGCTGTGGTTGTTAAAAACTTGAATGATCATTCAAGATAGGAATCTCTCAGAAGTCTCTGATGTTTTAGGAGTATTTGTTAGATGATGTTCTTTGATAACTTTAAGGTCTTTAATAGACCATAAACTGTATTATTATTTGCTGTTTATATGATATACAAATGCATAAGCTTGCACTTTTAAGCTAATATAAAAATTCTACTCCTAATGGTTAATTAATGAAAAAAAATACCTATAAATAATGTGGGACATTTTTAAACAATCTATTTTCCAGGAATTTGCTAGTCCCAGTATGGCACTATAGAAAAAGCACTGGGCTCCTTGGAAACCCTATACAGGGTCACTATGAGTTGGAACCAGCTTGACACTTAACAACAATAACAACAACATATTGAATACTTTGGAAATATTTAAGAAATTTAGAATTACTAAAAACTATGACTAGAAAGTATTTAGGAGTCATGTCTCTCATCTTCTGATGTTAAAATTTAAATGTCAACCTGATACAAACTCTTGACAACCTCATGTGTGTCAGCATAGAACTGTGCTCCATAAAGTTTTCCATGCTTGGTTTTTAGTAGATCAGTAGGCTTCCTTCAAAGGTACTGCTAGGTATACTTGAACTTCCAACCATTCTGTTAGCATCACCTAGTAACTTTTTGCATAACCAAATAAGCCTTACTTTTACTACTTAATCTAATGAGATCTGATTTATATTTACTGATTACCCTAAAATATAATTCCATGATTTTTTTCAAAGCAAAACCAGCTAACACTATTATTTTTGTTGTTATGTGCCGTGGAGTCAGTTCCGACTTATAGCAACCCTGTACAGGGTTTCCAAGGCTGTAAATCTTTATGGGAGCAGAAAGTCTCATCTTTCTCCTGCGGAACCACAAGGTCAGCTGATAGTTTCGAACTACTGACCTTGTGGTTTGCAGCCCAATTCGTAACCACTACGCTACCAGAGCTCCTTAACACTGTTATACTATACTTAAATTTAGTGTTTTTCTTGGATTTTCTAAATAATTTTTCATATCATTTTTTAAAAAACATCATTTTTGAAGTATCAAGAAATTTAACTTTTTCTTACCATACCCTTTTTCATATTGGAATCTGGATAGAATAGTTGGTGATGCTATAAAAATTATAAATGAATGTTGTTGTTGTTAAGTGCCGTCGAGTCGGTTCCGACCCATAGCGACCCTGTACAGGGTTTCCGAGGGTGTAAATCTTTACGGGAGTAGAAAGCCTCATCTTTCTCCCGCGGAGCAGCTGGGAGTTTCGAACCGCTGACCTTAAGGTTCGCAGCCCGATTCGTAACCACTACGCTACCAGAGCTCCTTTTATAAATGAATAAGCCTAAGTAAATAAGGGACATGTGCATTTTAAACTTTTCTAATCTGAGAGAAAGAAAATATATGCTAATGTTGGCTTATTTAGAGAGAGAGAAAAAAAAAAAACACATTTCAGTCACTTTGAAGGGAATTTAAAATGTGTTTCTGAGTTACCTTTGAATTTCATATATATGATAGCAACATTCAAGAGTATCTTTATTTTGTGTCTTTACTTTATATCTTTATTTTTTATCTGTGCCCCTTCTTATCAGCAGTTCTTGATTTTGTTCATTTAGTTAAATGATAGGATTGTGTACCTAGTATAAATACTTTTGACTTGCTGAAAGATATGGGAGTAATTTATTTGAATAAAATATATGTAAGTATATGCTAGGCTATTATGAAAATGT
The DNA here is from genome assembly GCF_000296735.1 of Chrysochloris asiatica. NCBI lineage: Eukaryota > Metazoa > Chordata > Mammalia > Afrosoricida > Chrysochloridae > Chrysochloris > Chrysochloris asiatica. Next base: position 2,362,595 of record NW_006408609.1, read on the forward strand.
TCTGTATTTGACACTAATTGCCTTTATTTCAAAAAATGAAGAGAGAAACAAAATAATTGTTTCAACTATTTAAAATATTTATGACTTGTTCTTTCTGTATTAAAATGTCCAGTACTTCACCATTGAAAAAAGGTAATATAAATGTGATTTATAAATAGGATTATAAGTTGTCTCTATCTTTATAATTCATCTACATTGTTTTTTTATATGTGTTCTCAATTAAAAATATGTAAGAAATTTTATGTAGTACCTTTTAATGATCTTGCTATTCAATTTATAATCATTTACCAGTAGTATAGGCATTAATTGGATTCTTTTCAGCAATGCAGAATCCCAATCCTTCAACCTCACCAATGGAATCAGAATCTGTATTTTAATCAGATTGCTGGTGATCTATGTACATTCCGTTTAAGAAGCACTGAATATTATTGTCAGGCTGAACCTTTAAAATATTAATCCAATAGTGATTAAGATACGTGATTTTAATTTCTAATATAACATTGCGGTTATTGAATGACACCAAGTCATTTCTGACTCATAGTGACCTTGTATAGTGATTCCAAGGAGCAGCTGCTGGGTTTGAACTGACAACCTTATTGTTCGAAGTCAACTGCTTATCCAGCAGCACCACACCAGGAGTCTAATAAAGCATTGTTGTTAAGTGATGTTAAGTCAGTTCTTACTTATACTGACCCTCTCTAGGGTTTCCACGGAGCAGCTCATAAGATTGAACCGCTGACCTTGTGGTTCAAACCAACCTTGTAGTTCAGGACAACCTTGTAGTTCAAGTGCCACACTTGAACTCTGATATAGCACTGTTGTTGTTGTTAGTGCTATCAAGTCAGTTCCGACCCATAGAGCTCCAAGGAACAGCTGGTAATCTTGAATCACCAACCTTGAGGTTCAAACCAACTTTGCAGTCTAGTGCATTAACCCACAGTGCCATACTAGGACTCCTATATATATATATCATTAGTAGCTAAGATTTACAGTGCTACGAAGCCCATATATGTACTTTTCTTACTTTGTCATCTAGTAGCAGAATACAGTCATTGAAAAATGTTTATAGTTGTCATTCATTATAGATCTGCCATTTAATCATGCTATATTTTTAAGATTCATTTCTAATTTTTTTCTTAAATTATCCATAGTACTTAAAATGCTAATAAATATTCATTCATGGACAGTATTTATGAGTCATATATCCAAATATTAATGTATTCTTTCTTTTATTTTTAAGATCATTGTCAAATCTTATTACTCTTTTGGTTTATGCATCTTTATTTTTATTTATTCCATGTTTTCTTTTTTGTTTTGTTTTGTTTTAGTTGGGTCTGGTAAGTTGACATTTTATTGGCCATCTTCTAATCACCGTGTCACTGTGACTGGAACTTCTCTTCCCCTTTCCATCCATACCCTTCTATGTCCTTCAACCAATCAGCCTCCATGTTTCACTTGTCATTGGCCACAAAGACAGACTGCACAGAATAAAGTCTGCAGGAAGTATGGGTAACTGTGACAAAGAGTAAAGGTAATGGGGTTGCTAACTTTATGTCTAATTAAATGATCTGTCATCTGCATCCATTTATTTCTTCACTTCTTACTTTTAAAGTAAGTGATTTAAAAAAGTGATTGGACGATATCTCAGCAAAGTACTAGTACACTTAATATATATTAAAATATTAATTAACTAATAAAATTAATAATAATTTATGTTTTATATATATACACAAAAAAATAGATCCCCCAGAGAACAATTTTTTGCTTGTTGGTTTTGCCTGTTATTTTCACAAATTCATGTGTGTCTCTTGAGTTTTTTAGCTACAAATATTGTTGAGCAATTGTCATTAAAAGTATCTCTGGTGAATAGCCTTATAATTATGGCTGTTTGCGCTCATTTTCATTTCTATATGTTAGATTCATTTCATTTTATGTAAGAAATAATCATATAATATTTCAAAAGTTCATCCAAATTTGCTGTGAGAAATCAATGCCCTCATCTAAATAACGAGCCACCAAGTTTCTAAGAACTTGGATGATCAGAAACTTGGGAAGGTCCTTTCACTTTTTCATGTTGCTTGGTAACCATTCTGGGAAGATTTTGTATGAGTCTGTTAAGTGTATGCCAGAAAATGACTTTGAATGTAAAATGATTGACCTCATTTATCTTTAAGTTTAAAAATTACATAAATATTTTAAAAACAACATTTTAGGCTAATACAAATAGCTTGAATTGTTAAGTAATGGTTAATGCGATAACTAGCTATTTGAAAAAAATGTCTTCCAATTGTATATATCATACATATAGAAATATAGATGGAATTAAACTGAATAGAAAACTTAAGACATAAAAGTGTAGGGTGAAAATAGAGTTGAACTATTTATGTTAACTTGCATAGGGTCAGCCATTTTAAATAACCACTCAAAAGACAAAAAAAACTTAAAGGAAATCATTGAAATATTTTATACATAAAGTAAATTATTGATACAATAACAAAAATGCCTAGACATACTAGAAATATTATTGATGAAATAAAATATTTATTTTTATTTATAACAAATATGAGGATTGTATAAAAATTTAGCCTATCAATAGTTCTTAGAAATATAAAAGAAAATATGCCATGCACATCAACACAAAACTCACAACACAGAATATCAAAGATTAAGAAATATTGAGATAAATGCTAGCTTTATTATACTTGTTAAATACTCTAGATCTTTACATTTTCTCTGACCCTGCATCTTTATTCTAGGTGATAACTTTTAATGCACTTGGTGAGAAAGATAATTTAACCACAGTTTTCAATAGTGAAAATTAGAAACAATCTAAATTTTTAAAAATAGGAATTGGTTACATAATGAAAAATAATCTGTGTATACATTATTAAGGACTCATTAAATTTATACTTTCAAGAAATTTAAAAATAGAATCATCTAATTTTCATGGTACAAATATGAGTGGCTTTACCCTTTTTTATTTTTTGTTTACATTTTTCCAAATCTTCCAGATTTATGTATATGTAATTTTAAAAGATTACACCAAAATTCAAAATTATTCCAAAATACTATCATAGAAATCAAGTGTGTGCATATTATACATGGCCTTCTCATCCTAGGTAGATAAATGATGTATTGATCAATAGAGGCATCCTTGACCCATTCATTATTTTTTTCTCATAGAAATATCTACATTTCATATTTAGCATATATGGATAAAAGTGTTTTGTTTTTTTAAAGATATGTTTCTGATATTTTGTGGCTGATGCCACCGTTGATATTGGCTCAAGAATATGTAATAAATTCATTTCTAGACAAATATCCTGTGTGGAAGAATTGCTTCAGGATAAATGTAGTTAGCATCGGGGTTTGTATCCCTCTTTCCAAAATAAGTCTTTGAGGTTTGAGGAAAGTTGGCAATTTATAAAAGAAATGTAGATTCTGGCCCATGTTATTAGACATGCTTTTGAGATTTAGGAAATAGACCACCCGAAGTTTTTACTTGACTAAGTGGTTTGAGCATTTATATTTTCCTATTCAAAGTCTGTATATTGGAAAGTCATATTTTCCCTTTCATTTAATTAATCATTTGGTTTTCTTTCATTGAAACAAACCAAACTTTTTTTCTGAATTATTTTATTATTCAGACAAACCTCTTTCAATTTGAGGGTCTGATTTCTATGTCAAATATTTCAATCCTTAACTAAGAAATTGAGTGCTCCTCTGTGTGTGTACTAGAGGAAAATCCTCAAGCGATGATGCATATGCCTATTATTATACCTGGATAATGACAGTGTTTGCTACATTCATGAGTAAACCACTCAATTACAATCACAGCTTTTTAAAAAAAATTATAAGCTAGAACTTTAGCGTTACTAAATTGATCCTAAACTGTATCCTCTAACTTCATATTTTCTTCCCTGTAAGTTATAGGACAGTGGAAGGTATTTGACCTGATTTTTCAGATCTCCTATAATTTTATAGTCAAATAGTATAATTTCTACTAACCCTCAATAAAATGGGGGTTTAGAAGAAAGCACACTAATCTAGAAGTTAGGAAACTTAATTGCTTTCTTCAGCGTTGCCACCATATAATTTTAGGCAAGTCTTATTTTTTTTTAATTCTTTATTTGAAAATGAATAAAAGGGCATTTTATATTTTAATTTATAGGCAATGAGCATATATCTTAAGTGATTTTAATATTTAAATATGACCTTATATCCAAATCAAATAGTTAGAGTAAGGTATGTGTATGAATGTGTGTATGTATGTATATTTTCCAGGGAATCTTAAGTAAGAGAAAAATATACTTTCAAGTACTGTTCAAGTTAAAAAGTACCTTCAAGACCTTCATTAACAAAGAAATCATATCCTTTTAGGCAGAGTAGTGGCATTTATGATTAATAGACATAAGTTGAATATAAGTTTTGGTTTATATTCACTTCATGGCATTACCTAAGTGTCTGACCTAAGTAACCAAAGAATCTTTTAAAGCTGAGGTTAGAAATAATGGAAAAACTTTTAAAAAGTGGATTAGAAGAAAGCTGTCTTCTTAAAATGTTAAATGTCTGGCTTCAATCTGAACTGAGGCAGGAGTGAAGAATAATTAGGTGCTTCAGACAGCTGATAAGAAATGAATTTGAAAAGTGTAAACAGTTAAGTAAAAAGGCTTAGATTCAGTACACAGTTTTCCAAGCACAAGAAACAGCCCCAAACAGGCTTTTATTATTTTTTTCCAGGGGTCGCTCCATCAGCACACCTAACATTTTCAGCTGCCATTGCTCTCGATGTAACTGACACAATTTTCTGACACTGTATTTACTGCTGGATGAAGTGGCCATTTAAGTCTGTATAAATCAAACAGTTTGGACAAAGCTGGCAGTATTTATAATGTCAGGATGAGCAGATGTTTCAAATTTGCCTTCATTTCCATATATATTCTGTTTGAACATGCCCTTGCCTATGTAAATGAAGGAGGCATTAGACTCTACTATTGCTTTAAATTCACTTCTATTCACGTAATTGGACTGAAGATTCTAAATGGTTATAATTTGCATGGTAGCATTTCAGGAGCTTTTGAGTTAAATTAAAGCAATTTTAGAACCTGTCTACTTAAGGAGGTCCATGATTAAAGTCCATTCACCCTTAAGCAGCTGTAAATGAAAAAAGATAATACTTATTCATACAATTTTAGGTATATTTTGAATGTAAAGGGTCAGATTGTAACTCAAGAGTTCTTTCTAATATGAAGGTTGATCTTAGAAGGTCAGACAATAAAATCCTCTTCATAAAACAACTCTACTCTGTCAATAAATAAGCCCTTAACAATTTAGTTTCAAATTAAGAAAGAGCATTGATAACATGATGTACTGTAGTGCATAACATGTATAAAATACAGGCAGCATTTGGAATATTACTACATTGTCTCAATTAGGAAAATAACCTGATGCTTTTGAGCCACTGTAATTTGTTTCTTTTCCTGTAGAACCTCCACATTTTGTTGTAAAACCCCGGGACCAGGTTGTTGCCATGGGACGAACTGTAACTTTTCAGTGTGAAGCAACCGGAAACCCTCAACCAGCTATTTTTTGGAGGAGAGAGGGTAGTCAGGTATGACTTTTTCTCCTTTTTTTTTTTATTAGCAACAATAAATTCCAGATATAGGAAAAGTAAAATTGGTATACAAGGGGACTTCAAAAATTTTGTGGAAAAATTCCATTCTCTTTTTGTACCATTTTCTACCAACTTTTTTGAAACACCTTCATATTTTGTAGTCATATAACTATGACATTAGAACTGAGAAAACTCTGGGTACCTTATAAAATTTTATCAGTGAGAAAGAGAAACTTCTCTTCATTGTTCATTCAGTGCCTTTAGTATACAGGGTATTATGTAAACTATTTTGCTTATTGTATAGATTTTACACAAATTCAACTACACAAAGATGAGCAAACCTATTCTATTTTCTCAATACAATGTAATTGCTTATCATTTCTCATCTTCAGGTTATCTGAAATTATACTGGTGTTTAGGTGGCTATGTATAGTAGAGTTGGTTCTTACTCATAGCTACCCTACATAGAGTTTCTGAGGCTGGAAATCTTTATGGGAGCAGAAAACCTCAACTTTCTCTTACAGAATGGCTGATAGTTTTGAGCAGCTGACATTGAGGTTAGTAGCCCAAATCATAACCAGTATGCTACCAGAGTTCCTTGGAATTATACTCGGGGCATTCAAAATGTTCATGGAAAATGGATTTAAAAACCTGAAGTTTTTCTAAGAACTTTTTTGAAGTCCCCTCTTATGTTAAAAGAAATCATGCATATTGAAAACAGAAATGATAATTATTCAGTGTGAGTTCTCTGTAAGCATCAGTATTCTAAAGTGTCTTCAGTGTTATCAAACTATATAAAATTATCTTTAACATAGTTGCCTTGGTAACTATATTCCAATTCTTTGGGCATTATTACATATAATCACCATGTACAACAAAACTCTACATGCTAACATTTTATAAACTAGCATTTTCTATTCTATACACTGAAGCTATGGATTCCTGATACAGCACTGTAGGATCAGTGTTGGACTATGAACCAAAAGGTTGGCAGTTCAAACCCATCAGCTGCTCCTCGGAAACTCTGTACAGAATCACTATGAGTCAGAATTGACTTGACAGCACTTAACAATAACACACTGAAACTAAAGAATATAGATGTATGCACTTTTTTTTTAGATGTATGCACTTTTACAAACTCTAGCATCACTGTTGACGATTAGTTAACTTTTTTCTTATACAGTTTTAATATAAAAATGTTGTTGTGTTAAGTGCCATCAAGGCAGTTTTGACTCCTAGTGACCCTGTGTAGGGTTTCTGAGGAGCAGCTGGTGGATTTGAACCACTAACCTTGTGGTTCGCAGTCCATTGCTGAGCCTACAGCTCTACACTAGGAGTCTACTATAAAAATAGTCCACTTTAAATATTTTTGCCATTTGTTTTCTTTTAATAACTTTTATTTTTTAACAGAAACAAAGGAAGCCAAATCTATTACCTTCAAGTCCATCCTAACCCATAGTGTCCTTATACAACAGAAAAGAACTGCCCCCACAGGGTTTCTAGAGTTGTAAGTCTCAATGGAAATAGACTCTCATAGAGTAGTTAGTGAGTTTGAACCTTCAACCTTTCGATTAGCAGTCAAGCACATCAGGGCACAATTCCCTTCTTGTACCTTTACTTATTTCTAATACTGGAGTCCTGGTGTGGTGCTGCAGGTCAATACTCTGGAATTCAAGGTCAGTTTGGACTGCAAGGTCAGTGAGTGGTTCAAGCTCACTCCTTCGAAACTCTATGAAAGGCCGCTATGGGTTGGAACTGACTCAACGGCACTTAACAACAGCAACAACAACAATTTCTAATACTTGATTTTTAAAAAAATACCTCATTCATTTTTAATGTAATCATTCTTATTTTTTTGTTAAATCGACCTTATTTTATGCCTTAGCTTCTAATGATGTGCTCTTACAAACAATATGCAGCTAATTTAGTGACTATTGTCATTGTTGTTAAGTACCATCAAGTTGTCTCTGGCTCATAGTGACCCTTTATAGAGTTTCTGAGGAGCAGCTAATGGGTTTTAGCTGCCAATCTTGTGGTTTGCATTCCAGTGCTGACCCTGCAGCGCCACACCAGGAGTCCAACCTAATAATATGTAATAGCATGCGCCATCAAGTTCACTTTTATTTTCATATTGGTAGGTAAATATTAACTTAATGGTGGTATGTAGGCTATATTTGAGTTCATATTTTAGTGTCTTGGTTGATTTCAACACATTCCATTTGGTCTCAAAGCACTAAATTTGCTGAATAGCAGGAATTTAATTACAGAAAAGAACAAAATGTTTACTTAGAACAACTAGAATTGGATATGCAATACAAAAGAAAACCTGTAAAACTATAATAATGTAAATGTACTATAAGTCTTGTTATTGTTGCTAAGTGTCTTCTTGTTGGATCCAACTCAATAGCAAACTACCCTATATAGGGTTTTCAAGGAGCAGTCGGTGGCTTTGAACCACTGACCTTATGGTTAATAGCCCATTGCATATCCTGCAATTGCATGCTGGGATTGCTAAATTCTTATTGTTGCCCTTATTGTTAAGTACTCTAAAATGACCCCATAGTACACTGTTTTAATTGTAAGACATTTGTAGCATAAAATATTATCACATCTTTTCTTTTCTTTAAATTTTCTTGTATTTAAGACAACTTTCTGTAGGAATACAATTCCATTATTAATTCTTAAGATTTTGTATTTGAATTTCAAATGAAAAAAGCTACATGACAGATATTTCACAATTTAACAAATAATTTAAAGAATTATAAAATATGTAATGATTCACATCTGATACTGAAGATTTATAAATGATGGCTAATTTTTTGTTATGATGCCACATGGTATATTCCAACTTAATTACATTTTCTAAGAATGTATTGAAATCTCTGGTAGAGTAATATTTATGAGGTGAGCTGCAAACCTCAAGGTCAGCAGTTCGAAACTACCAGCCATTCCATGGGAGAAAGATGAGGCTTTCTGATCCTGTAACGATTTACGGCCTCGGAAACCTTATACAGCAGCATCACCATGAGTCGGAACTGACTCCATGGCACATAACCACCATCACCATCATATATTAAAGTTATTGATGTTTGTAATCCTGATAGTCATATATATCTGTATCTACATATGTATGAACCAATGCTTTTTCTTTGTTTTGGTCAAATATGTAAAACTGTTTAGTGCCGTTTAGTGCTAGATCTACTAGTGACTGAATACTGATAGTTATGAAAAAATATACCAATATTTAGAATTTATTTAAATTTACAAGAGAGTCTAACAATAATGATGTTGTTGTTGTTAAGCATAATGGAGTCAGTTCAAATTCATAACAGCCCTGTTTGGGGTTTATGACGAGCGGCTGGTGAGTTTGAATGGTGACCTTACAATTAGTAGTCCAGTGCTGATCCTTCGGCACACACCAGGATTCCTGTAGTCATATAAAGTCATGCCATTAAACCTGCATTATATATATTTGCGTGTGATCATCAAAATAGATAAATAATGAAGTCATATTTAGCTTATAAAAGTATGTGTTCATATGCATATTTGTAAGTGTATGCCAAAACATTGGAACCTTGAAACTAACCAATTTTTTTCTTTCCTCCCAAATTGGGGTTTTTAGAATCTGCTTTTCTCATATCAGCCACCACAGTCATCCAGCCGGTTTTCTGTCTCCCAGACTGGTGACCTCACTATTACTAATGTCCAGCGATCTGATGTTGGTTATTATATCTGCCAGACTTTAAATGTTGCTGGAAGTATCATCACAAAAGCTTATTTAGAAGTTACTGATGGTAAAGTATCACATTTTATTTTAAAATATCCAATTTAATATAGGGTCTAAAGAACGTGCCAGTAGATATATTTATTTCCAAGTTTATGTCTGTCCCTACAGCTATTTTATTGTAAAGCAGAAAAGGATTAAATTCAAAATTCTTGTTTTCATTTAGCTATACTATGACATCAAGTGTAAGAATCATAAAAGTGTAGCAGTTTTCAAAGGAAAAGTTTATACCAAATAATTGTACATGAGAATGATTCAGTATTTTGGAAAACAAAAAGTTATTTTCTATTCTCTTAGTGCAAATTACATCCCTTTTCTTCCCACCAAATTAAAGAGTTATAATGAATTGCTTATAAATCCAAAATCCAATTTATAAGTCATTATATACTTTGTTTAGTAATACAATTTTATTCTGTTTATTAACTTACCTAAGTATGATTAATTAATGCCAAAGACCAAGTGAAGGAGAAAATTCCCCAAACATAAAATTGAGAGTAGGCATGAATTGAGAAGTAAACACGGGAGCGAAGAAAACATACATATACACATACTACACACATACCCTCCCTCCCAACATACACACACATAAACAAGTAAGGAATCCTTTCAAATTAAAAATCCAAATCATTGTAGTGGGTAAAGGATTTGTCACTTCTAAACACAAATTCATTGGTGTGATCAGAATTTTTTTTCAGTCTTAATTACAAAATGTAGAAGACAGGAGGAAGCTACATCAGGAATAAAAGAAGAGAAACAAGAATAAAAAGAGAGGATAGCTACAGGCTTTCTGTCAGCTCGATCTCTCTCTCTCTTTAAACTTCAGATAATGATTTAAGTATTCTATATAATTGCAGTTGCTTCCTTAGTCAGAAACCACAGAGTAGTCTTTGACTCCTCACCCTTATCTGTGTATGTCCATTCACTCATCTTTTGAATCCATCAAATTGTCTTCACCTCCATTACAACTTTTAGCCCTTGTCATCTAGTGTCTGAAAATTTAACCACCCTTACGTCTTATCTCCTCCCTTGTTACAGCTCCATATTATTGCTGGAATGATTTATTTTTCCTCTAGAACCCTTTTCCCTACTTTGTAAAATGAAGTATAAAATAATGCTGGAAAATATGCAGTGTAAACTAATATAGCTTGATGATTTTATTCATGCAGTGATCACCCAGATCAAGATCTGGAGTACCTCCAGTACCACGGAAAGTTCCCATGCTTGTCTTTCTAGTTAATAAGGTTCTTCCTGCCAAAAGTAATCACTCTTCAGACTTTCATCACCATTGATTAGTTTTGCCTGTCCTTGAAACTCAGGAAAATGAAATCGTACAGTATATAATCTTTTGTGTATGACTTAGTTTGCTTAACATAATATATGTGAAATTCATCTTTTTTGTATATTCCAGTAGTAAGATTGTGTAGTATTTTAATTTATTGCAGTGTAGTATCCTATTTTAGAAATAGTTAATTTTATAAATTTAATGTACTGTTGGAAGCTATACCACTGGTTATTTATTTTATTTTATAAACAATATACTACACAGTATATCTACTCTCCTGTTGATATAATATATTGTATTTTGGACTTTTATGAATACGTGAATATACCTGTAAATATCTGTCAGTGGCAAAAGATTGAATGATGCAGAAAGCATCAAAAGAAAATGGAAGACCAGAGCTTTCTGATGGGACATATTCCCACTTGAAAGTACATGCATACAAGCCTGGAGTTGCTAGAGCAACAGAAGTTACTTCTTTTTTTTTAATGTTTTATTGTGAATTATATGGTAGTTTATATGGGGGAACTTTAATTTTACATTCATTCCATAGTATATCATCTCATTGCCATGGTACCAGTCCCCTCCATGCATCATCAACCACCCAAAGGGTATATCCCAGAAACCCGCCCCCTACGCT
>NW_006408609.1:2376401-2383125 GCF_000296735.1 Chrysochloris asiatica
AGTATGGTGAAAGAACAAAACCTTGTCGCACACCTTTTTTTATTTTAAACCATTCAGTGTTCCCATGTTTTGTTCGAATAGCTGCCTCTTGGTCCAGGTACAGATTCCTCTTGAGCACAATTAAGTGTTGCAGAATACTCAATTAGAGGAAGAAAAATTTGATAAAGGTAGCAAGTGTAAATTGCTACAATTTGATGAACTTGACCTATACTTCTGGATGCACTAGATCAAAATACCAAAGGAGAGGGAAGGAGCCTTCACATCAAGGATTAAACCTATCCCCTCTGTACACAGGGTTGATAGGGACAGACAGTTTAGACATTGGCTTCCTAAAATGACAGCGAGCTGTAAAGGCATGAAGTGGCTGGCCTATAAGTTTTCAAGAGGGAGTTTAGATTCAGAGTGTGCAGGGAAAAAGTAGAAGCCCCACTGAATGGTTTTCATCTTGTCTAGATGGGTCTGGTGAAAGGAGATGGGGACAGGACTCATTAGATACAATAGTGAGTAATTGTTATTAAGACTAATTGTGATTATTGTCACAACTGTAAAGGTAGAAGCTCTGTAGCAAACAGAGGGGAGTAGTTAATCTTACATTCCAGGAACAGAGGACCCTAGGACCATCAAAAAAGAAGAGCATGAGCAGAATGTGGGACCCTATCCAGAGAAGCAGTGATGTTAGAAATGGAGGCATAGTTGATGGCATGGAGAGATGGAACAACTGAGGACTCTAGACTCATGGAAAAAGAAAGGCTGTGTGCTACAGCTAGGAGGCAGGCTTACAGAATGTGCCTTTTGGTTGTTTAAATGATTATATATTCCTGTGTGTTTTTGTGTACATCAAGGAAAAACAAAACAAAAAGCGCAGAGTGAATAGAAGCAAATTCGGTTACCCAATGATGCATGAAGAGGATTGTATCATTGCAATTAAACAAAATACAATAGATTTAATGCAAACCCAGTATTCTCCCATGTAAACTATCCCTTAATTTACAATAAAAGCTTAAAAAAAAACAAAGAAGAAGAACAAGATGGAAGGAATACACATTGTACCAAAAAGAAATGGTCAGTGTCCAACCATTTCAATAGGTAGCATACGAACAATCAAAAGCCAGTGATGCTGAAGGAATAAGTCCAAGGTGCACTGAAGGTTTTGGTAAAGTCTAAGGCGCCAGGAATTAATAGAATAAAAATTAAACTCTTTCAACAAACTGATGCAGCACTGGTGGCACTCACTCATCTATGTCAAGAAATTTGGAAGACAGCTACCTGATATTTTGCCCATTCCAAAAGAAGGTGACCCAATAGAATGTGGAAATCATTGGATAATAAATATCGTTAGTATTGTATACAAGTAAGTTTTGGCTAAAGATAATTTAAAAACTGTTGCAACCATACATTGACAAAGAACTTCCAGAGGCTCAAACCAGATTCAGAAGTGGATGTGGAATGAGGGATATCATTGCTAACATCAGATGGATCCTGGCTGAAAGCAGAGAAGACCAGAAAATGTTTACCTGTGCTTTATTGACTACACAGAGGCCTTTGATTGCATGGATCATAACAAGCTATGAACAGCATGGCAGAGAATGAATTTTGTAACACTTATTTGTGCTCATGAGGGGCCTGTACATAGACTAAGAGGCAGTTGTTTCAACAGGAAGATAAAACACCAAATGGTTTGAAATTAGGAAAGGTGTGCAGCAGGGTCGTATTCTTTCACCATACTTATTCAATCTGCATGTTGAGCAAATAACCTGAGAAGCTGTATTATGTGAAGAAAAGCAATAACATCAGGATTTGGGGAAGACTCATTAACAACTTCTGATATGCAGTTGATGCAACCTTGCTTGCTGACAGCAAAGAGGATTTAAAATACTTACTGATGAAGATCAAAGACCACAGTCTTCAGTTTGACCCTCACCACTGGACCAATAAATAACATCCATATAAATGGAGAAATGATTGAAGTTATCAAAGACTTCATTTTGCTAGGATATACCATCAACATTCATGGCAGCAGCAGTCAAGAAATGAAACTACACATTGCATTAGACAAATCTGCTGCAGATTTAAAGTACTGAAGAGCAAATATGTAGGTTTGAGGACTAAGGTGCGCCTGACCCAAGCCAGGGTATTTTCAGTAACCTCATATGCATATGAAAGTTGGACGAATAAGGAAGATAATAGAAGAATTAATGCATTTGAGTTATGATGTTCGAGGAGAATGTTTGAAGTACCACAGACTTCCAAAAGAACAAACCAATATATGTTTGAAGTACATCCAAAATGCTCCTTTGAAGCCACAGTGGCCAGACTTCTTCTGATACTTTAGATACGTATCAGTAGGGACCTGTTCCTGGAGAAGGATATCATGCTTGGTAAAGTGGAGGGTCAGAGAAAAAGAGGAAGACCCCCAATGAGATGAATTGACACAGTGGCAGCAGCAGTGTGCCGATTGAAGAGTACCAATGATTGTGAGGTTGCCGCAGGATCGTTCAGTGTTTCCTTCTGATGTGCATAGGGTTGCTCTGAGTTGGTATGGACTTGTTGGCACCTAACAACAACAAGCATACCATGTAATGACTTGAAAACAATTGTTGCCTTTAAGTGCCTTTGAATTGGTTACGAATCAGCGAATCTTGAACTTGCAGTTTGCAGTCCATTGCTTATCCTACAGCACTACACCAGGACTCCTGGATAACTCTTTTGTTGTTAAGTGCCATCAAGTTGATTCTGACTCATAGCGGCCCAGGATATGGTTTCAAGGAGCAGTTGGTGAATTTGAACCTCCTACCTTGTGGTTCAAACCGACCTTGCTGTCTTGTGCTTATCCTACTATATATTAGTATAATCAATATATAGAAGAAGCAGAACATGAAATTACACATATATTAGTAATCACAACTTTGAAAATTGCCTTGTATTTGTGTACATATACAAAGACTAGAGAGTACTGTACTAAAACATTTCTAAGCACCTATTTGTTTCCCTTTATTAATCATTTATAACATGGAATTGTCATGAATTGTTTATATTTGTGAGACCAGATCATGATAACCATTTTTACTAAAAAATAAAAATCAAAGTTTGAGAATTTAGGATTCATCAACTAATAACCATTTCACTCACACAGTTAAATAATCTGCTTTATCTAGCTCTTGGGGATACATAAGGTAAATTTGTGTTGTTGTGAAACTGTTTTTGTTTTCATTTCCCCCCTTATTTTGAAGTTCATTGATACTGTGCAAACAGATTTTAACTGTGCACAAGTATAACTATATGTATTGTGAGTGATGGCAATATCAACATGTATATATTACCAGGTCAGGCAGACAGGATGGCTAGTAGAGAGGGTATAGTTCTGGTGTGGCATGGAGTATAAGCACTGGACTGCATGGTTGGTTTGAACTGCAAGATTGGTAGTTCAAATCCACCATCTGCTCCTCAGAAACTCTTTACAGGATCCCCATGAGTCTGATCCAATTTGACAGCACTTAACGACTACAACAACAATCTCAGTTTGAAGGTGCCCTGGTAGCGCAGTGATTTTTAAATTGGGCTGCTAACAACAAGGGCAGCAGTTTGAATCTACCAGCTACTCCTCCAGAGAAAGATGAGTCTTTCAGCTCCCATAAAGATGTATAGCCTTGACAGCACACAACCACCACCACCACCATCTCACTCTGTGATCCTGGTGTGGCGCTCTAGGATAACCACTGAACTGCTAACTATAAGGTCAGTGGTTCAAACCCACCAGCCACTTCTCAGAAACCCTACACAGGGTCACTATGAGTTTGAGACAACTTGACAACAGCTAAGAACAACAAACTCTAACTTTAGTTCTTTTGCTTTAATAATTGTTGACAAATAATAAAGGCAAAGTTAGAAGAAAATCTAGGAGCAGAATATGATAGAGTAGCAACTGTCTTTGAGAAGTGTTTCTCTTAACACTGTGGTCTGCCCAAAATATGGAAGTTAGGATTGAGTTACATACAAATTTGTATCAGATATTTAATTGAATTTTTTCTTTCTTCATGATTTCTGGTGATTGTGTGCTCTTGAGTCTGTTCAGACTCATAGTGAACCTGTATAAGGTTTTTGTGGCTGTAAATCTTTATGGGAGCAGAAAACCTTATCTTTTCCCTATTGATCTTTTCATTGGCTATAGAGAAAAGATTGTTGTTGTTGTTAAGTACTGTGGAGTCAGTTCTGACTCTTAGTGACCCTGCACAGGGTTTCCGAGGCTGTAAATCTTTACAGGAGCAGAAAAGCCTCTTCTTTCTGCCATGGAACAGCTGGTAGTTTCAAACTGCCAACCTTGAGGTTAGCAGCCCGATTCATAACCAAACCTTCATAAATCCAGCTGTAGTTATTGTTTATACCATCTTTTAAGAGCAAATGATATCTCAGAACACATATATGTCTTCTTCGTCTTAAATGACTAATCATTTTTATTACTCTTACCCCCTTTAAATCGTCATAGCAATCCCTTGTGGTAGTCAGAAGAAGTATTATTATTCTGGGGGAAAAAAAACCCAAAAAAACCCCCTGAAACTTAGAACTTAAGAAACTTGCCCAAGACACATGGCAGATGGTGGAGCTGATTATCAACCCTTCTCTTTCCTTGCTTTATTTTTGTTAGCCGCCCAGTGTAAATGATAGAAATAAATGACAGAGAAGCAGCATGAATAAATTGGGTTGGGGTGGGAAGGAGGGCAGTAGTGCTAAATATGCAAATATCAAAGAGCTGTAAATGCATAGAAAATCGAATAAATCCTTAGATAGTGCATTGTTTCTAATATAATGACTGCCAAATGTAAACCACTCAGTTATAGAGTGAATTTGATTATAATCAGTTGTGGGGAAGTACTGTTACTAATTTAATTAATATCTGGAGATAAATATCCATTCTTTTAATCAATGAAACACAGGTGATAGAATCTTTTGTAAAAATCATCACAATACAATAAAATATTTTTGTTCTTTTTTTTTCAGCATACTTCACAGGAGTTGCCTCTTATTTGATTTTAGCCAATCTAAAAAGAGAATGTAGAGAATATTAAAAAAAAATAAAAACACTCATACACTTAACAAAAACCTAGGCAAAGAATTATCTGCTTACATGTTTCAAACATGGAGTATCTGAAGAACCTGCCAACTTTCAAACTCCAGCCTTAGTACTCCTCCTTAGTATTAGCAAGTTTCACACTATTTATTTGGACCTAGAAGAAAATCAGAAGAGTAGACCCAAAGTGCACAGTTGTTGATTTTACTTCTTTGTGTCCTGTTTTTCTGAGATTGAATGTACAAAACTAAGAATTATTGCATGATAAATGACAGACACATTGAACTGTGACTCCAGCTTCTGAAATGCTTTGGTGCATAAAATGTTGAACATGACACATCCAGCTTTTTAAATTGTTGCTCTCAAAATTTCGTTACTCTGGCAACCAGTTTCCTTAAATCAGGCTTAGAATCTATTTATTTATTTATTTGTCTGTGTCTTTCTCCTTATTTTAATTGATAGCAAGTTTTAAAGTGTAACAATTAAAGAACATTTCTGAAATACTATTTTTATTTTTAATCATTTATTAAAACACTTATGGAGCTTCATATATAATGTTTAAGTCAGGAAATGAGAATCGCTAATACAGGAATTATTCTAGTTCCACTATAATTTTAAATTTTTCTATATAATAATGACTTTTTTATCTTGGATAATATTATTGTTTGAGATTTTACATATACTAATATTTTTATAAGTAATAAAGATGTCGTTATTACTTCTGATAGTTACTACAACCTTTGTTTAAGGCAGAAATTTACCAAAGTTCTTTCCCTCATTCTTATTAATTTCACTATGGATAAATAGTAATTGGAGTCCTGGTGTGGTGCTGTGGCTTAATGCGCTGGTCCACAAGGTCGGTAGTTCAATCTCACCAGCCGTTCCTTGGAAACCCTATATAGGGTCGCTATGAGTCAATACAGACTCAACGACATTTAAAAACAAAACATATAGTATTTATTAAGTTAAAATACCAGCTTGAGTTGTCTCTTTGGATCAGCCTACCAGCAATGTACTTGGCCAATTTTCAGGTTTTAGGTGAATTCACTGGGGATATTTTTTGTTTGTTGACATTAGTCAGCTCTGGCTAATGAAGACCTTATATATATCCAGAATGAAATCTTGTCCAGTCCTGTGTCACATCATAATCACTGGTATGTTTGAGTCCCTTGTTGCTGCTATCTTCCAACCTTAGGGACTCATCTTCCAGTACTATTCAGATATTCTATTGGATACATAGGGTTTTCAATGACTAATTATCTCAAGTAAATAACAGACCTTTATCTCAGGTCTGTCTTCCCTAAAACCTGTTTTATCCTTGGTGACCTTGCTGGTATGTAAAACACTCCTGGCATGCTGTTGTTAAGTGCTGTTGAGTAAGTCCCGGCTCATTATTGTTGTTGTTGTTAAGTGTCGTGGAGTCGGTTCCGACTCATAGCGACCCTGCACAGGGTTTCCAAGGCTGTAAATCTTTACGGGTGCAGAACACCTCATCTTTCTCCCGCAGAACCACTGGTAGTTTCGAACTGCTGACCTTGCGGTTCACAGCCCGATTCGTAACCACTACACTATAGAGACCCTGTATAGTGTTTTCGAGGAGTGGCTGGTAGATTTAAATCACAGACCTTTCAGTTAAATGGTGGTGGTGGTGGTGGTGGT
>NW_006408609.1:2384307-2384924 GCF_000296735.1 Chrysochloris asiatica
TAATGAAGATATGAGGTGAGTTTGACAGTGTGTTCCCTAGACTCCCGTTGACCTTAAGATGAGAGAGAGAAGAGGGATGGGCCGGTAGTTCTAAAGTTTGGGCAGACTTGGGAATTATGGAACCATGAACACTGACTTAGCCACAGAGGGCTACAGCTGAGATTGAAGCATGCAGCTGATATGAAATGGGGGAAGACACACAAGAATGCCCAGATAATACCCATTTGACCTAGCTTTGATGGCTTGATGATCAGAACTCAACTTCATGTTGTTGTTGTTAGGTGCCATCGAGTCAGTACTGACTCATAGTGACCTTATGCACAGCAGAACGAAACACTGCCTGATCCTAGGCCAACCTCACTATTGTGGCCATGCTTGAGTCCACTGATGCTGCCACTTGGCCAATCCATCTCATTGGGGGTCTTCCTCTTTTTCTCTGACCCTCTACCTTACTAAACATGATATCCTTATCCAGTGACTGATCCTTCCTAACAATATGTCCAAAGTATGAGAGATGAAGTTTGGCCATCTTGGCCTCTAGGGAGCACTCTGGCTGCACTTCTTCCAAAATGGATCTATTGGTTCTTTTGGCAGCCCATGGCATTTTCAATATTCTC
>NW_006408609.1:2392118-2422470 GCF_000296735.1 Chrysochloris asiatica
TGGTGGTGGTGTGCCTTAGAATCAGTTCCAACTCATAGCAACCCTGGATAGGGTTTCCGAGGCTATAAATCTTTACAGGAGCAGAAAGGCTCATCTTTCTCCCACAGAACAGTTGGTAGTTTTGAGCTGCTGACCTTGAGGTTAAGCTAATTAAAGTAATTCCCATCTGCTTTTTTTTTTTTTTTCCCCCATATAAAGAATCCCAAGGTGAAAAGAAAGTAGGGAACTCAGTTACAATGAGTTGTAAATTATACAAGTCCAGAGTACCTTTGTATGCTTAAGCTTGTCAAACATGTTGGCATGGTACTATCATTTTGTGTGCTTGACACAAAACAGTTGCAGGTTGCTTTTTGTTAATTTATTACAATTGTTTTCATATGTTTCTTTGGGATAAATGAGTGTGGATGTTTTTGGTTTTGTTTCATATTTAAAAGTTTAAAAAAAAAAAAAAGCTTTCCATTTCACACAGCTATACATCTACTTCCCAGTTCATAATCCTTACATCGTTTCTCAACAGGTTCTTTGACAATGTAGTAGATTCAGCTGGTAGTTGATTGTTTGAAAGGAGTACATTGTGTCTCATTGTAATATTCAGAATCAGTACATCATATAAATGCATTCTGAATAATGCATGCCTCCCACTTTAATTACTCGTTTAATTATCTTTAGTTTGTTTCAAAGCCTAAAGCAACTGCTGTTGCTTGGATGATTAGAAAATTGCTTCCAGTTGCAGAAACCTATTTCCTGTTGTTTCTTCTGGCAGTGATTGCAGACCGGCCTCCCCCAGTCATTCGACAAGGTCCTGTGAATCAGACTGTGGCAGTGGATGGCACTTTAGTCCTCAGCTGTGTGGCCACAGGCAGTCCAGTACCCGCGATCCTATGGAGAAAGGATGGAGTCCTTGTTTCAACCCAAGATTCTCGAATCAAACAACTGGAGACTGGTGTGCTGCAGATTAGATACGCTAAGGTAACTGAAATGCCACCCTGGGCTTCCCATTTTGTTCTACTTTGTTTTTGCCTCTAGCAACTAGTGTTGAAATCTCAGATTTTAGTATTAATGAAATGCTAAATAACAGTATATATTTTTAATTTGATTATTTATTCTCTGAGACATTCCTTTAGGTATGTTTAAGATGCTTTGATTCATAATTTAGCCATGCCAAATAATTTAAGGTTTTATATGAATAATAAGAAGACATATTAATTGAGGGAAGTAGATTAAGCCGTATGATGCAGTCATTCCATAAGGCATTTTTCAAAGAAATTTTCCAGTACCATTTGTGTTCATTGCACTTAAACAATTCTTGTGAATATTTGGGTCAGCAGTTTGCAATTCCAGAATGCAGTAACTATAAGCAAAAAGTATAAAGGAGTGTATACATTGAGTATTTACATTTTCTCAGACCATTAAATGATGAAAGGCCCACAGGTTCATGAAACAATTTGGAAATTTGACTTCCCTGAGCTTATTTCCCATACCTGTTGTGCTGTTTGTGTTCCTTTCTCTTTTTAGGTAAAGATTAGACATCTCAAGGAGCATATGAAATAATAGTCTTGACAGCAATATGCATACTTTTCCATTGCTTTATTGCTTATTTTGGGTGGCATCTTTAGAATTTGGATCAGCATAACAGTTCACTCAGTGTGTTGCAAAAGTTATTATGCTGTACTTTGTGTGACAACTATTGTGACTTTGTTATTCCAATTGCCAGAACAAGATGATAACATTCTTGGTTTATCTAATATTGCCTGAAGATAGAACTACTATCTTTGAAGCTTATATGTATATATTATGCTGCTGCTGATTTTAAAGTTGTGTTTTGACCTGTTATTTATTTTCTGGCATTCATCCTTTACAGGGAGAATGTTCATTTCAACTTTATTAAAGATAAATTACTAAGCATAAACTTTTAAGTTGCAGGTTAAAAAAAAAGTGAGAAGAGTGAATACTTTCAAAAGAAATATTTTCATTTCTATCCTTTTTCTATAAATGTTTGGTTATCTCAGTACTAGTGTGGCACTGCGGGTTAATGTGATGGACTGCAAGGTTGGTTTGAACCACAAGATGGGCATTTCAGGCTCACCAGCAGCTCCTCGGAAACCTTATACAGGGTCTTTATACAGGGTCCCAATTTAGCCGTTGGCTAAAATTCAATGGTCTCACAATGTGACTTAAATGTAAAGATTAGCCAAAATTATTCTTTAGAGTTTAGAGAGTTACATATCCTAGTAATTTGTCTGTTGCCCCTGACACTGACAATATTATGTTGTTACTAAGTATTAGTATTTATATTATATAATGCGAATACATATGTAGAATTGTTTTCCATCTTCATGTATTTTTTTCCCTTCACATTCAATAGAAATATATTCAATTAAGAGGACATTTCTAGTTAGAGAATTTTAATGCAGTTATCTATATTCATGGACCATATACAAACCTGTAATTGCTTTTCCAGCCCAGTGAGCTCTTGATTGTTCCAAATATTTATTCCTTCTGTCTTCTCAGCTGGGTGACACTGGTCGATACACCTGCATTGCATCCACCCCTAGTGGTGAAGCAACATGGAGTGCATACATAGAAGTACAAGGTAAGTTAGAAAATTTTACCTTAAAGTAAAGCTTCAGGTGGTATTGTTTACTTACAGTAAATTGATTCATTCGATGTCTTAATGTCTAAGTAAGTATTCATTCAATGTCTTAATGTCTAATTTATATGCCTACTGTGTATGTGTAAACATTCTTTTATTCCACCTTTTTCTCCTTTATTAGAATTTGGAGTTCCAGTTCAGCCTCCAAGACCCACTGACCCAAATTTAATCCCTAGTGCTCCCTCAAAACCTGAAGTTACAGATGTCAGCAGAAATACAGTAGCATTGTCATGGCAACCAAATTTGAATTCAGGTGCTACTCCAACATCTTACATAATAGAAGCCTTCAGGTAAAGTGAAAATAAT
Organism: Chrysochloris asiatica; assembly: GCF_000296735.1. NCBI lineage: Eukaryota > Metazoa > Chordata > Mammalia > Afrosoricida > Chrysochloridae > Chrysochloris > Chrysochloris asiatica. The sequence goes on from NW_006408609.1 coordinate 2,395,078, forward strand.
TTTCCCTTGCTAATCTTTCTTTTTTTACATTTATCTTTTTTCATACGATTAAATAAGCATGTTCTATCTTATATATCTATTCTTAGCCATGCATCTGGTAGCAGCTGGCAGACCGTAGCAGAGAATGTGAAAACAGAAACATTTGCCATTAAAGGACTCAAACCTAATGCGATTTACCTTTTCCTTGTGAGGGCAGCTAATGCATATGGAATTAGTGATCCAAGCCAGATATCAGATCCAGTGAAAACACAAGGTAAATATTGATTTACTTAACCTTGTGATACCTACTTAAACTTAGGTGGTACGATTTTACAGGCAAATAATTTGTACTTCTTGCTAGGGTTGTATGTTTAATATAGAACTGTCATCCAATTCTTTTTTAATACACAGATACATACAGTGATTACAAACATTGTTGGTTTCTGCACTAAGCACAGCAAGATAAGATTGTTGTTGATACTGTTAAGTGTTATCAAGTGGGTTCTGACTCATAGTGACACTATATAGAGTTTCTGAGATGGTAAATCTTTGTAGTAGCAAAAACCCTAATCTTTCTCCTGCAGAATGACTGGTAGAGAGTAATTGGTAGGGCCTAAACTACAGACCATGGGGTTAGCAGGCCAGTGCTTATACTACAGAGCCACCTCACTCACCAAAGATAAGATGAGTAAGGGAAAAAAAAACAACAAAAAGTTTCTAATTTTATAAAATAAAAAATTCAGAGACAAAAATATTGTATGATTATATGTATCATATTAAATTTCTTGATATTTAAATATAGTACTGTATGGGTGTATAGTGTTCATTATTTTGAAGTCCTGGTGTGGTGCTGTGGGTTAATGCTCTGGACTTTAAATTTGATTTGAACCACATGGTCCGTGGTTTCAGTTCACCAGCTGCTATGGATTGGAACTGACTCTAGGGCACTTAACAACAGCAACAACAATTATAAGCACAGCAGGATAAGATTCTTGCTACTGTTGTTAAGTGTTATCAAGTTGGTTCTGACTTATATCAACACTGAATAGTTTCTTAGGTTGTAAATCTTTAGGACTCCTGTGTGATGCTGTAGGATCAGTACTATAGGTGAACTACTGGACTGCATTGTAAGATCAGCACTGGACTATATGTAAACCACAAGGTCGGCAGTTAAAACCCACCAGCTGCTACTTGGAAACCCTATACAGGTTGCTATGAGTCGGAACTAACTGAATGGCACATAATTACAACAGCATATACCTATCAATTGCTTGACTGAAATTGGGTAAAACGGTGAGTTCCATTCCAGACCTGAGGGGTGATCGAAGGCCACAGTTTTGGGTTCCTCCAGTCATTGAAACCAGTGAGTCTTGTCTTTTTTTTTAATTATTATTATTTTAATAATTTTGAGTTTTGTTCTGCATTTTCTGCCACACTACCTGGGACCTTTTAATGTCATCCTTTTTAGAGCTACTGGTAATGGTAGCTGGCCACCATCTATTTCTTTTGGTTTCAGAGTTGTGGTGACTAATGTTCATTTGCTCCGTTGGTCTATTGGACTAGTTAATTCCAAGCATTTTCAGTTTTCATCAGTCTTCTCTCTCCTGCACATAGAGAGACCAATAGTTGCACCTTAGATGGCTGCTCATGAGCTTTTAATATCCCATACTCTATTCACCAAAGTAGGATGTAGAACATTCTCTTTGTGGACTCGGTTATGCCAGTTGCCCATACTGTCTCCCGAGACTATGTTCCTGAACCCCTAGATCCAGCAGCTCATTGTTGTAAGATGTTTGGTAATACCTAACAACTTGTCATAATTTTGCCCCCTGTATGCTCCATCACATTCCTAGGTCTGTTTGCAGCAAAGTAAATCCCCATGCACAAATATCCTCTGTCAAACTCTTCTGTATTTGTGGGTATATTCCCACTCTTCTTCCCATACCTGTTCAGCCTGTGTCTTTGTCCATGGATCTACCCACAGAGCACTGTTGCTCCAGAGTTGGATGCTCTTTGTTATTATGATGTGTAAGTAGAAATTCTTTTTAGCTTTCAAGAGACAGATTTTTATCTCCTGGTGTGGTGCTGTGGGTTAATGCGCCAGACTGCAAAGCCATTTGAACTGCAGGGTTGGCGGTTCAAGCTCATCAGATGCTTCTCGGAAACCCTATGCAGGGTCGCTGTGGGTCGGAACCCACTCGATGGCACTTAACAACAGTCTATCCTTTTGTTCACCCTATTTTCTTAAAAAATAGAAATACATATATTGAAAAAAGAGATTCATTTGAATCAGCCTTTCCATTTTTATGAATATGCTGTCATTGTTATTAATATGCTTGTTTAGTCTAATAAAGATACTTCTTGAAAGAATTGACTGGAAATATAAAATTTTTTTCTCAGCATACAGAGGGATCATATTGTCTCAATCTTGAGTGACATTTTTCCAAAGGAATATTTGTAACATAATTATTAAGATAGAAACATGTTGCACACAAATTACAGAAAGATTTAAATTACTCTTTTTCTGTTTGTGGGGAGGGTCTGTTCAGCCGTATTGCATGTTTTGTCTTCTCCAGAAAGAATATAAACAATCTTTAGGGGACCACTTTCAGAATTCACAATGAAAGAAAGCTGAGTTGTAGAACATGCCCATGTCTGTTTCTCACTCTGTGAATTTAACACACCCCAATGCCTATATTTGCTATTATGAGTCACCTCACCAGGAGCTTTAATATTCTTGGAGTCTGCCTTAGGGCAGTTTGAGGTTTTCAATATTAGATACGCATTTGTAAAGAATGCAGAAACTGTGACAGCTGTAAAATGAATCTAAATCTTTTGTCCTCACTGCAGTGGTCTCTATCCAATGGACTCTGAAACTTTATGAATGATTACTGTTTAACACTATTCTGTCATATATTCATATGTTATTTTGTAGTATATCTGTTCATTTTCAAGTTAGAAGTATTTAAAATTTTATCTAAAAATAAATTTACTAAAGTATTCTTATTTAAGTGAACTTACTTTTATACATGCATAGCTAGTAGAATGTTATTAAGTGCCATTGATTCTGTTCCGACTCATAGCAACCCTGTATAGGGTTTACAAGGAGCATCTGGTGGTTTTGAACTACCAACCATGTGGTTCACAGTCTGTTGCTGATCCTTTAGTGACACACTTCTGTTGACATGGATTCACAAATGAATCAATTTCAATTGAAGAGTGCAAATATAGCAAAATTGCTTGAAATTGAGAAATGAAAGAATTTTAATTGCAGGCTCTCAACCTTCTATCTGGTCTTGAACAAATTACCATATATTGATGCAAATAATGTGTGCATTATTTGTGAAAAAATATAATAGTCCATCTGAGCCTCAGTTTTACCTGTAAAATGGGACTAAAATGCTTATATTTCCGGATTGTACAAAAATTAAATTAATTTTGTTGGGGTTTGTAGACTTTACAGTTCGAAGTCAACTAAAACACCTATCTATGCCAATCTAGTGATGTGGTTGCCAAAACAATAAATGTAGTCTGTGCTGGTCTTAGCAGAATTGTGTCTGGATCAAGTAATCTACCCATGTATCCCACCTGCATCCCTGGTCAGATTATGAATATGACCTGTTTTGAGGTTTTGTTTTCAGATAGACTTGTGAGACTTCTAAGAAACCTACAGGAATCCAGTGAGGATAGTTAGTGGGTCTACATGAAAGGCTGAAATTGCATCTTAGGAAACGAAGTTCAAGGATCCTGGCATGTGTAGCCCAATAAATATACAATTGGAATAAACTTGACGTATATTTGTAAAATACAAAAGAGTGTCACATGGAAGAGGTATGCTTATTTTAACTTCAGATAAAGAGTAGGACCAAGGAATAGAATTAGCGTTGAGGCAGGTTTCATTGTCTGTCTTAGACGACTTTTGAGATACTGTGAAGCCCAGCTGAAAGTCAAGCTAAAATTGGCCAGGACAGGAGCTTGGGAAAGCACCTGGAAAATAATTCAACTGGAAGGTAACATTATGTAGAAGCGGTATGAGTAAAAGCCAGGGAAAGGTTGGTTGGAAATAAACTCATAAGGGAGTAGACATAATGCCTAAAACTATTTCTGAAACTGAGTTACACAAGAGTCTTCCCCAAGTGGAGATTCTGACGCATAAAATGGAATCAGATGTTTAACATGCACAGACTCGAGGCCCAGGTTACCACAACAGGAGCGTTATTGTTATTACTTGCCACCAAGTCAATTCTGACTCATAGCATCCCTAGAGTCTGATAGTATGCAGTCTGTCCCATAGGGTTTCCCAGGCTGGAATCTATGAAAACAGATCAAAAAGTCTTTGATCCTTCTGAGCCCCTTGTATATTTGAACCTCTGACCTTTAGGTTAGCAGCTGAGTGCTTAACCATTATGCTACCTAAGTCACAACTAGAATTAGAGTACTGTCTCAGAATAATTAATAGGTACTTTCCTAAAGACAGGATTTATTAATACTAGAGTGCTTCAAACAGTTTGTGGAAAATCCCATTATCTCTTCATTCCATTTTCCCACAAACTTTTTGAAGAACAATCGTACAAGGAAGATGAGATGAGTGGTTAGCGAGTACTGGGATGGTGTCACTGCCAAAATGTTGGTGATTATTGTAATTTCCAACAGTATTATTAATTAACATCAAGTCCAACTGTGCCCTTGAGCCCTATTTTTAAATATATGCATAGATATAAAATGTATAGAATGTGTGCATTATTGATAATGAGATCCTAGTTTAAATAATGAAATTTTCTCAGAGATTATGTACAGAGAATTTCAATATTGAGGAAGCAGCTGCATAGGACAATATCTGAGTTTTTGTACAAATCTAAAACAGAATTTGGGAAAGGCCTTATAAATTATCATATTACATTCAGGGGAAGGTGAGCAAAAGGAAAATAGTAAACTATCAATTTGGTGGATTTTGGTACTCTATTATGAGGCATATATTACGTTTCTCTCTAATGTGAAAATTTCCAAAACAATACTCTATTGCCAAAATGTTTGTAATAGAATTGTAGCATTTTTTTTGAAGGGATTGGCAGTTCTTTCATTATCCAGAAATTAGAGATTGAGGTGCTGATCATGACAGTAATCCTTAAAAATGCATATTTCTTTGTTTGAATATACTTTCTGAAAGTCAGAAGAGTCTCTGAGGATCAAAGAGTGCACATATGAGAAAATTTGAATAGAAACTAATATAATGAATGTGTTTCTATAAATGTTTACTAAGCACATTCTGTATGTATGATACTTTGCAAGTTATTTGAGTCAACAAAAATTAAGATACAGTTTCTACCTCAAGAGAAGCACTTTAAATTTGCAGTTGTTGTTGTTAGGTGCTATCCAGTCAACCCTCGGCTAATGGCAACTCCATGCACGCCAAATGAAACTGTTGACATCCACAGGGTTTCCATTGTTTGATATTTTAAAAGCCAATCTCCAGGCCTTTCTTCTTAGTCTGTCTTACTCTTGAAGCCTGCTAAAACCTGTTCAGCATCATGTGTGATACCAGAACATACTTAACCACAGCAATTCTCAGAAGTAGCTGCTATTAGCATTATCATATGACAGATGAGGAATCCGAACAATGAAGAGTTTTTCAAAATTGCCTCAGTGTCACATGGTTTTTAAGTTGCAGAATTTGGACTCATGTACAAATCTGCCTTATTCCAGTGACTTCACTATTAAACTGCAGCCAGATGGTCAAAAAAGTCATAGGAACAATTGAGATCAGTAGGGAAGGGAATGATGCCTAAGAGACAAAAGGGATGGAAAGATGACAATCAGTTGCTTCCTATGTGTGTTGTTGTGTTTTTAAGTGTCTTTGAGTCAGTTCCAACTTGTAGCAACCGTACATAGAGTTTCTGAGGTATGTCTAATGTGTTTGAATCACCAACCTTGCAGTTAGCAGTACAATGCTTAATCTACAGAGCTACACAGCTATGATAATACATGTAGGTTTCTCTAGGACAAGTATTAGCCAGAGATAATTCTAAGGATGATAAAATATGAGCTGAGCTAATATCTGCCCTCACTTTTTTTTTTTTTTCTCATTTTGCTTATTTGAAAATTTATAGACTCAGTATCTATACAAAGGAGTTTCATGGAAAAATTCCTTTATCTTTTAACTGCATCATTCCATGAACTTTTATATGTTCCGAACTATAACATCAAACCGTGCTTTAATAGCACTTTTGTTCTGTCATCTCTTTCATTTGCTTACTTTCCCTGAACTCCATTTGATACTTACTAGCCTCATTTTCAATACAGGCATACCTGGGAGATACTCTGTGTTCAGTTTCACACCACTGCAACAAAACTGATAACACAATTAAACAAGTCACACAATTTTGTTTGCTTGTTTCCCAGTGCATATAAAAGTTACGTTTACTCTGTGTTGTAGTCTTGTATAGTCTAAACATGCAACAGCACTATGAAAAAGTGTGAAATATTAGGAGAAATACAAAAATGTGACACAGACATTAAATGAACACATGCTGTTAGAAAAACTTGCTGGACACAGGGTTGCCACAAACCTTCTATTTGTAAAAGCAAATACAGTAATTGTGAAGTGCAGTAAAGCAAAATGCAATAAAATAAGCTATGTCTGTATTCGTGTTTGTGTTTATGCTTTGTATGTAAAGTCAATTCTTTGAAGATGTTTAATCATTAAGAAAACAAAAATTCTTATTCTTGCTGTTCATGAGTTTCTTAATAATCAAAACATTATGTTCCATATTCATATTCTGGGAAGAATTCTTGAGGCTAATAATTATTTATTTCCTTCTCTTTCTCACCCTAAGTTCCTTGTAAATATAAAGAAAATAAAACATTTATGTTTAAAAAACGTCTTTAGATATTGGTATTTTTTGCTAAGTATAAGCTTAGTGCATTTAACAAAACTACTGCTTTGGGGGGAAAAGTACAGGACAAATTAATACTAGTAACAGTTTAATGCTTATGGTATTCTATGTCTCCTTTCTAAAACATTGAAGTGCTTGCAAGAGAGAATTCTGTATGAAACCATCTTTACTGTAATGTACTAACTAAACAAAACCATCATCAGTTAAATATACTTAGATGTTAAGGTACTCTGTTCTCATGGATCTAATTCATTGTATTGCTTTTGAGTAGCTTCGGTATTCTTCTAACCATTGTAACCACTAATGTATTACATACATTAGTGGGAAAGATATCTGGATCCATATTATAAGGTATAAAGTGTATGCTTTCTTTGTATACTTGTCTTTTACTCTTATGTCTTCATTCTTTTCATTGTCCATCTACTCTGAATGTGATTTCTGGATCATTTCTTTCTGGTATAGTTTGGTTCACTACAGAAGGTTAAAATAAACTGAAAAAGCCTAGCAGAAGCTAGCTCATTCTCAGCAAAGAATTATATGGTAGGAGGAGCCATTCAGTGATGCTGTTTGCCTCCTGCTCTTTTTTGCTTTCTATGTGCCCTTTGTTCTTTTTATCTCTCTGTGTCTCTGCTCTTCTGATTCTCATCAGAAGGTTAAATTGTTTCTGTTTTATTCTGCATCACAGTTTGGCTTCATAGTCCCAATATTTATCTTTCTCGGTGGTGCTCTGGATGAAAGGATTTGTTTAACCATGCTTTTATTCCAGACAGTAAGTAACATTGGGTAGCATCTGATGCAGTCTTCTTGAATTGTCACAGATGTTCCACCAACAAGCCAGGGGGTGGATCACAAGCAGGTTCAGCGAGAGCTGGGAAATGTGGTCCTGCACCTCCACAATCCTACCATCCTTTCTTCCTCTTCAATCGAAGTGCATTGGACCGTGAGTAATTATTAATGCTGCCTTATTTGATCCCAGTTTTAATAAGCAGGTGATATCAGTAACAGCATTGAAAAACAGTATATTTAATGTATGTTATATGTATTTATTACAGTCCAGTTAATTGGGACGCATAGTGACGTCATGTGAGTAGGAATGCCTCATAGGATTTGCTAACATATAGTCTTTACAAGAGCAGATGGCCAAGCCTTGTCTTCCATAGAGCTTCTGAATGGGTTTGAACTGCCATCTTTTCTAGTTAACAGTTTAGTGCTTAACTGTTGTGTCACTAGGGCTCTTTCATATAGCTTAATAAATTCAACACTGTTGACCACTTCTCCACCAATAATAACCATAATATAGACATTATTTATTATAGTAATTCTCAACTGACTTTAAACAAAAGTTTCAATGCAGTGTCTGTTTTCTATTATGTGACATTACTGAACTTTACCTGTCTGAAAGGAAAACAACACAAAATATTCACTAGGAATACATAACTTATGATATGATCATTAACCTATGAAGATGTGAAACATAGATATATTTCTAAAGAGTTTTCAAAAGGCTATTTCAATCAGAAAGTAGTAAAATACATGTTCCTCCCTATCCCCAGAGCGGCGTATCTCTTGATGACATCACTGAACCACTGTGATGTTTCACATTTCCGCAAGAAGCAAAAGAGTAACAGAATATTATAGCAAACACCTTATAAACTGAAAACAATAAACAGCTGATGAAAGATACTTTTTAAAAAAATTCTCCTTTATACGAACTAGAGTAATGTAGGTTAAAACCAGACATCAGATTTTGTGTTTTGTCAAATTTAATTTTCATTATTTTATAATGAAGCCATAAAAACATACTGTAAGTGACTGCATTTTTGTCATCTAATAGGTGGACCAACAGTCTCAGTATATTCAAGGATATAAGATTCTCTATCGACCATCTGGAGCCAGCCATGGCGAATCAGAGTGGTTAGTTTTTGAAGTGAGGACCCCGACCAAAAACAGTGTGGTTATTCCTGAGCTGAAAAAGGGGGCCAACTATGAAATTAAAGCACGCCCTTTCTTTAATGAATTTCAAGGAGCAGATAGTGAAATTAAATTCGCCAAAACCCTAGAAGAAGGCAAGTATCATGAAGTATGTGATTCCTGTGTGTTGCAGAATATTTGTTAGTCTCTGCACCTGATTTTAAATTGTTGAAGTGTTGATATTGGCATTAACTGACTTGATATTGTTGTTGCAAGTGCTGACAAGTCGATTATAACCCATAGGGACCCTGTATAGGGTTTTGGAAGAATGATTGGTGAACATGAACCACTGACTTTGAGGCTCAAACCCACTTTGCAGTTCAGCACATTAACCCATACATAGTGCTACACCAGAACTCCACTAACTTGATGTTGTTGTTGTTATGTGCCGTCGAGTCAGTTCCGATCCATAGCAACCCTGTATAGGGTTTCCGAGGAGCAGCTGGTGAGCTTGAACTGTCAACCTTACAGTTCAAATGGCTTTGCAGTGTGGCGCATTAACCCACAGCGCCACACCAGGACTCCACTGACTTGATAGTCCCCTCACATTACAACAATTTGATATTTTGGTAATTTTTCTAATGGAACAAATATCTTACCAAATATAAGGTTCACTGACTTGAGAGTGGCCCTTATATTTTGATATGATACTTGTTTCATTAGATAAATTACAAAAAAAAAATCAAAATAGTATATAATATGTTGTTGTTGTTGTTATGTGCCGTGGAGTCGGTTTTGACTCATAGCGACTCTGTACAGGATTTCCAAGGTTGTAAATCTTTACGGGAGCAAAAAGCCTCATCATTCTCCCACGGAACAGCTGGTAGTTTCAAACTACTGACTCTGAGGTTAGCAGCCTGATTTGTAACCACTACACTACCAGAGCTCCTTGTTATAATATGAGGGGACTTCAAAAGTTCATAATAAAACTTCATTTTCTCTGAATTCTAATTTTCCACAGACTTTGTAAAGCTCCCTCATACTTGACTTGCTTTAAAAGCAACCTACATAAAAATGTGCCAATGTGATCATTGCATTGCTGTGTGGCATATAGGAGATGGTTCTTCCAAAAAAAACCAAATCCACTGCCATTAAGTCCATTCTAACTTACGTTGTTGTTGTTAAGTTCCGTCAAGTCAGTGCTGACTCATAGTGACCCTGTATGGGGTTTCGGGGAGAAGTTGGTGAGCTTGAACTGCCCACTTTATGGTTCAAACTGACTTTGCATTCCAGCCGTTAACCTGAAACGCCAGACTGTACTTTTTAATGGACGCATACAGCCTCCTATTTCTCCCATGGAGTAGGGTGGTAGGCTTGAACTGCCTACATTGTGATTAAGAGTGCAGTACTTATTCTTAGTAATTATTTTCACATTTGAAGATGAAATTTTTGATTATCTGCTTGCTTTCCCATTCATTATTTTGTAATTATTTATTTATTTTTAATAACAGATTTTTTAATTATGTGAGCTACTTGCTGTGATTTACCCATGACATTTTAAATGAATTTAGCATTTAGCATCTCATCTCCTTAGACCCCTCAGTTCTGGGCCAGGATGCTTGATGATACTGTAATTAAAAATTAGAAACGAATATTCACATAAACGCAAACGGTTACATGTCACAACTAAACTTGTAAAAACAACACAATGAAGAATTTTCCATCAAATGTTTTTTATCATTTTGATTTTTTAAATGATAGACCAGACCATGGCTACTCTCAGGAATGATCCGCATTCAGCTTCAAACTTTTGAATGTTTTTAGAGAGCATATAAGACTGAGATTACAGAATAGAGAAAATAGAATTTTTCATGATGTATTTGGTAGAGATAATCTGTATAATTTTAGTATGGAAAAATAATAGCAATGAGTTAGCAATATTGAGAAAAAAACTTAAGTTACTAGGACTCTTCAGACTTGGATGAAATACATTTTTGAAACATTCACTGGTATTTATATGGCTCTTGTTAGTGTTAAATGCTAAATATCTACTTACAATGTTCTCTAACACACAAATAATCTTCTTTACAACGATTTAATAGCACCCAGTGCCCCACCCCAAGGTGTAACTGTGTCCAAGAACGATGGAAATGGAACTGCAATACTTGTAACTTGGCAGCCCCCTCCAGAGGACACTCAAAATGGATTGGTCCAAGAGTATAAGGTAATGCATGCATAGTAATATATAGATGAACAAACACAACAAAACGAAAAAAATTAAAAAGGATGAATTTTTTTCATGGATATCTGGCGCCATCTGCTGGTTATCATGTAGAATTAACTTTTAAAATTCTTTTGAAAATTGCTTTGAGTCAGTTCCCACTCATAGTGGTACTATATACGGTTTCCAGGCAGACTCTCAGCGAGATGGCATGGCCAAGTGGCAGCATCAATGGGCTCAAGAGTGGCAACAATACTGAGGTTGGCCCAGGATAGGGCAGTGTTTCATTGTGCTGTGCATAAGGTCGCTGAGTTGGTACTGACTCAATGGCATCTAACAACAACAGGGAGCAGCTGGTGTGTTTGTACTGCCAACCTTGTGGTTAGCAGTCCAGTGCTTATCCTACAGTTGCATGCCAGGACTCCTTGGAGATGAATAGTAGGGGCAGTTATATAGCCTGTTGAACATAGTCACTGAATTATATACTTAAGACTGGGTGGAACAGCAAAATTTTTGGTGAGATCTATTTTGCCAAACACATCCAAAAATGACTTCTTCCTGCTTATATAATGATTGTGGAAGAATATTTTGTTAATAAGGTCATCGTTGTTATGTGTTTGGGCGTTAACCGATGAATCTACCAGCCACTCCTCAGAAGAAAGATGGGGCTTTTAAAAAGACTTACAGACTCGGAAACCCTATACATGGTCTCTACGAGTCGATCCCAACTTGAAGTTGAAGGCACACCATCACTACCACCACCACCAAGTTCATGTTAAACAAAATAATTTTAAAGGGAAAATCGACGTGTTCACAAAACATGTAGACGCATATCATTTTGTATAAGCAAATGTACATTAACATTGAAAATCTTTATTTGCCCAAAACTTAGCTTAAATCTGTCTTGTGTGATTCTTTGTCCTATGGAACTGGCTGTGATTTGTAGTCTATTAAATTTTCCTTCCTGCTTTCCTTCTTTTTTTTTTTTTCATTTCTTTGAACCTTTAGAACTTTAGGGTGAAGTTGGAAAAATAATTCAATATGTATGTCTTAGTATTTTTTTCTGAAAACCTTTAATCTTTAAACAAAATTTCATACCTTTGAAGAAATTAGATGACAAATTTTGGTATGTATATAGTTTTAAAATATATGATGGATTGCCAAGTGATTTAATGCTGTCTGAATAAACATTTTACCTGTTAAATGACCAACTCTATTCAATGATTGGAATCTTGGTGTGGTACTGTGGGATAAAGCACTGGACCTCAAGATTGGTTTGAACCACAAGGTCGGTGGTTCAAACTCACCAGCAACTTCTTGAAAACCCTACACAGGGTCAGTATGAGTCAGAACTGAATCAACAGCACTAAACAACAATAATAACAAGGTTCTATAAACAGAGAGCAGGTCTTCCCTAGATTTACCTTAAGCAAATATTTACAGTCAAGGCAGGGTACTGTAAGACTCAGCGCCATAAGATTTAGTCAAAACAATGCATTTGATTATACCCTATCGTTAAATTTGCATTATAGCACTCTTTGTGAACTGTGATCGTTAAGTAATTGATAGGTTTGAATCAGAAAAAAAAATTCAATAGAAAAAATATCTGATCTGTATTTTTGTTCTACTCTGGAGTCCTGATGTGACACTGTAGAGTAAGTACTAGACTACTAACCACAAGGTCAGCAGTTCAAACCCACCAGGCTCTCCTTGGAAATCTTATACAAGATCGATTCAGAACTGACTCAATAGTACTAACAACAACAGCTTATTTAATCACACTGCATCTTGGAGAATCTTTGTGGCAAGCCATATACTTCTGTAGATATTGGCACATATGACACAATGTGTGCATATTTTTCTAATTACTTGCTAAATTATAATATTAGATAATTCCCTTTATGTAAATAATTTGAATTGTAATGACTGATCGAAAACTAGTAATACTTTATTGTATTTTTATCTACGTATTATAGTAGATACCAGTGATTGTTAATTCATTACATCAGAATCACTAGTGGAAACGCTTTTAAAGTACAGATCCCCAGCCACCATCCCCCTCCCCCGAGATATGGATTCAGTAGACCTGACAAAGGGCCCAAGCTTATATATTTTGATAAATATTTTTAGGTGATCCTGATGTGATGCCTTGTTAAACCACCCTAGCCATTGAGTCGATTCTGACTCATAGTCCTATAGAACAGAATAGAAGTGCCCAAAAGGTTTCTAAGGAAACATTCTTTACAGAAACACACTGCCACATCTTTCTTCTTTGGAGCATCTGGTGGATTCCAACTACCAACCTTGTAGTTAAAAACCAAATAAAGGCCTTAGATGATCTTTTGAGCATCAAATGACTTTATATAGTAACCAGATCTGGGAGTCCTAGTCTTGCAGTGATTAAAACGCTTGGATGCTAACAGAAAAATCAGTGTTTCAAAATCACCAGTGTGGTAGGTAGTCTGCTTCCATAAAGATTTGCAGTTTGGGAATCCTGCGGGGCAGTATTACTATTTCCTATAGGGTCTCTGTGAGATGGAAACGATTTGACAGCAGTGAAATACTGGAAAAGCAGATGCTTGAATTTGCTATTACATAGTTTATTTTTAAATGGCTTTCTAAAAACAAAGTAAATATCTCTTTATGAAATTTGTGTATAATAATTTAAATGATTATTGTTGTTAGTTGCCATCGAGTCTGTTCCAACCCATAGCAACCCTGTATAGGGTTTCTGAGGAGCAGCTGGTGAGCTTGAACCGCTGACCTTTGCAGTTCAAACTGACTTTGCAGTCTAGCACATTAGCCTACAGTGCCACACCAGTGATACACATACACACACACACACACACACACACACACACACACATATATATATATTGCTATGGGTTGGAATCAGCACTTAACAGCAACAAAAATATGTATTTTTGACATTGAGTCAGTTTGACCCTGTATAGGGATTCCAAGAAATGTATATATATATATATGTGTGTGTGTATATATGTATATTTATGTACATATATATATATATATATATATATGGTTGCTGTTGTTAAGTGCCGTTGAGTCAGTTCTGACTCATAACAACCCTGTATAGGGTTTCTGAGGAGCAGCTAGTGAACATACTTTGCAGTTCAAACTGACTGCAGTCCAGTCCATTAACCCATTAACCCATTAACCCATAGCACCACACCAGGACTCATATATAGAGAGAGAGGGGAGAGGAAGAAAGAGAACACATGCTCTGGTGGTTACAAATCGGGCTGATAACCTCAAGATCAGAAGTTCAAAACTACCAGCTGCTTTGCAGGACAAAGATGGGGCTTCCTGCTCCCATAAAGATTTACAACCGCAGAAACCCTATGCAGGGTCACTGTGAGTTGGAACTGACTGCACAGCACACCACTACCACAACCATATATATTCCTTTAAAACATTGTCACAGATACACTGTTGTTGTTGTTTTAAGGTATTTCCTGTGAGATTTTGCATTATAATTCAACAAATGAAGAAGGTAAGAAATCTTTATAGTTCTTAAGTACTGTCTCATGAGTTTTAAGGTTATTTCAGTACTGGTAAGAAACAGGATGCTATAGTCCAATCCAGAAAAATAGGACTATTATAGAAGTTTTTAAGGATTTAAAATGAGCTGATGTCTCAGTGCTCAAGCAAAGTTGTGTAATATAGGCATTTTCCCCGGAGTCAGAACTCATTTCTTTCCAGAAGAAATGTGAAAAGGTGGATTTCACTTAACTTCATGGTCAATTTAAAATAATAAAATGCCTTTCAGAACCTGATTGACTGGTACAAAATCAGTTTGTGGCTCCACTTCAGCTGCGTTATGTAATTGGGGAGGGGGTGGTGGCTTACAAAGGAATCTTTATTTCCAAATGGTCAGATGCTAGTTTAGAGCCTGCCACTTGCAGGTGTCATGCATTGAAGAGCTATTGAAATGATACTTACTTTGAAAGAAAAAAAAAATTAAAATGATAGAAGGCACCAGTATGCTTAGATTTTATTTTCAAGTCCATTTTCTGTTAGTATTTATTTAGATGATAGTTTAATTGAAGGTCTTCAAAGAAATCATAAAGAACAAGGACCATGTTTCGCTAACTCTGAGCCAGAAATTGAGTCCTATACTGACATGCAACATTTCCAGATCCTTGAACGTTGCAATCACTTACTTATTAAATAATCATCTGCTGATCTTTGAAATAAGGTTTATAGTGTAGTTAAAAATTACAATACCCTGAACAACAGTTTCCCATAAAAGTTCATTACTAAAGTTAATGAGATATATGACAACTTTATTAGAAAATGTTTTCTTTTTAAGTCAAATACATATTTTTATTCTTTATGATCTCAAGCATGTTATTGGCTATTGCTGGTGGTGTATGCTCTCTAGTCAGTTCCAACTCACTCAGCATGACCTTGTATAGGGTTTCCAAGGCTTTCAATGTTTGCAGAGTAGAAAGCCTCCAGGTATGTTGTTGAAGATTAATTATGTTCTCACTTAAAGACAAGATCATAGTGTCAGTTTTCTCATTTTTAACAGTTAAACAACATTCCAGAGACTGAAGAGAACTGTAGCATGATTCTTAGTCTTTGAGTTCAGTTATATTTTTATGAGTCATATTTATACAAGATACTTTATTAAGATGCTCTTTTTCACTTTTAATTAGTTGCTTCTCAGTTCTGAATAAAAGGTGATGTGGCAGTGACGGAACCAAACACTTTTATACAAGAACTGTTGAAGTAAATCACTCAGGTGTGATTCATCTTTGATACCTGTTGATTTCACATCATACTGAGCCCATAGTCAGAATGCGATTGTTGAATGAGAAATAGTTTTTCTCAGTTATATGGATTGTTAAACTATCATAAATGAGAAAGTTAACACTCTGATTTTGTCTTTAAGTGACACTAGTAATTAGTCTTCAGTAACATACATGGAGGCTTTCTACTCCTGAAAACAGTTAAAGCCTTGGGAAACCTTTTACAGGGTCACTATGAGTTGGAATTGGCAACACACAGCAAGTTATTTTTTATTAATTTGATACACCCAGCTTTCTGCAAGGTCCTTTTTTAACTTTGGCAAATAATTTTAGTGTTAAAAATAAAGAAAGGAACTAATGATATGGGCTGATAGTAAGTTTAAACTGTAAGAGAAAGTTTACATTGTGTTATAGACTTAGCACATGTTGTTGTTAATTGCTGTTGAGTCTGTTCTGACTCATAGTGACCCCGTATTGGGTTTCCAAGGAGTAGCTGGTGGGTTTGAACTGCCAACCTTGTGGTTCGCAGCCCAGTGCTGATCTTACAGTGCCATACTTAGGAGCCTTTAAAGTATAGAGACCAATGTTTACTAATGGACAAAAGCGAGAGGCTGAAGGGGAATCATGGCTTAGGGGACACTGAATGTTCATGTTCGTTAAGGGTGATGACTGAACAACACAAACCTAACAAATGTCAGTAAACTGTACATATGAGGAATGTTGACATGACAAATGTTTTGTTACATGTAAATGTACCATATTTTTTAGAGAAAGTATAGAGGAGTCTTGACACTATTTCACACACTAGATTTGAATGGAAAAGTCTTCTCAGGACTAGATTGTAGGGAAAAATAACTTGAAACCTCCTATGGTAGGTTCATGATCGTCTAGGTTTGAAACTACAATACTAAGATGATTTTTATATGAATTTAGATGATTTACCAGCTGAACATTTGTGGTTTTCCTACAGGTTTGGTGTCTGGGCAATGAAACCCGATATCATATAAACAAATCTGTAGATGGTTCCACCTTTTCTGTGGTCATTCCATCTCTGGTTCCAGGGATCCGATACAGTGTGGAAGTGGCAGCCAGCACAGGGGCTGGACCTGGGGTGAAGAGCGAGCCACAGTTCATCCAGTTAGGTGAGTGTCAACACAGATCCTGTGTGACGGTCAGTCTGTGTCCTGCTTTTCTTTGTTTGTATGTAACTGAGCTACAGCAGTGATGGGTATTAGCTTTATAACAATAGAAAATCACAACTGAACTTCAGCTAACGGATGCATACATTTTAAGGAATATTGCAAGCAAAAGGCAATCAACATATAGTGTCAATCCAGTCCTGTTCTATAAAAAAAATTTTTCTGCATCATTTATTCAGCAAATGCTATTTCTTGAGCACCAAAATACATCACCAAGAAAGAAGGATGTTGTCTGCATCCTCATGGAACTCACAGCTGTTTGGGTTAAACACAAAACAAAAAACCTTCCATTTGTAACTTTAGGTATTGGAAGTTGGTTGCAGTATGCAATTTACAGTCTCATTTGTTGGTGTTGTGGTTAAGTGTTGTTGAGTTGATTCTGTTTTGTAGCAACCCTGTCTAGGATTTCCAAGGGGTGACTGGTGGGCTTGAACCACCAGCCTTGTGGTTAGCAGTACAGTGTTTATCCTACAGTGCCACACCAGCATGTCAGAGTCTCATTTGTTGTTGTTGTTAAGTGCTATTGAGTCGGTTCCAACCCATAGCAACTCTGTACAGGGTTTCCGAGGCTATAAATCTTTATGGGAGCAGAAAGCCTCATCTTTCTCCCGTGGAGCAGCTGGTAGTTTCAAACTGCTGACCTTGTGGTTCACAGCCCAATTCATAATCACTACACTACCAGAGCTCCTTAGAGTCTCATTTAGTGCCTACTTAAATAGTAATTGATTTTTATAGCAAAAGGTAGATTGAGGTATCAGGGAGCATTAAAATATGTTATTAAGTGCTGTCAAATTTATTCCGACTCATAGTGACCCTGTTTAGGGTTTCCAAGGAGCATTTGGTGGGTTTGAACTGCCAACCTTGCAGTTAGCAATCCAGTGATTATCCTACAGCATCACACCAGGACTCTTGAAATATGTTGTTGTTGTTTGCCGTGGAGTTGGTTCCGACCCATAGCGACCCTGTACAGGGTACCCTTTCCAAGGCTGTAAATCTTTATGGGAGCAGAAAGCCTCATCTTTCTCCCGCGGAACAGCTGGTAGTTTCGAAGTGCTGACCTTGCGGTGGTTCACAGCCTGAGTTGTAATCACTACGCTGCCAGAGCTTCTTTCTTGAAATATGGTACATATTAATTACATGGAAAGTTAAATATAATGTGTGCTTCAAAACTGGTTAGATGCACTTATTAAACAATAAAAAACTTGACATGGAAGCCCTTATTACACTTCACTATGGGCAATATAGTATGAACATAAAATACAAATTTATAAGTCATTATAAAATCTGAAAATAATAATAAATGACTATTTTAAATGACAAGTCAGGGAGGTCAGATATTAAAGAGGTAGTGTTTAAAATGTGAAAGAATTACGTAAGATGTTGAGAATTTCATCTATTCCACTTGTTGCTGTGTGTTCCACATCAGAAGTTAAGCATTAGTAACATTTTGTATCCAGTTGGTAAATTATGGAAAAGAATCAAGTGTTTAAATCTTTATACTCACAATCAGTACGTAGTATTTTGTTTTCATATGTTGATAATCTTGATGATACATTCTAGAAATTATTTCACAATAAAATTAAGAAACATTTGGCTTTGTATAAATTTTGTTGCTTTTCATAAAGAACTTTTACATTCCTTTTGAAAACGATTATTGAAGTTCCATTGTTAAGTTAATGCTATTTGCTCTAAAACATGCACTTGCAAAATTTCTGTGGCTTAACTCAATAAGATCCACAGAAGTGCAGTGGTTGTGGAGAAGGACTTTGTTTCATGTAGTTATTAAAGATCATAAACTTAGAATACATTGAGGCTTCCAAGCATCACCCTGGGGAGCAGAACAGATGAGAGGAAAACCCACAGTGTGTGGGAAGGTTGAATAATGCAAGTCTAGAAATGCTACATAGAACTCTACCCAGAACTCATTCATGTGATTCCAGATAGATAAATATGGACACTACAACATGAAGTCACCAGCTAGGGAACTACCTCCCAGCTATGACTCTATTCTAGGAGAGGTCCATTGAAACCTTTAGTGGAGAACTGTGGGTCAGAATTTATTTGGGTTTATCGTTCATGGTTGTCACATTTTTTAAAAAGGGATTATGCTTACAGTTTTTAAAACAAAAAAAAAAGCTCCCTGGTATAATTGTAGATCAGAAACAGAATTACATTTATTGAAAAAATCCAAGCCATACAAAATTAAAACTTTGGTAAATAAGTTGCTTGATTCATCTGTTACAGTGCTGTGTAGGGTATAGAGAGAGGGAAAGAATCTATATTAGGGGTGTAGTTGTTTGTCTAATATATGTTCCTTTTTGTGAAATGCCAGTATTAATTTATTAAAATTCAATTTTTAAGTTAAATTGTGATAATCTTATTTACTTTCGATATCACTGACCTATTTTTTTTAACATATGATATTTTGTCCTAATTTTTAGAAGATGAATTGGAGAGGGACCATCTATAATTTTATTTACTTTAAGATTAAAATCGTGGGATTTGAAGGTCAAAGTGGTTTTCTTTAAATCATAAATGTGTTCTAGTTTTCCATATCTTAATATAGCCTCAGCTGCAGTGAGACAAAGACTGAGAAATAGAGTGGCCGTTTTAATTCATTAGTCACACTGCACTTTATTCTGTTAAGCCCATCTGGTTGCTTGCGTGGAACCTCTATTGGCTGTCTCCATAAACTCTCAAGCTACCCAACTTAACCTTGCACAAATAGCCATGAAATCTATAAACCTAGCAGATACAAAGGGTGTATTAGGGAAAAAATAATAGGTCTGCTTGGTGAACTTTCAGAGGACAAAGTGCTCTTAAGATAACCAGAGAAAAAAGAGCCTGGAACATGAAATAAAACTTTCAGTCAACAAACGCTTGAAGGCAGGTGACTGCCTGTGAAAATAGGTCTTTTAGCTTTCACCTTCCATAGCACGAAATCTGGAATTCTGTTCAAGATAAAAACAAATAAAGTGTATATATATACATGCACGCACATATACGTACACATACACTATGACTAGAAATCTAACAATTTTCCATTGACAAGGTTGCTGTTTTCTTTAGGCAGATCTAGTCACTGAATGTTGCTTATTTTTCCTGCCTGTTGTTTTATCAGGATTTGATGTGATTTAATAAGAAAATAAATAATGATGGCACAGTGATATAGCCCTCAGCTGCTATTTGATCAGTTGCCTATTCTAACCAGCCACTGTTTAGGAGTAAGATGTGGCAGTCAGCTTTTTTAAAGATTACAGCCTTGGAAACCCTATGGGACAGTTCTACTCTATGAGTCAGAATTGACTGGATTGTAATGAGCTGAGGGTTTCTTTTGTATAGGTGGGCTTTTTTGGTTTGTTTTTAAAGAAAAAGCTATTTGTATGTATTAAATTATACCAGTTATTTAACTGGGGGAAAAATGTATTCTTGGACCGGAGTAAATGTTTTTATTCTGAAAACAGGTTCTAGTCACAGAATATTTTCAAAGTCAGATGACTTAACAACTGTAAGAATGCACAAATCTTAATGAAATGGGCAAACACCTTCTTGTTTTACCAGATGTTATGGGGGAAGAACATTCAAACTGCAGACAGAAATGGGAATTCTGCCCATTGGGCATCCTTGGAGTTGGCAGCACTCAATGCCAACAAAGTAGGATACTGGTTTGATGATACAGCAACTGCTTCCAGTTTTTACAAATATTTTGCAGACTGTTCTGTGTGACTTGATGAATATCTAAGCAGGTTTCACACATAAATATAAAATAAGTTAATTTTAATGACCATATAATTCATCAGCTTTTCAGTCTTGAGTTGAAACAGGTATCAGAAAACATTAGCCTTTTTTTTTTTATTATTATGTATAAGCTTTTTGACTATGTATAACACCAGATAATTCACTTACATATTTAATGTTTCTTATATCTGTAGCAGGTCATATTTATTTTATTTTATTTTTTTAGCGAGTGAACTTCACTAATTTAATCTTTGTAGATTTATAACCTTGAGACCTAGTCAAACTATGTTTTTGCTTTTTTTTAAAATGTTTTATTGTGAATTATGTGATAGTTTACATGGGAGAACATTAGCTTTACATTCACCCTATTGTATATCGTTTCATTGCCATAGTTGCAATCCCCTCCATGAATCATCAGCCAACCAAAGGGTATAACCCTGCAAGCCTGCCCCTCTGTCGTCAACACACAGCCCCTCTCCCTCTCTGGGTCTAGAGTCCCCAGCCGCTCCATCTCTCCACATCATCCGTCCTGTCTCCATCTCTGGCATCACTGTTTCTCTGGGTGAGGTCCTGCACTCCGCTCTTCTCCCTTGATGGTCCCAGGGACCTCCACTCCTGGACTGCAAAATCATCCACTCCCCTCCTTTTGCTGCAAAATGTTTACCTTTACATTTCCAGCCCTCACAGTCAGTCCTGATCGCAATTTTCATTATTGTATCACAAGAGTCCTATTCCCATCTCCTTTCATCAGCCCCGCGCAGACAGATTGGATACTGCTCAGTGGAGATTCTACCTTCCTCCACGCCCTATGGATCTAGGCTCCCTCTTGAAAGCTTGTAAGCCAGTCACTTCTTGCCTTTGTAGCCCCCTCCCCATTTTGGGTAGCCAATGTCCAAGTCACCCATCCCTGTCTACCCTGTGTATTGAGGGGGGGGTGGGAATGATCCTTGCTGTAAAGATTTGTTCCCTCTTTTGAGCTACTGTATTCATAGGTGTAAGTCAAGTTCATCAAATTGTATCAGATTACTCTTATTTTTTTCCTCTTCTTCTTCTATATGGTTATTATTTAAAAAGAAACCTTTTTCACATTCTTTCAGTGTTAACATTTCTAAATTTTTCGTCATTAATGATTCTGAATTTTATAAGCCATTTTGAGTGTAGATTCAAATAAGGTACTTAGGGAGGGGGACATAGACAAGTATATACTCATACATGTATGCATATATATTTTTCAATATCTACCTTGTTGTTGTTTAGTGCTGTTGAGTTGGTTCCGACTAATAGCGACCAGGAATAGGGTTTCCAAGGAGTGATTGGTGAGTTTGAACTGCCAACCTTGTGGTTCAAATTGACCTTGCAGTCCAGTGCTTATCCTACAGCACCACACCAAGGTTCCATATGCACCTTATAGAGTCAATAGTATTTTCTTCTTTTATTTTGAGCACATATTTGAGGGTTACTGTAGAATATAAAATATTAAAAGTTTCTATCTTACCTGTAAATGCTTATTAAAACTAGTTACTGTGGATTTGAAGGTGACAATGTGTGTCAGAATAAAACTGTGTTCTATATCGTTTTCATTGGCTACTTTTTTGGAAGTAGATCACCAGACCTTACTTCCAAGCTACCTGTGAGTAGAGGTACCTTGAACCTCCAGCCTTTTGTTAGCAACCTAGTACCTTTTTAGTTAGCAGCCATGTACATTAGCCATTTGTATTAGTCAGGGACTCCAAATACCTTTTTAACTCAGTCCACTGTCTTTGAGTCACCAGAGCTCCTTAAGTATCTATTAAACCAAAAACAAGCCCACTGTCACTAAGTCGATTGATAATCATAGCGACCCTATAGAAAAGCATCTATCTGTTCCCCTTGAGTTTTTGAGACTTTAAATTTATACAGGAGCAGATAGTCTTATCTTTCTCCCATGGAGCAGCTAGTGGGTTTGAACCACAGACCTTGAGGTTAGCAGCCCAATGTTTCGCCCACTGCATTACCAGGGCTCCTTAAACACATATTGTTTTTGTTAAGTGCTGTCAAGTTGTTTCCCACTCATACTGACCCTGTAAAGTGTTTCTGAGGAATGACTAGTGGGTTTGAACCTCAGACCTAGCAGTTAGTAGTCCAGTGTTTATCATAAAGTCCTACACCAGGACTCCCAACTACTTATTGTTGTTTTTAAGTGTTGTAGAATCAGTTTTGACCCATAGCAACCCTTCAAAGGGTTTCCGAGGAGTGGCTGGTGAGTTTAAACCACCGACCTTGTGGTTCAAACCAACCTTGTGCACCAGTGCTTACAGTGCCACATCAGGGCTCCAAGTACTTATTGGTGGTGGTTATGTGCCATGGAGTTGGTTCCAACTCATAGCAACCCTGTGTAGGGTTTCTGAGGCTGTTAATCTTCACTAAAGCTTCTTCTTTCTCCTACGGAGCAGCTGATAGATTCAAACTGTTGACCTTTCAGTTAGTAGCTCAGCTCATAATCCACTACCCTAGCAGAGCTCCTTAAGTCCTTATTGTTTTTGTGGTTAAGTGCCGTCGAGTTGATTCCATCCCATAGCCACCCTGTATAGGGTTTTCGAGGAGCAGCTGGTGAGCTTGAACTGCTGACCTTGCAGTTCAAACAGCTTTGCAGTCTGGTGCATTAACCCACAGTGCTACACCAGGACTCCGAAATACTTATTAGGTACTCCGTATTTTTTTGTGAATTTACATAAAAAGTATTTCATTTTTCAGTGCTGTTTTCATGTTTATCTTAGCACTACCCCATGAAACTTAGAGAAGTAACCAGTAGAGTTTTCTGGAGTAAAAACAGAAATCATATGCTATTGTTTTTTGCTTTTAAGTATGTTGTTGTTGTTGTTAAGTGCCTTCCAGTAGATTCTGACTGCTAACAATACTGGATAGGGTTTCCACAGAGTGGATAGTGGGCTTGAACCACCGACCTTGTATTTAGCAGTCCACTGCTTATACTGTCACTAAGTTATATTGGTTTTGAATTAAAATAAAGAGAATGAGAATAATTTTACACTTTTGCTAACAATCTTATGTGCTATTTAATTAAAAATCATGGGTGTTGAAGAATGAAAAACAAATCATTGTCCAAAAGTTAACAAAATCATGACAGTGACTTTGGATCATATAAGTGTGCTTACATTATTAAATGAAGTCTTGAACTCAAATTAACCATAAAATAACTTTTCAGATTCTCATGGAAATCCCGTGTCACCTGAGGATCAAGTCAGCCTTGCTCAACAGATATCAGATGTTGTGAAGCAGCCAGCATTCATAGCAGGTATAGGGGCAGCCTGTTGGATCATTCTCATGGTCTTTAGTATCTGGCTTTATCGACACCGGAAGAAGAGGAATGGACTTACTAGTACTTACGCGGGTATAAGAAAAGGTATTCATTTTCCATATGTTTACGTAGCTTTTGGTTTTCATAAGTGACAATGAATGATTCAGTTTTATACATGTCTTATATCAAATCATTTTATAAATACTTTCTAATGTATACTTTCTAATGTACTTTTTTTTTGGTAGTAATTAGCTATACTCCAGTAGCAATATTATAAATAGACATAGTTTCTTTAAAATATATTTGAACTATTATTTATATTTGTGTGTATATGTATATATAAATAAGCATACAAATATAAAAATATAAATGTATTTTAGTATATTTATGAAAGCACACACATACACACACACACACACACACATATATGTTTAAATGGGAGTGCGGTGGCTCCATATAATTAGCACTGGACTGTGAACTACAAGGTGCTCAGTTTGAGCCCACCAGCTGCTCCCCAGACGAAAGATGAGACATTTTGCGACTGCAAAGATTTAAAGCCTCAGCAACCCAATACAGGGCCACTGTGAGTCAAAACTGACTCAAAAGCACTTAACAACAATAAATGTATATAAATATGTTGGAAACATATTTATATGTGTATAAATATATAGTTTATTCTACACATAATTTAATCCAGTAGGTCTCGACTGAGTCATTACACCCTTGTCCTTTTCTCTTTGGAAATTATTTCATTGCTTTATATTCTGGAGGAAAGGTTTTAATCTCCAAGTCACAGGATTTACAAATACAGGATTTGAGCAATCTCTCACAGTTTTCAAGGGAGTGTTGTTGTCTTTTGTGAAGCAAAAGAGAAAATATTGCTATTTGATTTATTTATCAAAGAATTCCTGCATGACTGAGTGGTGTCAGAGAGAAGAGGTTGAGTGTGCTTATGTTGGTATGCTTAAAGTTACAGGCTTGAATAGACATGGCTGCTAATCAGTGATCGTGAGTCCATTACAAACATGTTTGCAGGTTGACAAGAGAAAGTTTGCCTGACTGCTGTTAGCTAAAATGTTAAGGATGAACAGAATACCGAGGTGTTTCATAGACAGCATTGCAGGAATCCTCAGATTCTGTGAATTGGTGATAGATACATATATAGATATAAAATTTATACATATTTGTCCCCTGAGGATACTGTTAACACTGCCAGACAGATCATCATTTAATTTTGTTTTCCACCTAAATATTTCCATCAATGTTGGGTTTATAGCTAGAATGACAATAATTCCTAGCTTTCAGGAGGTAGGCTGTCCTGTTTATGCCTGTAGTCCAGCAAAATTATTCATAATGTTCTTTTTGCTCTCAAAATTGTTCTGGTTTAGATCACAACTTAAAGAGTCACCCTAGTTAAAGTACCTGTAGGTCAGTTTAACAAAACGTTGTTGCTTAGCTGCAAAGGAAATGGAAAGAGGACTGTTCCGTTTTTAAATTGTTCACATAACTCCTTAGTGTGCATTTATAATAAGCCTTGGCCTGGTCATTTCTCTGATCAGTGTTATGGCAACATCAAAATTTTCACTGCTAACAAAATTTTTTTCCAATGTGATGTTCTGTTTAGTGTCACTATACATTAATTGGAACAGACTGAAAATACAGTCTAAAATAGGGTACACTCCTTGTCAGACAAGGAGTCTTGGCAAGAAAGAGTCAACACAAATTCATCACTAATTCTGTAAAAATAAATTAATGTGCCTCCTGCCTGTGGCTTATCAATAATCTTCTCATGTGCGTACATTTGCCTTAACATCATTATCCTTAAATATATGTGTGTTAAAAGATGTTCACCCTATCTAGAGATGAAGCAAATTGTCAGTGTCCTTGCCTGTGAAATAGAAAGTGAGGGCTTGAGGTTATTATAAAGATAGCTGGTACACATTACGAATACAAGGTAGAACAAGGCTAGGTGTGTGTTACTATAGAAAACGTCTGACCAAAACAAAAACAAAAACAGTGCAGTGATACGGTTTGTGGGTTACCTGTGTATTGTGGAGTTGAAAAGGGTGTGGAAAGTATATTGGGTTTTGAAATAAGGGAAGATGACTAATTAACATGTAGATGTGGAGTCTCTTGAATTTTCCAATCAAAGGCCTCCATCATCAATTTTGTTTTATAAATAGCCTGTCAGTGGAATCCTGTATTGCTTATTTTAATGACGTATTATAACTGTGTTGTTGTCTCAGTTGAATACTCTACATTTTCTTGAAATCTTTATATGTGACAGGAAACCCTTCCTCCTTTCTGAAATGTCCCATTCCCTTTACTAATGCACTTTAAGCATGCTGGCAAATGCCTATCTGCTCTTTCTGCAAAACCTATTAAACTAATATCATTGTCCTTTCAACTAGCTTGTGTTTAAGCAGAAATCATAGAACATAATTACAAATGTAATTCAATGAGCATTTGATTCTGCTTTCCTCACTTTGCCTTGTCGGCATTTTTTCATAATTCTGTTTCTATGCAATTTAAAAAAATGCATTATTGAGATCTTAGAATAAATTTCCTGTGCCAAAATCAATGCTGTTAATTTTATGAATTAAGGAAGTGAAATATTTTAATGAAATAAATGTGAAAGACTGTATTGGCCTATAACATATCAAGCCAAATGGTCACATGGGGTAATAGTGTTTTTTAACATTTCCCCTTATATTTAGCTGTAGCCCTGACATCTATGAGAACAATCAACACCCCCTTCAACATACAACCCCTATTCCACTGACACCCCTGATACACAGAAAGTTGATTGTATTGTTGGAAGCTGTGAGAATTAAGTTGTTTTTTGGTGTGCTAGCTATGAAATTTTCATTTAGACTGACCTCTTTTTCACATCCTCAAACTAGGGTAAGCAGTTAGCTAGAAGTAATGACAAGGCCCTTTCACATTTTCCTGTGTCCTTGTGATTATAAATTAATGTTCAGGCAATCCATTCTTGCTTGAATAGCTTTAGTTTCCAATGTACACATTATTTATTTAATAAAGACTTGTTACTATGGCTCTGAATTTTTAAATGTAACCAAATTACATTGGCTCTGTGAAAAAGCTGAGTGAAAAAAAAAAACCACAATAGAATTCTTAAGGTGAGGACTGCCACACTGCAAATGAAGGCCGGGTACACGGTGTTGAGGGTTTTGTTCTCTGAAGTGTGTTCAGAGATAAAGTGGTAGGTAGGAAGTGGCAGTTGTTCAGGTTGCTGGAGTTTCTCTTTGCAGCCCCAGAGGTCCTACTCCTGATGTAAATTTAGATTTTTGGCAGCTTTCTGGTATATGGTTATTAATTAGTATTGTAGTTCATTTCTATTACAGATTTCTTTTTTTTTTTTTTT
>NW_006408609.1:2422570-2445572 GCF_000296735.1 Chrysochloris asiatica
TTTTTTTTTTTTTTTCCCAACCAGGACAGTGTTTGTTTTATCCCCAGTGTGAGGAGCTTGGAACAAAAGCCTTTATGAATTGACATGGAAATTGCTCAAGTGTTATTTCAACACCCAGGAGTAGGAGAAGCTAGGAAGAGTGGGGGAGGCAAGACTGCTACTTTTGAGGTCTCCAGTTCAATTTCAGGCATTATTGATTAGATTAAGATTTATAACTGCAGAGAGAGTGAAGGTTTTCAGAGGGGTGTTATTACTCTACTGTTTAGCTTCTAGTATGGTATTAAAAAATAAGAAAGGAAGTGTTTAGCATCTCAGTGTAAACTGTAACAAAGAAATTAAAGTTTAAAATCCCCCATTGTTTTTTCTCTCCATTCACAAATTTCTATGATGATAAAAATGTTGCACTGTACTGTTTATATGATAAGGCAGCAGACATTTCTTACAATGAAACAGTTCTAGGTTTATGGTTCTCTTTGTTTCAGTTCTTGTTTTTTCTCTTTCTCTTCCTTTTCCTCCTTCCTCCCTCTCTTTCTTTCTCTCTCCCTGTCTTGCTCTCTTTTAAATGATGAATGCTCAAAGTGCACCTATTAGTCTACTTTAATAAGCATTTACTTTCAGATACCTAGATAAGGTTCAAGCAAGACCTTGATAATACTTGTTTAAGAATCCATCATCCTGTGTTTGGAAATGATTAATAGTAGAGGATTCTTGTTTGTACTGAAGCCATGAGCTAAGTCTATGTTACTAAAGGCAGGGTCATTCACAGGCTAAGCCAGCACAGCTCCCCTCCCCAGTGTATTAGAATGTCAGACTCTTCAGCCTGTAGAGACAAGCCTCTTTTTTAACCTCAGATTTGGTTTTATTCATATATCAGAGTGTCAGAACTACTGGCTTAGTTATTTACATTTGTTTTATGTTCAGCTGTCTGCTTGATTTATACTAATGTGATATGTTCCCTTTCTCTCTTCAGCTTAATAACTGGTTTATATTTTGTTTTGATTTTTCAGTCCCGTCTTTTACCTTCACACCAACAGGTATATATTTGCACTTACCCTCCTCCTTTCCTTTGTTAGTTTGGCATGTGTTGTACTGTTGTTTCTGTTTTTATTTCATTTTCTGCAATAAGTGGGGGAAAGGACTTAAAATGGAATACAATACTCCATTTACTCATGTCAGGCATGTATTTAAAGAAGAAAAGTTGGTGTTGCTTTTCATCCATTTAATGCAGTTATTTATTCATGACTCCACATTGTATCTTAGCCTTGTTTGCATGTGTTTCATTAGATAGACATACTGTTTCTACCCTCAGCATGATTTAACATGCTAATGACCTTATTGATTATTTCTTACTTGGCAGTGTATTCTTTTCCTTAACTTAAGCTTTTCGGGTTTTTAGACACAAATCTCTCTTCCTTACCTTTCTCTATCCATAGAATCACAATTCCTAGAGGTAACCAAAGTATTGAGCACATTTGTAAGATAAAACTTTTCATTTCCCCAAAGTCAGAGTCCTGATATTCTGTTCAATTGCATTTCTTTCAAAGTGGGTCCTCCTCTTTCACTTTACCTTTGGTGAAAGATGTACCTACCTGTAGTTTTGCTCTGGTTTTAATCCAGTTACTGTAATCACTGGAAGCAGTTATCTCTCCTTAACAGACTCCTACTTTGGAGTTCTTCTAAGTAGCAGAATTTGGCTGCTTTTAAAAACACATTTCTCCTTAGAAAATGCATCTGTAGTTACAGAACAGCTAATCTTCTTAACCCCTTGCCTAACTATGTGCAAATATTTTTGTTATTGTTATTATGGCTGAATTTTTAAGCCTCAAATTTATTAAATAGACAATGCTCTTAAGCACATTAAAAGATGTTTTTAGTATATATATACATGCTGATAAAAAATAAGTCTGATTAATAGTTCCAACCTGGCATACAGCTTTGTGTGTTCAGAGAGAGATTTATTTAATCATTTATCTTTGTCTTGCTAGTACTCATACTTCTGCAAAAATAGTCGAGTAGTTTTTTTTTTGTTGTTGTTGGTTTTGGTTTTATTTTTACCACATTACTGATTTCCCTTATATAAAGTCATAATATTATGTGACCTAAGAATACATTTACAATAGAAAATTATGAGAGTGAAATGTAAAAATGTGTAATAACTACATTTAATGAGCATACTGGTTTTGTGGTTTTATTTAGCTCTCAACCTTGTTAGCACATTAAGAACATAAGAATGATTTATATTTAATTCTATGTAATCCTTTAAAACAAAGTCTAGCTGAATCAGAAATTTGCTATTTTCCTGTAATGATTTCCAGTAATTTAAGGTAGCAAGTGGAAAACATTCAGTTTGACATAAATGTTCTTGTATGTAATAGATTTTTTGATATATAAATATACTTATTAACAGTTTCTTCTTCTTCTTTTTTTTTTTTTAACAACATTTTAGTAACTTACCAGAGAGGAGGCGAAGCAGTGAGCAGTGGAGGGAGGTAATTATTTTGTTTGTTTTTTTAGCTTCTAAGGGGATTTTCAAATATTCTTTCAAAAATGTCATTTTCTTTGCTTAAAAGGTTTAGCTTGAGTAAGGTGAAATTTTGTGCACATCTTTTACGAGCACTTAACGGGGCTGTAGTGTTGCACCTGAACTGTCTAAATACAATTGCAGCTGATTAGAACACTTGCAACATAGTCAATGAACACCAGAGGGAGAACTTTGACCAGAAAAGATGGACTTCTGCTATAGCAGATGATTAAAAGGAGTTAGAGTAATTAAGCTGTGGCATTTATGAAGATTGAGAAATATAGCTAGTTAACAGATACTATCATGTTCATTTGAAAACCTACTGAACACAGCAAATGCTTAATAACTTGTCGGTTATGTTTGTTTACTCGTTTGGTTTTTTGGTCTTGTGAGGGATTCAACATAGTTTAGATCAACAATTGCAGGAAAACATGCTAATTAAAAAAAAAAAATCTAGGTAGCTTGCTAACAAAGAGCTTTTTTCCCCCTCTAATTAAAATGAACCTCAATCCTATCTTTATGATTGTTTGGTAATTATTATTCAGTGAGTTTTAATACAGAGAAATCACAGACCGGCATGACAAGCAGTTTTAAGGGGTCTGATAAAAGGTCTAAGTTACATGAGCCAAGCTCAGGATTTCCACAATAGCGCCCCTTCCCCCCCCCCCAAAAAAAAAAACCAGTAACATCTGCCATGATGTGTAACAAAAGTTCTTCCAACCAAAACCATTTTATAATTCAAGCTCAGTTAACTTACTGAGTTCCCTGTTTTGTACAGTTGGATAATGTGTTTGTTTCTGGGAAAACCTAAAATGAATATAATATTATTCCTGAATACAAGGAACATATAAAATAATTATTGAATTTAGTACATGTCAGAGAGTGATTAGAAAAATGATACTGACCACCTTCGGCTACTGCTGTACATATTTGGCATCAGCTACTGATCTGTTCTTTTCCCTTCAATGCTGGCTTCCTGTTCACATACCTATGAAGCTAAGCCAGCCAGTGAAAGATTCAAAAGCTAGGGAGGTCTTCAGAAGGAATAAATCCTCCTGATTCAGGAATTAAACCAGGGCATGTTTTTGCATAGAGGGGAATTCCATCTAAATCACAGCTCAGACATTCATGAAAGAGCCTCCAGCATAAGAACATTGTCTCCTGGTAGAACTGAAATTCCTGTTTGTACAACCACCTCTCGAAATGTGTCTATCCAGGACTGCAGACTTCAGCTTTGTCATTAATAAAAGCCATAGCAGTACTTACTGGGCACTGTCTGTATGATTTTCTGTATCAGTTCTTTGTGCCAAAAATGGAAGACTGCTTTCCTTCTAAAGGAATTCACAACCTAGGTAGCGAGACAAAATTATCACATGGGAAACAACACCAGAAATGCATCAGTAGCAAATGGCTAGCTTATGCAGCAGGGCTGAAAATTTGTAGTTTCTCAACTATCCATTTGGAAATCTTGCTATCTCACTATACAGCAATAACCTTCTAAGTTTAAAAATAGTATGCCAGAAGTAGAAACAACTTTTTACAACTACCAAATAGAAATGGTCTTTCTCTCAAACAAAGTAATAAAGCAAGCTGGAATGTTATAGAAGCAATCATTAAAGATCTTAGAGTCAGGGCTCAAAATGTCAGGCATGTACAATTCTAAAGTTATTTATTTGCTAAATGAATTTATTGAACACCTAGTAGGCAGTAAGCATATTCTAGGTGCCTGGGATGCATCAGTGAACAGATAAAAATCCCTGTCTTCATGAACATTACATTATAGTGGAGAAGATAGAAAATAAATAGTAAATATGTTTATAAGTCAGTTATATCAGCAGGTGATAAATGTTGTGGAAAAAAAATAAATAAATAAAGGAGACTTAAGAGGGATCAGGAGTGCATTAGGAAGAAGTCTCATGTCCTAGCCATATGTGAATGTGTGAGTGTTTGTGTATATGTGCTCTGTGATCCCTTAGGGTAAGAGCCTGAGCAGTGAGTCAGACTCCTGCATCAACTTCCCTAAACTATGGTTTTCGAGGCATCTCAGACACTATGAGATCCTCTATGAACCTCCTACCTCTCTTGGTTAATTACACTGTTATGCCAAAACTTTCAAGTCATCTGCTTTTACCTTCTGGATCCAATGTCACATTTTGATGATTCTACCGCTTACCCTCTTCACCATTAATAATATTCTTTTAACTTAAAGCACCTGGGCTTAGATCCCAACTCTATTACAAGCTCCAAGCAGCCTTACCTTCAGCTAATAGCGTCCCTTTGCCTACTGGAGCCGGACTGATCTTTCTAAATGTTTATTGATCATGTCTCTGAGATGCTGAAAATCTCATTTTAATGGAGTTCTGGTGTGGTGCTGTGGAATAATGTACTAGACCGCAAGGTCAGTTTGAACAGCAAGGTCGGCAGTTCAAATTCACCAGCCACTCCTTGGAAACCCTACAAGGGTTGCTGTGAGTCGGATCCAGTTTGATGGCACTTAACAACAGCAACAACAGCTATAACACAAGATCAAGCACAAACTTCTAAGTATAACAGGTGAAGATCACAAACTCTTGGCCTTTCCATGCCACTTCACTACTCTGTATACAACTTAAGATTCCACTATGTCAACCCACTTGTTATGAACCGACATCTCATTCACTCTTGTATATCCTTACTACATTGTGCAAACACATTATATCATCCTGGAATGCCCCTGCCATCATGGAAAAAAAGGTTGAGCTAGAGCTCTTTCCTCCTTCCACATTGAATTCATTGTGACTCATGTGGTTTCTGAGGCTGTAAGTCTTTAAGAGAACAGTCTTAAGTCTTATCTTTCCACTAAGGAGTGGCTGATGGGTTTGAACTGCTGAACTTGCAGTTAGCAGCCCAGTGCTTATCCTACAGTATCACCAGGGCACCTTAGAGCTCTTTTATAGTCCTCAAGATTATAAATTTAGCTATTACCAGGAGAGGGAAAATGAGCTTGAGAGGGAGAAAGAATTTTGAAGGAATCCTGCAGAGGATCATGGTGATAATAAAGTAGCTGTTCCTATTTGTTTTCCTTACCTCAAGCATCCCAGTCACTACTTAAAAAAGAAAACTACTTACAAACCAACCAAACTGCAGCAGAGTTATAATTTTGAAAAAAAAAAAAAAAAAAGGAAGTGGTAAAATCCTGCTAACCACATAAGGAATGCCAAGACTACATTCCCATAAGTGGGAAGTGAGAAAGAAATAGACTGCAACCCTTGTTTTTCTTTAAAATACTGGCAACCCTCAAGTCCTTTCCCTCCAGTCCTCTTGGGATTTACATATCAATGCAAAGAGGAAGCACCTATAGTTGACCCCTACTATCAAATTTAGAGTCCTGGTGTGGTGCTGTTGGTTAATGTGTGAACTGCATCACCAGCTGCTCCTCAGAAATCATGTGCAGGGTCCCTGTGGGTCAGAACCGACTCAACGGTACTTAACAACAACAACACTATCAAATTACCTAATTGTATTCCCCAGCTACAGGGAACTTAGTATTTTAATTTGTGGTTTAGGAGTTCATATCTTTTTTTAGCCCCCTTGGGGAGAGTGATTGAAATTTCTGAAGCAGGAAAAGAGGAGAAATTGAAGATAACTGTCGCATAATTATTAAAGTGTATTTGCCCTCATCTCTTCCATCTAACCATACTCTCGGTAAGATGAGAAAATAAATTTAGTTTTTGTGAGTCTTAGTGTTTTCTCTTACTCAGATAATACTTTGTTTTCAAAGGACAAGGAAAGAACTTATCAAAACTCAGATATATTAACAGGAAAATGTAACTGTTTAAATATTACATGTGAACATATTATATTATATTACATGAGAAGTCCTGATGTGGCATTTTAGGATAAGTACTGGACTACTAACCGCAAGGTTATCAGTTCAAACCCACTAGCCCCTCCTCATAAACCCTGTACAGGTTCGCTGTGAGTCAGAACTGGCTCAATGTCACTTCACAAAACAACAGCAATATTACAAGATATTTTTGTACATGCTAATTACTATAAGCAGTATGCCTTGCACCTGCTTCATTTCTTATTGTTAGCAGCTAACTCTGTCTCATTTGCATTTTATATCGTAAATGTATTGCTGTTGATGTTACGTGCTGTCCAGTTAGTTTGAATTCATAGCAACCCTGTATAGGGTTTTCAAGGAAGGACTGGTAGGTTTGAACCACCGATCTTGCATTTCAAACTGACCTTGTGGTTCAGTGAATGATCCTACAACCCTATACAGGGTTTTCGAGGAACGACTGGTGGGTTTGAACCACCAATCTTGCAATTCAAACTGACCTTGTGGTTCAGTGCATGATCCTGCAATGTCACACCAAGACTCCTTTTAAATGTATTAGGGTTATGAAATTGTAAGTTGAAAAAAACCTTGTTGTTAAGTGCTGTCAAGTCAGTTCCAACTCATAGTGACCCTGTATAAAATTTCGAAGGAGCGGTTGGTAAAGTTGATCCACCAACCTTGTGGTTCAAACGGACCTTGCCGTTCCCTGTATTAACCCACAAAGCCACACAAGGACTCCAAAAAGACCTCAACATTCTTAAATAGTAACTGCATATGACCTTGTCTTCCTAAAAGACCTTGTAAATCCATACATGCTTGTTCAGATTCATTATGGGCCAGTTATCTGGGCTCACCTTTTTCTTTTAATTAATATTTCCATATTCAAGTTTAAACAGACAGCTAGGATGTTGTTGTTGTTAAGTGCCGTTGAGTCGGTTCCACCCCGTAGCAACCCTGAACAGGGTTTCCGAGGCTATAAATCTTTACGGGAGCAGAAAGCCTCATCTTTCTCCCTCAGAGCAGCTGGAAGTTTCGAACTGCTGACCTTGTGGTTCACAACCTGATTCGTAACCACTACGCTACCAGAGCTCCAGACCAGACAGCTAGGATATGAATTGTTAATTCTACTTCCTCTTGGAAATCACCCATATATATATATGAAAATATTTTGAAATGATGATATCATACAATTACTTTAAAAATCTTTTTCAATGGTATCATAGTAGCAGAAAAATGTTTTCATTTTTTCCAAATGATGTAAATCAGACTGGTAAATTTCTACTTGACCCTTATTCCTAACATCTCCTAACATCTTTACAGTGTCAAAAATAGAAATTTATCTTTAACAACTTCTACAGTGATAGCACTCACTCATCTTTGCCAAGAAATTTGGAAGACAACTATCTGGCTGACTGATTGGAAGAGATCCGTATTTGTGCCCATTCCAAAGAGAGGTGAACCAATGGAATGCGGAAATCATCGGACAATGGCTTTGATATCCCATGCGAGTAAATTTTTGCTAAAGATAATACAGAAATGGCTACAATCATACATTGACAGAGAACTTCCAAGGGTTCAAGCCAGATTCAGAAGAGGCCGTGGAACGAGGGATAGCATTGCTGATATCCAGTGGATCTTGGCTTCAAGCAGAGAATATCAGAAAGATGTTTACCTGTGCTTTATTGACTACACAAAGGCTTTCAATTGTATGGATCATTACAAGCTATGGACACCATTGTGAAGTATGAGTATTTCGGAATACTTAATTGTGCTCATGATGAATCTGTACCTGGACCAAGAAGCAGTTGTTTGAATAGAACATGGGAACACTGAATGTTTTAAAATTAAGAAAGGTGTGAGACAAAGTTGTATTCTTTCACCATACTTATTCAACCTGTATGCTGAGCAAATAATCTGAGAAGCTGTGTTCTACGAAGAAAAATGTGGCATCAGGTTTGGAGGAAGACTCATTAACAGCCTGCGATATGCAGATGATATAATCTTGCTTGCTGAAAGTGAAGAGGACTTAAAACTTTTACTGATGAAGATCAAAGAGCACAGCCTTCGGTATGGATTATATCTCAATGTGAAGAAAACAAAAATCCTCACACTGGACCAATAAACAACATTCTTATCAACTGAGAAAAGATTGAAGTTGTCAAGGACTTCATTTTTCTTGGATCAGCTATCAACACTCATGGAAGCAACAGTCAAGAAATCAAACAATGTATTGCATTAGGCAAATCTGCTGCACAAGACCTTTTTGAAGTGTTACAGAGTAAAGATGTCAGCTTGAGGTCCCAAACCATGGTAATTTCAATAACCTCATACACATGCTAAAGCTGGACAGTGAATAAAGGAGATCATAGAATAATCATGCATTTGAGTTGTGGTGTTGGAGGAGAATATTGAAGGGGCCATGGGCTGTCAAAAGAACCAATAGATCTGTTTTGGAAGAAGTGCAGCCAGAGTGGTCCTTGGAGGCCAAGATGGTCAAACTTCATCTCTCATAATTCGGACATATTGTCAGGAGGGAGCAGTCACTGGAGAAGGATATCATGTTTGGTAAGGTGGAGGGTCAGAGAAAAACAGGAAGACTCTCAACGAGATGGATTGGCCAAGTGGCAGTATTGATGGACTCAAGCGTGGCAACAGTAGTGAGGTTGACCCAGGATCAGGCAGTGTTTCGTTCTGCTGTGCATAAGGTCTCTATGAGTCGGTACCAACTCGATGGCACCTAACAACAGAAACAGTGATAGCATTCATGGTGTAGGTTGAAGATAAATTTTAAAAAGGTAACAATGACTAGTTGCAGAATTTGTGGTACTAACATACATTTCAAAGCCTCAAGATATTCATGATATTAAAAAAAAAAAAAGGCCATCAAGTTGATTCTTACTCATGGCAAACCCACCCATGTGTGTCAGGATAAAACTGTGTCCCATACAATTTTTAATGGCTGATTTTTCAGTAAATTGCTGGGTCTTCCTTCCAAAACAACCTCTGAGTGGACTAGAACAACAAGCTTTTGGTTAGCAGTTAAGTACACATTATCCATTTGCATCCCTCAGGGATTTCATGGATGCTATAAGTTGCACTTAAATGATTTCCATTTTCAGCAACATTATTCTTCAAGGCATGTGTTTATTAACATTTGTCATAGTGTTGTTCTTGTTAAGTGCCATTGAGATGATTCCGACCTATAGCGACCCTGTATAGGGTTTCTGAGGAGTAGCTGGTGAGCTTGAACCACACCCACCTTGCAGTTCAAATGACATTGCAGTCTGACGCATTAGCCCGCAGCGCCACACCAGGACTACTTTGTCATAGTTGTTGTTGTTGTTAAGTGCTGTTGAGTCGGTTCTGATCCAATGAGACCCTGTATAGGGTTTCTGAGGAGCAGCTGGTGAGCTTGAATGGCTGACCTTGCAGTTCAAATGGCTTTACAGTCTGGCGCATTAACCCACAGCGCCACACCAGGACTTGAGGTTTGCTCAATTTGAGTAGCTTCGTTCTAAATTTCAAGAGTTTCAGAGATTCCCTCTACTTTGCCTTTTGTTTGAGAGCTTTTGGAAATGTCAGCAGTCTGTAGTATATGTAGGAACCCTGGTGTTGCTGTGGATAAAGCAGTCACCTGCTAACCAGAAGGTTGGCAATTTGAACCCATCAGCTACTCTATGGGAGAAAGATGTGGGTGTCTACTTCCATAAAGATTTACTTACTTAGAAACTCTGTGGACAGGTTCTACTCTGTTCTAAAAGGTTGCTATAAGTGAGATCCAGCTTGACAGCAGTGTGTTTAGATTTTGTTTGTTAGTTTGCTTGAAATATATAACTTTTAAAAATACTGGATTGAGTACAGATTCTTGTGCCAGACCCCTGGGTTTGAATCTTCAGTCTGTCACTCACGTAATCTCTGTAACTTTGTTCAGGTGTCTCAGTTTCACAATCTATAAAATTAAGCTAATAATAGTGTTCATTTCATTTAATACTTGTAAGGATTAATTGTGTAAGGAACTCAGATGAGTGCCTCATAAACTATAAGTAAACACTAAATATCTAATACACATACATATGTACACACACAAATATATACAGATACATTATAAATCTATATTCTGCTTCTGAAATGAATTATTCTTCAAATAGCCATCATGTGTATAGTAAGTTTCCTCAGTTGACTATCTGTATGGTAGAGTCTGAATCAGGGAGAGTGAAATGTCAGATATGTGCTTCCTGGGCAAATGAGAAGCATGGTTATTTCACTTTAACGAAAAATGAAACCACGAAGAAAATATTTACAGAATCTCTAGCGCCAGGCTGCTTATTGTGGATCTGACAGCACATCATACATCATCATCTCTTTTTGCTGAATTATCAAATAGAATTAATGTTAGAAAAGCTCATCAAGAATGCCATTCTTGGGCTCCAGTTTGAGTCTTTGGCACTGGTGGTCCAGGACTCACATTAATAACTGACAATATGCTTTGCATTCCCCACGTGAAGTGAAAGAGGATTAACATCTGTTGTGCCAAAGAAAACATGAGCACTAATATTTCCTAATAGTAGACATCTTTGTTTTACCACATTTGTTTCAATAGCTTTCTTCTGCTTATATAGGGATTTGTGACATTTTACATTGTCGCTATCAAAAAAATGTTGACAAGCTTACAGAGCTGTGCACAGAAACATTCATGAGGCTCTGTGCAAAATGTCAAAAGCCCCAAATCACTATTCCTAGAACATGGTTTTGGAAAAAAAAAAAATGCAGATGTGCTTCACGTTAGAAATCCACTGTCTAAGTAAAGGTTTTTACTCCATTCTTCAGGGAATGATAAGAAAAGTCATTGTAAGGAAGTAATTGTTTTATGGAGTCAAAAATGATGAATTACAACTGTCTTGACTAGACTGTGCTTTCAGCTACTATGATATTTTTAAAAGTATGTGTATCCATGTTTTTATATTTTATGCTTGATTATAACTGAAGACAGAGTACGATATTGCAGAATGTTTGAGATTTCACTTCTGATGTAGAGCTCCCAAAGTTCACAGGACTATAACAATGTAAACTGAGGCATCTCTTAGAGCATTTATATAATCGTTATCACTGTGTAAAATAAAGAAGCAATAGTCAATCTGCATAGTTCACAAAATTCTTTGGCTACTGAGATGAGGCCTTTGTTAGAATTCTGAGTCAGAAATATTCTTTCCTATTTATGTAACATTTGCTTTTGCTTTTTATTCTTTAGACCAGGACTTCTCAACATCAGTGAGCCTGCTGCTCAGCCCTGGCTGGCAGACACATGGCCCAATACTGGCAACAATCACAGTGACTGCTCCATCAATTGCTGCACAGCAGGCAACGGAAACAGTGACAGCAACCTGACCACCTACAGTCGCCCAGGTTAGAGACCAGGGAGCTGGATATGTATAAGCTGTATAAGGAACAAGCCATAGGTTATTCATTTCTTTCTTCTTCCAAACTCTGGACAATTTCAGGGTTCAAATGTGAATCGATTATTTTAACACACCGAAAGCAATGCAAACCAAAATTGCTTCCATAAATCTTAGAGTTGGTGTCCAAATTGCGTATTTTGTTTTTACATTACCAATTCAGTTAAGGCATTTCTGATTGGATAAAAGATTGTAAAGCCAATAATCTATATTTCTCAAACAGTCTTAGAACATGTACCAGACACTTGTCCTAAATAGAGTTCCAAATGTGAGAGCAGGAATAATTTGTAAATAAACATGTTACAAATATAGATGTTAAATATGACATTGGATAGTTTTTAAAATGGAAATGGCAGTGGATGGATGAATGAATGAACGTAAGCTTCAGTAGCAGGAAAGACTTATAATGAGAAGTACTAATCTATCAGTTTATACTCATTTTCATCCATAAATGTTTTTGGATACTTTGATCTGTATATGTACATATTGGGAAACCGAAGGTAGGCAAGCAGGGATATAGGTGTAGCAGGAGTTATAAAATTGTACACATTCTAAAGGAAAATTTGACCAATATTTTATGAAATGTAAACATATTAGCCTGACACAAGTATTTTCTCCATCATTACAACCCCCACACCTCACCCGCTACCAAAAAGCGAGTTTTCCAATCTGTGATGGAAGAGTGAATAGAGAACAAAAATACTAGGACAGATGAGGAATATGGGTAAATGAAATTAGGAAAAAGTATAAACCTTGAAATGAACATACGTAATTCTAACTTTAATGATAATACTTTAAATTATTTATAATTTTATAACTATTTTAATTTGTTCCAAGATTTGGGTGTTGGTTCTGTGCTGTATGTTCGTTTCCGATTCATAGTGACCCTGTATATGATTTCTGAGGCTGTGAATCTTTATGGGAGCAGAAAGCCTCATCTTTCTCTTACTGTGTGGCTTGTCGGTTCAAACTGCTGACCTTTCCGTTGGCAGCCCAATTAGTAATTCACTACATTAACAGGGCTCCTTCAAAAGTCAATAAATCTATATTTAAAATTAGTCAAATCCTTAGATAGCAATAACAATAATAATAATTGCATAAAGCTCTGTACGGATAAGCACTGGATTGTAAACCACAAGGCTAGCATTTCAAACCCATCAGTCACTCCATAGGAGACAGATGAGGCTTTCTGGTCCAGCAAAGATTTATAGCATCAAAAACCCTATATAGAGTCATTGTGAGTCAAAACCTATCCGATGACACTTAACAGCAGTAGTAATAAGAAAAAAATTAGCAAACTTTCAAAATCAGATTTTATCATATTGTTGTTATTGTTAAGTGCCATCAAGTCAGTTCAGACACATAGTGGCCCTGTATAGGATTTCTGAGGAGCAGTTGGTAAGTTTGAACCACTGACCTTGTACTTCAAACCAATCTTGTAGTTCAAACCAACCTTGTTGTCCAGTGCTTATCCTACAGCGCCATACCATGACAGAGATCTTTCTGTAGGTGTGTTTATATATAATTATTTTACACTGTATGTTTTTGTGTCATAAATATAAGTAAATCATTTTCCTAAAATTTCATGTTGGAACATGACAATCAAAATAGATGTGGATATGCAGTATTTAAATGTATTGTTGTTGTTGTTATGTATGTGGAGTCAGTTCCAACTCATAATGACCCTGTACAGGGTTTCTGAGGCTGTAAATCTTTATGAGCGCAGAAAGCCTCATTTTTCTCCCGCGGAACAGCTGGTAGTTTCAAACTGCTAACCTTGCAGTTTGCAGCCTGATTCATAACCACTATACTACCAGAGCTCCTTTTTAAATGTATATACAATAAAAATTACTAATAATCTCTTAGAAAAAACAAAGCAGTCCCAATTTTACTTTGTAATACTGGGAAAAAAAAACAAAACTCACAGTCATCTAGTCGATTCTGACTTATACCGACCTTATATAGCAGGAGTGGTCTGCCTACCAACATAACTGCATTTCCACTATTACATTGTTGTTGATAAGTGCCATCAAGCCAGTTTCAACTCATAGCGACCCTGTTTAGGGTTTCCAAGGAGTGGCTGGTGAGCTTGAACCGCCGACCTTGCAGTTCAAACCGACCATGCTGTCTATCATGTTAACCCACAGCACCACAATGTTTGACCAAATATAGCAGGCTGATATTTAAGTTGTTAATTATGCATGACCCAAGGATGATGTTATAAATTTTGGTAGACAAAAATGGTCTTCCACCCCTGCTATATAGGGTTTCCAAGGCTATAAATCTTTACAGAAGTATACAGCTTCACCTTTCTCCCACAGAGCAACTAGTGAATTTGAACTGCTGACCTTGTGCCTAACCCACAGCACCACTAGGTCTCTTTATTCAAAATGTTGGTGTTGTTAAGTGCTGTCTGGTCGGCTCTAACTCTTAGCAACCCTGTATAAGATTTCTAAGGAGCTGTTGTTAAGTGCTGTAGAGTGGATTCCAACTCACAGTGACCCTGTATAGAATTTCTGACCTTGCAGTCCAGCATATTCACCTGCAGCACCACACTAGGAAAAATAATAATAATAATAATAGCCAGTTTAATCAAAAGATATGAGTCCAAGAAGCAAAATGATGCATGGAATTAAGAAGGGAAAGAGGAATTGCATTTATATAAAATATTATCCACTATAAAGTAAAAACCATAGAACAATCTGTATGTCTAGCTATAAAACAAGTCTCCATTCTAGATAAGAACCAGAGGACCATAATCTAGTTGTCCAGACAGATAGAAACACAAGTTATTTGAATAAAAAAAAAAAAAAAAAAGACTGTATTACCTACCTGTAGATGTGGAAGAAAATGGTGATAACTATTTAAATTAATATATAGTGCTGCATTGTCCAATATGGTGGAACCACATGGAGCCATTCAAATTTCAGTTCATTAAATTAAATCTAAAACTCAGTTTTT
The DNA here is from genome assembly GCF_000296735.1 of Chrysochloris asiatica. Taxonomy (NCBI): domain Eukaryota; kingdom Metazoa; phylum Chordata; class Mammalia; order Afrosoricida; family Chrysochloridae; genus Chrysochloris; species Chrysochloris asiatica. Next base: position 2,437,329 of record NW_006408609.1, read on the forward strand.
CAGTTGCATTAGCCACATTTCAAGTGCTCGGTAGTCACACAAATGGCTGGTGACTACTGTATTCAACTATGCAGAACAGAAGATGCCCATATCTTAGGAAGATGCATGTATAGAACAGCACTGACATAGACTGGAAAAGTAAAATGGTGGTGATGGTGGTATGCTGTGGAGTTAGTTCCAACTTGCAGCTACCCTGTTTAGGATTTCTGAGGCTGTAGGTCTTTATGGGAGTAGATAGCCTCATCTTTCTTCTGCAGAACAGCTGGTGGTTTTGAATTTATGACCTTGAGATTAGCAGCCCGACTCATAAACACTACACTACCAGAGCTCCTTGCAAAGTAAAATGAAGTTGCCTGAATCATATTGCCTTTATTAGTACTTGCTAACAATTATTAAACAAAACTCGTTGCCTAGAAATAAAAAACAATTACTGAAGACAAAATGAATCAAATCTCCCTGCTCAGAGTAGGGGAATTCAGTAAGATATGTTTTATAAGATTAATGAGATGAAACATTTATCAGAAGGTACAAATTTTTTGTAAGATTATGTTCATATTTACATCTTTATGGAAGGCATATTAATTTATCATTTTTAAAAAATATACAGTTGGAGACCAATTTGCAAGGCAACCTGTTCATATTGATCCCCTTAGGAATTATATAAATAAAACAATACTAGGTATTTCATTGTTGCTTGACTCCTTTTTCTTTAATAAATATTTCAATTTAAAAATATGATTTTAGTCCTTCAAGCTGTTATTTTATATTTTCACCTGTAGGCTTATTTCCATATAATGTATCAGTGATTTAACTCATAAAACATTCAATGAAGGGGAAATATGGAGAATGAGATGTAAGACATATTAATATTGTTTCAGGCTTTATTTGCACAAAGTACTCTGCTTAGTGTAATTCATTTAGTTGTCATTATTAACCATTTTATACTTCTTGGAGTGTTATATATGAAACCTTGAAAAAATAATTATATAACATCTTTCTTTGATAATGATTCTTACACGACCAAGAGAAAAACTAATACAGTTTTCTCAAACACTATTCACTCTAACTTTACCTTTTCCCATCACTTATTTTGAGTAAATATACTTTATAAAATATTGAAATCTCTCAGTATCCTATCAGCCAGGTTCCCCCCTTTCATTCGATTCTCAACTTACATACTTTGTTCTCTTGTTTCAATGGCTTCTGTTAATAGCTTCAATAAGTTCAATATTCCAAGGTTAGAAAATCTAAACTTGACAAAGATATCATATAGATATTATTTTAGCGGAATTTTTACTAACAGATTTGTTTAAAAGCAAATGATTTAATGTATGAATTATTTAAACATAGCACTATCAGAAGTTCAAAATTTATGTGTTCTTTTTTAATCCTTTACTTTTTGTTTTATTTGAAAATGCCTCTGTGTGTCTTCCCCCTTTTATTATCTCATAAAATGAGATGCTAAAAATTTAAATTAATTTATATTTTATTTAACAAGTTTACTATGACTCACAAAGCTACTTAGAAAGAAATTGAAAATGAATACCCATGCATATGACTTTTTCCTTTTCCTCTCCATTGCACATAGCTGATTGTATAGCCAATTATAACAACCAACTGGATAACAAACAAACAAATCTGATGCTCCCTGAGTCAACCGTTTATGGTGATGTGGACCTTAGTAACAAAATCAATGAAATGAAAACCTTCAATAGCCCAAATCTGAAGGATGGGCGTTTTGTCAATCCATCAGGGCAGCCCACTCCTTACGCCACCACCCAGCTCATCCAGTCAAACCTCAGCAATAACATGAACAATGGCAGCGGGGACTCGAATGAGAAGCACTGGAAACCTTCGGGACAGCAGAAACAAGAAGTAGCACCAATTCAATATAACATCATGGAGCAAAACAAACTGAATAAAGGTGAAGAGTGTTGCTTTCATTTCCGCCCTTTTCTGTTTTGTGACCCTCGACCTGTCAGCACTAGATGTGGAAGCTTGTCTAGACTTAGGATTGAAAGCTTGCTTTTGTTACTAGGGATTTTGTTTTTTTCACATTTTTCTGGTTTCAGAATTTCCAGTGTCAGAGTTAATTAGCATCACAGTAACCTTTGAAAGATTTTATAATAATGTGTATTTTCAGTAGGTTTTTAGATGAATTTAAATTTAATAGTAGGTGAGGAATTGGTTAGGGCAATCACATATAAGGCAGACATATAACCATGACAGTACTCATATTTTGAATAAATATATGCTCCCATTCTTCCCAGTAGAGGTGGAACATAATTGCTTTTACATGGTCATATACACGAATGGCATTTTTATATGGAACTGAGGAAAAAATAATTAAATTAAATCTGAACTGGAGAAATGGTTCAATTTGTTGTATTTCTCCTACCTCCTGTGGTTATTAAGATGGCTACAATTTTATAACCTGCATTTCTTTGGATGACCTGATTGAAGTCTGTCAGTATAGCACCTAAAATAAATTGAGTTTATTGTTAACTCAAAACAGCAGAATAGTATTCTTTTGGCCTGAGGCGAATGTTTCTCTAATGTAATATATGTGAGTTGGAAGACATAGGTACTTGATATTTTTGTAGTCCTTTGGACTACTGCTTTAATAACATGATTTGCAAAGTTATATCTGTAGAAAAAAAGTATTGATCTAGTTAAAATATATCAGAACTGTTTTATACAAGTGTCCAGGTAAAAGATATCATGTATCGTAAATAATTTGAAACAGATTTTTTTTTATACTTCAGGTAGGACTATAAAAAAAGTCTTACTTACTAAGTTCATATATATGAAGACAACAATAAGATAAATTAAGACAAACTTTTCACTCGATTAAGTGTTGTGTTTCAACTTAAAGGAAAAAAAAAAAAACAAACCTCACTTGATTTCCTTAAATTTCATTCAGTAAATATTTATTGAGACTTCTGAAATTCCTGACAAAGGCTCACAAAGATGAGTAAAACAGTTTTTGCAGTCAGATTAAAACTATTGTTAAATTAGTCCTTCATACTCTATACATTAGTCTATGACTATACCAGAGAGTCTGGAAAGCTCTGACAGTCCTTTATACAAATATTTCAGAACTCTGATTTATTGTTTATACTGCTTGTAAGCAGACTTTGTATGTCAGACCTTGGAACGCAGCTAGACTGACAGATTAGTACTCAATGCATTCCAGTGTCAGGTTTATCATTTGGATTTGCACCTTTGCCTATGTAATCAGAAGCATTTCTGTGGCATATTGAGATCCTTTTTTATTTTTAGTGGAGACATTTTTTAATAAGATACTATCCTACTGATTGATTTAATTTTTTTTTTCAGTGTACAGACATTTATTTCCTAATTTCTTATTCTTAACATCATTATATTAATGACTGTAGTTTTAATCTTAAGAAGTTAAACAAATCTTATTTATGCCTGCTAATTTGAAAAATTTTATATAAGAAAAGAGTCCCTCATAAGTTTTTCAAACAGCATGAAAGCCTGTGAATATGCATTTTTAATTGAGATTTTAAGTAATAGCACATCTGAAAGAAAAGAGAAGTCTTGGACTTCACATTGTTTTTATTTAAAAGAACAAGACGAAACTGAGTCAGGCTAAACTCAGTGTTCATATCTACACTGTTATATAAACATATATTTATATCTATTTGAAGTATGAGCTTTCATATCGTGCCAATCTGAATATAAAAGTAAAAGGGGAAAAAAGCAAATAAGTTTTAACCGCTAGTTTCTTCAATTACACAGAAATATAGACAAAGCAAAAAAAAAAAAAAATGTGAAGTAACTCACAAAGAGAAAATAATTTAATTTTTTCTCTTATCTGAACTGTCTAGATTATCGAGCAAATGATACCATTCCTGCAACTATTCCATACAACCAGTCATATGACCAAAATACAGGAGGCTCCTACAACAGCTCAGACCGGGGCAGCAGTAACTCTGGTAAGTGAGGGGATCCCAAGAGAGTCAGTCTTTGCTTTCAAATGATAGTATAGTCCAAAAATCCAAACTGAGTACTAATGGACTGATGGCAGTCATAATATATTAATAACAGCCTATCCCTCAGTCCATACTTGGCACAATAAAATGCTAATAAAAAAGCATCTGGCTTCACAAATATGCCATTTGACTGAAAATTCACCCAAATAATCTGAACTAAAAAAAGGGGGGGATTGTTGAATATGCGAAGACCTGTGTTCATACACCATATAACTTGAATATATATATGTCTAATAATTTTATGTAATTAGTATCTGCCAGGCATGAGTATTTGCCTGAGTGATACAGAACCATCTCTGTGCATCTGAGAAACTGCCTACTTACTAAACCATTTTATGTCCTGTTTGATAACATATACTAGGCACCCTATTTTCCTCCTTGTTAGTGAAGCTGGAAGCATGAACTCATTTTTAAAGGCAGTTTAAAGTTATTTTTTTTCACTTTACCAAAATCTAATAAAAAATGTTGCACATATAGTTAATCTGCTAAATATGTTCCCATTTGAAACTAAGTTTAAAAAGCACATACAATGTTTGTTGTTGTTTTTAAAGAATATTTTGAGTTTTGGGTGAAAGTTAACACAGAAAGTCAAGTTTCCATTTGTCAATTTCCATAGAAATTGTTTGATGACATTAGTTACTGTAGTGTGTCAGCATTCTCTCTAATTGTTTTCTGTTTGTTCCATTTCCAGTACTCTAGTCTCCCTGCCCTTTTATTTCTCATTCTTACTTTCAAATGATTGTTGATATATTGGTCAATTTTTTTTTTTAAACTTTTTATTGTGAATTGAGTGAAGGTTTACAGACAAGATCATCAGCTTTACATTAAACAAATCATTAACTTTGTTTCATCCCAATGATTATAATCCCCTCCCTGTAGCATCAGTTACCCTTTTTCCTCCCTGTGATTCTCCATTTACATCTCATATAAGATGTCATCTTGCTTCTGCCAACCTCCCACTTGTTGTATATTTGTCTGGCCTGTCATCTGTGTTAACCCTCTAGCTGTTCAATGATTTTCCTATCCCACTCTTCCCTAGTAACCTAGAATGTTTCTTTTAACAAGGAAACTGTTTCTTAACTTTTTACAGCAGTATCTCATACAATATTTGCCCTTTTGTGATTGATTAATTTCACTCAGCATGCTGTCCTCCAGGTTCATAAGTGTTTTGAGATGTTTTGCAGGTTCATCATTGTTTTGCAACATTATGAAATAGTCCAGTGTTTGTATGTACCAGAAGTTTGTTTAACCGTTCTTCTGTTGATGGGCATTTAGGCTGTCTCCCATCTTTTTGCTATTGTGAGTAGTACTGCAGTGTATATGGGTATGCGTGTTATCTATTCCGGTCATGGCTCTTATTTCTTGAGGATATATACCAAGTAGAGGAGTTGCTGAGTCATGGTATTTCTAGTTTCAAGTTTTTGAGAAAGGGCCATATCGTTTTCCACAGTGGTTGTACCAGCAGTATATGAGGGTCCCAGTGTTTCCACATCGTACTAGCATTTGTTGTTTTCTAGTTGTTGTTGTTGTTTTTTTCTAAATTTAACTTTGCTATTAATGCTAGATTAAGGATGACATTTCATTGTTTTATATCCTTTACTTTATGTGCCATTCTGTTAGTTTGCCAAAGGGTGATCTCAGGGGATAGAATAGATTCTAGGTTTACAGTGTCAGTAGCCTCAGAGAATCCTTTGTTCTCTACTGTTTTAGCTTGTTTGAATATTTTATTTTTGTTCCAAATAAGAATTGATGCTATGTACTATCGGTTTTTTAAATTTCAGTTCATTCTATTGTGCTCCCAGTCAGAACAGTCTGTAGTGGTTGCCGGACACCAACCAGTTACTTTTGTCCCAGGGTAGGTAGGATTGTGGCTCATGTAGTTATTTCTTCTTGGCAATTTTGACTACCTTCTGATTTTCCTCTGGCCAGAAGAGACTTATTGTTGTATCTTAGATGGCCACTTGCAAACGTTTTATACCCCAGATACTACTCACTTCACTAGAATGCTGATCATGATTTTTGTGAACTATGTTATTGCCAGCTGACTGAGTTGTCCCATAAGACTATGATCTTCAGACTTCAAACCCAGAAAACCAGTTTTGGAAGGTGTTTGGATATATGTGAGGAATATCCATATCTGTGTCTATAATGAATATGTGTGGCTGCACCCTCATATTTATATTTATATATTCCTATAGAGTCCTGGTGTGACACTGCAGGACAATGTGCTGGATTGCAAGGCCAGTTTAAGCCACAAAGCTGATGGTTCAAACCCACCAGCAATTCCTTGGAAGTCTTATACAGATACCGTGAGCTAGAACCAACTTGACAGCACTTAACAACAACAACATAGAGTCCTGGTGTGGTGCTGCAGGATAAGGCATTGGACTGAAAGGATGATTTGAACTGCAAGCTTGGTGGTTCAAACCCACCAGCCATTCCTTGGAAACCCTATCTGGAGATGCTATAAGTCAGAACTGACTCAACAGCACTTAATAATAATAGATACTTTTGGGATCCCGGTGTGGCTCTATAGGATAAGCCCTGGACTACTAACCACAGATCAGCAGTTCAAACCCACCAGCCGCTCCTCAGAAACCCTCTACAGGCTCACTGTGATTTGGAACTCATTCATTAGCACTTAACAATAACAACAACAATTCTGACACATAGAGACCCTGTATGGTGTTTCCAAGGAGTGACTGGTGGGTTTGAACCACTGAACTTGTGATTAGCAGTCTATTGCTTATCCTACAGCGCCACACCAGAACTCTGAACATAGATACTTCTGTCTGTTCTCACATAAACAGTTCATAATATTTGAGCACACTTGAGTCAAGTTAAAATACTAAGAGGAGGAGGACTTCCGGCACTTCCTGACCAGGCAGCTCAGGTAGGGCAGTCTCGGGGAAAAGGGGCGGAATCACACATAAGAAACCTCTGTTTAGCAGACAGACAGCCTTTGAACAAACATAAGATCTTATATTTCAACATTCTGAACTCGTTTTTTTTAAAAGACCAAATTGCTGAGGAATTACAGGCATTTTGAACTTTTGCCTGCCTGCACGCGGCTCCCACTTCCACGCCCGCATCGGCGAGTGCCTCTGCCCCCTGCAGACCATGGAATGCAGGGCTAGAGCAACCCAGAGAAAAGGAAGCATAAACTAACAAAGCCAAACAAATAGAGAGGGATATCGGCGCAGATATCAGGAAATTTGGGGTACCCATGGTACAGAGACACTGAGAGAAGCATTTTTTACGTTATCAAATACAGACACTACCTCCCTGCAGCCACAACCCCCAGCCCTCTACTGCCCCGGCCTAGACCAGCCCTCTGCCAAGCTGCCAAACTCAGAAACGCCCAAGGCACTCCCACTGAGGCCAAGGTCTGCCCTGAGGCCCAACCCGCCCACAGACTGGTCACAAAGGCCCAGGCCCGACCAAGGCCTAACCTGCACGTAGCCAGGTCGCTGAGGCCCACCCACCGCATAGCCCGGTCGCCAAGGCCCAGTGCCCCTGAGACCCAACCTGCCCTCAGCCTGGTCCCCGAGACACAGGCCCCCGAGGTCCAATCCGCCCAACCCGCCCGCTGAGGTCCAAGCCGCCCGATGTCCAGCTGCTGATGCCCAGGCCCCCTGAGGCCCAAACCACCAGGCCAAGGCCCAAATCACCCGCCTGAGGCCCAACCCTCCTGCAGCCCGGTCGCTGACACCCAGGCCCCCAGAGGCCCAAAACACCCACCCTAGGCTCAACCCACCCGCCCGAGGCCCAAACGGCCCGCCACCGAGGCCCAGACCCAACTGAGGCCCAAAAAAGTTACTCTAAGTTAAGCAATAAGGAGAGTGAAAAGGGAAGACCACGTCCTGATCACATCTTCCTGGAGGTAATCAGAAAACATAAAAAATTACTAAAACAGATAATTAATTAATTATTAGGGCCACAGATAAACATTAAACATGTCCAAGAAGCAAAAGCAGATGACCATATCGGCACAAGTCCAGAAAAAAGATAAAATATCTGAGACAAATGAACCAGCAGTAGACCTTCTCTCCATGCTGGGGAGGAGGGCAGGCCTTGGAGATACCTGAAAATTCAGAAAAATTATTATAAAAAATAATTCAGAAAAATGATTATAAAATGTCTCAAAACACTTTACTATGGAGTTGAGAAAAATAAGGAAGAAGTCAGAAAAGCGCTACAGGAACAATCAAACAAGATAGATACA
>NW_006408609.1:2452271-2460371 GCF_000296735.1 Chrysochloris asiatica
AAAACATTAAAAAAAAAATAAAGGCTAAGAGAAATAATGTAAGATCTAGGTGCAACAGTTTCTGTCTAAATACTCTTCTATCCCTCAATTCTTGCTCTAAAAGCTTGTAAAGCCACCTTCAGCCAAAGTCTGTGAGTGCCTCAGAAGCCACATTGAGAATTGAGTCCTCTTCCTTGTGGACTTCCTCTAGTTGCAGCTGCATGCCAGCAGTTTTACTGAGAGAGGCCACAGATGGGAATTTGCTGGTACTTAAGTCCTGTTTTTCTAATTAGGGGTGGTTCATTATTAGAATGAAACATGTGGCTAGTCACACCACAGCAAGAACAAAACCGATTGATCTTGACTCTAGTATGTTTTTCCAGGAGAGGATAGAACATAGCACTTCCTTGCAACTGGATAAAAATTGTTGTGAGGTGATTTCCAAAAACTATTCCTATGCCTTTTCTGTAATGAATATATCATTTGCATTGACCATAATTTCTTAACTTAGGCTGGTTGATTTAGTAATTTCTAGCATGTGTTCCGCCCCAGATTGAAACAATTTCTTTTTTAATTTAAAGGATGTTAACAGTGGATCTTCAGCTTTTTAAATCTACTTTCTTAGACTCACTCTGATTCTATTATATGTTTTTTATATATTTTGTTTTTGATATATTTTTACAATTAAAATCATACTTTTTTTTTTTCCTTTCTGTTTTTCAAAGCAAAAAACTCCTGAGTTAGAAAGTTTTCAAGGAAAAATTGGGAAAATAATAAAAAATATTTTGGTGTTTGCTATCTCATGCTGTTTGGTCTTTGAATTCTTAGTTACTGGTAATGAAAATGAACATGTTTCTTTGTTATTAATAATCAATTCACCTTCTTAATTCCTCACTTAGATACCTGGCTTCTTATGTTCTGCTACTTGTCATTATTTATGAATTGACTCTATGACAGTGGGCATGGTTAGGTTTGGTACTCTGAATATTTGATAAAAATATACAAAATATGAAACCCTTAGTATCTAGGGGAGAGAATGGAAAAATTCATCTTAGGCCTTTCAAGACTGATAGAATTGTTAAGGGTGATATATGCCAGGACAATAAGAAAAATGTGCAAGGCATAGTCGAGTCTATGTTATGTGCACAGTCATTCCAACAAAGGGTAACTGAGAAGAGGAAGCGAGACTGGAACCACACCAGCATAGGCCTGGTACTCATACTTTATGAATAGCCACCTGCCCCTCAGCCCATACTTAGTACAGTAATAAACCAGCGCAGAAGCATCTGGCTTAATAAACACTGCCATGTGAGTGAACAGTCTCCCAAATAGCATGGAAAAAATATGACTATTGAATATGCCATGACTTATTTTCATGTACCGTACAACTTGAAGCTGTCTCAGATACCAAAATCCCACTGCCATTGAGTAGATTCAGATGCATGGTGGCTGTGTCTATGGTTTCCAAGACTGTAAATGTATACTGAAGCAGACAACCTCATCTTTCCTCTGAAGAGTAGCCGATGGGTTTAAACTGCTGACCTTGAAGTTAGCAGTCCATTGTCTAACTCACAGTGCAAACAAGATTATTCACTGATGCTAAAGGATCATATGAGAAAAGCATTTATTGACCCATATAAATCCAGACTACACGTATAGTATTTGAGGAAGGATGAAGATGTTTTTATTCCAAAGTATTTTTTGACCAAAAGTTATTTCTAAAAGAATACTATAAAATGTATAGCTTCCTGTGTTTAAAAATATGTCATATCTAAAATCAGAAAACTGGAGCATTTGGATAGTTGGTCTATTTCAAACTATGGAGAATATTCAAGTGATGTCATTCTGTGATAAGCCGTAATAAGAATACACTTATAGGAACAGTGGTTAGAAACACTTCTGTTCTTAAATAATCATTTTTTGTTTCTTTTGTCAGTAATCCTGTTAGTTCTTCCCGCAATTATTTTATCTGCACCTGCTTTTCTGATGAAAACTAATAATTCCATTGTGCCTAAAACATTTCAGTGGACAAGTACAAATTATATATATTCAGTAATTTAATGCAACAGTGGAACTCTAATAGATCGTATCTGTATCATATTGTATTTTAGGTTCCAGCAATTAAATAATAGAAAGGCACTCTAGAAAATATGTCTACAGCTCATTTGTTTTAGATGATAATCTATAATGCAATTAATTGCTGCAGGAAGGTCACTATTAATGATATGACTTGTAAAATTCATTTATACTTTTATTGCTTTTTTTGGCTATTTATTAGCAACTAAACTTGGGAATCCTTTTTGTTTTCTTATATTGTCCAAAGTTCTGTTTAAAATGACTGAATAAATTTCTTTGTTTATATATACATATATGAATTTTGAGATATTTATAGAAAATAATTAACCTGTGGTTTATAGAAAAATCTGAAAGACCTGAAATAAAAGACTTGAATTTTCTTTCTTTTCCAGGGAGTCAAGGGCATAAGAAAGGGGCACGAACACCCAAAGTACCAAAACAGGGTGGTATGAACTGGGCAGACCTGCTTCCTCCTCCCCCCGTGCATCCTCCTCCACATAGTAATAGCGAAGAATATAGTATTTCTGTGGACGAGAGGTAAGAGGAATCTAAGCACAGATGTAAGTAACAATATATGATTCCTTAGAAATGTCTTTTCAGTAATTGTTAAACTAGGTCCCCCAAACGGAACTGATTCTAAGCTCTGTGAACAGTTATTTCTAAATATAAAACAATATTGATAGGTCAGCAGAACTGTAAAATACAAAGCCCTCCTGTTATTGTTGTTTACCATCGAGTTGACTCTGATCCATGATGACCCCATCAGTGTAGCATAGAACTACTTTCAAAGCTGTGACCTTTCAAAAGCAGATTGCCAGCTAGTCCTGTCTTCCAAAACACCTCTGAGTGGGTTTAAAACACTAACCTTTTTGGCTAGAAGTTGAGCAATTAGCTGTTTGTACCACCCAGGGATTTTATAAATCCTCTTAGGTGTTGTGCAAACAAAAAGAAAAAGGAATCTGTGCATTGGAAGATTCTTTTTTGAGCTGAATATCAGAAAGGAGCTGTAGTCTCTTTTAAATATAGATATACTACAAGGAACTTGTACTTAAGGAAGCAGCAGTCAAGAAATCAAACGATGCATTGCATTAGGCAAATGTGCTGCAGAAGACCTTTTTAAAGTGTTAAAGAGCAAAGATGTCAGCTTGAGAACTAATGTGCGCTTGACCCAAGCCATGGTATATTCAATAACCTCATATGCATGCGAAAGCTAAACAGTAAATAAGGAAGACCATAGAAGAAATGATGCTTTTGAGTTATAGTGTTGGAGGAGAATATTGAAAGTGCCATGAGATGCCAAATGAACCAATAGATCCATTTTGGAAGAAGTGCAGCCAGAGTGCTCCTTGGAGGCCAAGATGGCCAAACTTTGTCTCTCATACTTCAGACATATTGTCAGGAGGGACCAGTCACTGGAGAAGGATATCATGTTTGGTAAGGTGGAGGGTCAGAGAAAAAGAGGAAGACCCCCAACGAGATAGATTGGCCAAATAGCAGCATCAGTGGACTCAAGCGTGTCAATAATAGTGAGGTTGACCCAGGATCGGGCAATGTTTCTTTCTGCTGTGCATAAGGTCGGTATGAGTTGGTACCAACTCGATGGCACTTAACAACAACAACAAACAAGGAACTTGAAAAAGTTTGTGGAAAATTTCAATCCCATTTTCCATGAACTTTTTGAAGCCCTCTTGTACAGTTACTGTTTAGTCAATGACGCAGCCCCATCTGTGTCAGAGAACTGTGTTCCACAGTATTTTCAGTGGTTGCCTTTTTGGATGGAAACATAAGGCCTTAGTTCAGAGGCACCCCTGAGTGAACTTGCAGTTCCAGCCTTTCAGTTACAGTGGAGTACATTGACCATCTGCACTACTCAGGGACTCCATATTTGTGGTGTGCATTATCATTTTGTGGTTTTCAAATATCAGAACTTTTATACTACTTCTTCTCAATTTCCATAAAATCATTGTGTGGATTTAAGCCGTAACTACAATAACCTTAAACCTGTGCTTAGATATAATCACATTGTGCTGAAAACTGTTTGCAGCCATCTAAATTTTACTGAATTATCTTTCATACAACTTTACTAGTGTAAATATTTCATATGGTGACAATGAGAAAGGTAGTATACTTCTTTCCACTCCAAAATTTGTAGAACTGAACATGATGACTCCAAGGTGAAATGTAACAGCTGCTTCACTAGTAGGAGGAATTTATGAGAATTCACTGAACAAAAAACAAGCACAAATTGTACCAGAAGATATAATCTTTTCACTGACTGTTATAGAAATAATCGTACTACTTTCCTTCTCCCCAAGAACACATTTTTACAGTTCCAACTATGTCCTAAATCAGAGCCTCTGTACTCCTATATTCTAAGAAGCATTTTATAAAAGTTATTTCTATGTTACATAGTTTTTCAAATGACTATTTTTGTACAAAATAAATAAAAATTTAAAATATTAATCTTCTACATTATAATCCATTTTTTGCTATTTTAGTCTACAAAATGGGAATAATATGGGATCAGTAGATACAGATTTTTTTTTTTTTTTTTTTAACAAAAAGAAGCTATAGGGTTTACCACATGCTACAGGATTTGTACCCCAAAGGGAAGAACTGCTTATGGACAGATTTCGTGATGTTAGGCTTTTACTCTTGACTTTAGACAAATAAGGTTCTCAACCAGCCAAGATGCAATAGAAGAGGGGTTTTATGGGCACTGGTACCACACAAATGACAGCTTTTAGGGAACTGACATGAAACACATGGTAGGGGAGTGAGAGGTAGGGGAGTGAGAGGAAAAGTAAGTGGAAGTCTGATGATAGAGTGTCATCAGTGTCTTATCTGGAAGTTTATATTTTATTCTCTAAGCATATACTGTTGTCGTTAAGTGCCATTCTGTCAGTTCTGACTCATAACAACCTGTATGGGGTTTCCAAGGATCAGCTAGTAGGTTTGAACTGCTGACTTGTGGTTAGCTGTCCCATGCTTATCTTACAGTGCCACACTGGGACTTAGAGAACCACTTATTTTTATGGAACAACTTAATGGCATGAAAGTGATGTATGTTGCAGTAAAGTAATTTTGGAAGCAATATGAGGATTAAGAAGGTAAAGGTGCCCAGAGGCAAAGAGATCAATTAAAGTTATTGAGTAGTATATTTCATATATATAAGGGCATAGATTCTTGAGACTTTTTAGAAGAGAATAATAAGTCAGTGACTATAAGATTTCTAATTTGGGTATGTGGACACGTTGCTATTGGTTGTTAAATGAAACCAGAAAGAATGGTAAAAGAGAGAGAGTGGAATTTGGAAAGTAATGGAAGATACAAAGAAATCATGTTCTTTGAGCATCCACTTTTTTGAGTTCAGATAAACCAAGTTAGGTTGTAGAGAACAGACAAGAATGGTAACAGGAGCTCAGTTTATATACTGTATTACTTCACTGCCTTTCTAATTAAAAATCATATGCTCTAGGGTAAAAGAAAAGAGAAAGGATGAATGTTCCCCCAAATCCAACTGGGTTCCCAAAAAGCTCTAGCAGAAAAACAGAGAGCAGATGTATTGTTTAAAGATAAGTTTTTCATTCACCACCCTAAATGTAAGACAACTGATTTATTTTGTGATCAACTGAATAAATGGTGATCCATCTTAATTCCAAAGGAAAATGGGTATATTGGACTAATTAAATTGATTTACAATGTATCTCCTTTGCAAACAATTTCAAAAGTAGTTTTTCTCAGAGTCTATAACCCCACCCCAGAGAGTCATCTGTAACACTACCCTTGAGTCTTTCTTTCAAGAAAATTTTGAGTTGGAAGTATAAAATATATAACATATCTTGGAAAGTTGTTGTTAGTTACGATCAAGTCCATTCTGACTCATGGTGATCCAAGTATGCAGAGTAAAACTGAGCTTCATAGAGTTTTGAAAGCTATAAACTTTCAAAAGCAAATCACCAGACCTGTTGTTTGAGGTATCTCAGGGTGGGTTTGAACCACAAAATTTTCAGATAGTAGGTGAGTGTTTAACCATGATTGCCATATTTGGGAAGTTCTGAGTGTGTTAAATAGATTTCTTTACTGCATGACTGCTCAGAGTCTATGTGAGTTGTAATCTCACATATAAAGGAGTCCTGGTGTGGCTCTGTGGGTTAATGCTCTGAACTGCAAAGGGAGATTGAACTACAAGATTGGTGCTTCAAACTCAACAGCTGCTCCTCAAAAACCCTACACAGCATCGCTATGGGTCAGAATCGACTCGATGACAATAACAGCAATCATCTCACATATTAGAGTCTATAATACTTGAGTTGTAATCTCTCAAAAATGTATAGTAATTCACAAGCCTTTGTGATAATGGGCTTTTTCAAAAAAACAAAAACAAAAAACAATACCTTCTTAACATGACCCAGAACAATTCAAAGCTGATTTTGTACTTATTGTACAAATAGTTTATTTGAGTAAATTGAATTAAGTCTACATGTTCTTATAATTTCTTTTAGTTATGACCAAGAAATGTCATGCCCCGTGCCACCAGCAAGGATGTATTTGCAACAAGATGAACTAGAAGAGGAGGAAGATGAACGAGGCCCCACTCCCCCTGTGAGAGGAGCAGCTTCTTCTCCAGCTGCCGTGTCCTATAGCCATCAGTCCACTGCCACTCTGACTCCCTCCCCACAGGAAGAACTCCAGCCCATGTTACAGGACTGCCCAGAGGAGTCTGGCCACATGCAGCACCAACCTGACAGGAGGTACGTTGTTGCTAGCATTTTTTTGCTGACAAATAAAGGCAGTTTCCACTTACAAATGGCATTTGTTTACAGCTATTCCATGAAGTAATTTTCATGTCACATGGGCCTTTTCTTATAGTATCATCAAACAATAAGTCTAGGCCATTAACATGTCAAGTAATATTGTTCACCGGCACATTAGATTAATCGATCCAATTGAACTTGCATCCATAAAATAATATGCATTATTACTCACCCACTTATGATAATTACATTAAAAAACACGTGACAAACATGTAATAAATATATGACTAAAATCTTGTGACTTCTTTTTGATGGTCTTATTTTGAGCAAAATTGTTAGCTTATATTTGTCTCTTCTTTGATTAGGAAATGTATTTTCTCCTGTCTTTTTAAAACAAAGCTGCATAATGAGTTGTTGCCTCACAAATGTAATGTTGCAGAATAATGAATTTGGTATATTCATTTTGTCTTGACCTTGCATCCTTTATTTTGGTTGCAAAATTTGATTAATGACTTTTTGTCCCCAGTTACTGAAAACTTATGATTGTATATGTTTTAGATTTTTCTGACCTAAATATTAAGCATCACTAACCAATGTATTTTGTTATATATATTTGTCATTTCTAGCACATAATAGCTATTACTGCATCATGTTAGGTCTTCCCTCACTGTTGATGATTTTATTTGTATTTATTCTATTGCCTTTGACATGTTATGTTATACATACATATTGTTGTCTGTATTTTTAATACGAATTGAAGTAGAGTCTATAAAATGCCTCAGATTTTCCTTCAGTATTCTTGAATGCATGATAAATTATAGCTTATAATGCTTAATTTTGTTTTTTATCTTATTCTTAGATTAAAACAGAGTTTTTAATGTCTTATTAACCATGCTATAATCAAGAGGGCATGTTGTTGTTGTTAAGTGTCAATGAGTCAGTACTGATTCACAGCGATCCTGCATAGGTTTTCCAAGGAGCAGCTGGTAGGTTTGAGCCGCCAACCTTGTGATTAGCAGTTCAGAGCTTATCCTACAGCTCAGCAGCAAGTAGGAAAATTCAAGACATATTTACTCTTTAAAGAGAAAGAAATAGTTTTAGCCTTGGTCTGTGTATTCATTATAAGCAGAAGCGGCCAGGGAAGTGTTGAGTTGCCATATATTTAAATCGTTTTCTTTAGCAACAGTGAAGTTTTCTTTATTTGATATTACAAAATCGGACGCCCAACCCAGTAGATATGGGAAGACGTGAGGCATGGGCAGCTCGCAGTTTTATTCCCTTATCTTGA
>NW_006408609.1:2461108-2466071 GCF_000296735.1 Chrysochloris asiatica
ACTATGAGTTAGTTCCAACTCCACAGCACGTAACCACCACTACCATGGAATTTACAATTTACCCCAATGTCTGCTGCTCCTCCTTACTGGGAGCATTCTCATTTAAAGTTAGTTTTCCTCCTCCCTGTGAACTTCCCATTTCTAGCCAGTTAAACTAGAGTTTTTATTTCCCCTGAGCTCCTTTTGTTATGCTAGTCTGCTACCCACAAGATTCCCCTTATTCCTGAAGATGGACCATCTTGAAAACTTCTCACAGATCCTTCTCTTTTCTCTCTACACTTATTGATCTCATCTTCATTTATTCTTCTTAAATCCTCATAAAGTGTATCATTTTGGGATGTCCCTAAGAGTAGAGCTAACTATGCTTATATTAGGTTGCATCATACTTGCGCCTGAAGTATTACTAAAACATGTACAACCAAAAACGCACTGGCCCCATTTTCCTCTTACATTTTTACGAACAAAGCAGAAATATTTGATGCACACATAAATGTCTAAAAGCCAGTCTCCAGCGCATAGGCACACAGCCTCATTCAGTCCATTAGCCTAGAGTCCATAGCTACTCCGTCTTTCTATGTCACCACTTCTGCCACCATCTCTGTTGTTGCTGCTTCTTCAGGCAGGGATCCTTCTTTCTTGATGGTCCTGGGATTGTCCATTCCTGAAATAAAAGGTAACTACTCCCTCTTTTAGGTACGTATCCTCTACAATTACAGTTTTGACAATCACAAGTAATACTACAAACAATTACAATTGAAATAATAAAATCTTACTAGCATCATTACATAACCCCTTTCACCTGGCCCATCTGGAAAAGAGGAAAAGTAGTCATTGGGGATTTTCCCTTGCCCTCTCATTCTAAAACTAAGCAAACCCATGAAAATTTGTTAAGTAAGCTACTTCATGCCTTTATAGTAATGTTGCTGTTGTTGTGAAGTGCTGTTGTGTTGATTCTGACCCATAGCGACTCTGTATAGGGTTTCTGAGGAGCAGCTGGTGAGCTTGAACCACCGATCTTGCAGTTCATTCAGCTTTGCAGTTTGGCGCATTAACCCACAGTGCCACGCAATGTCTAAATTGCCCATCCTTACCAAACCAGGGATGGGCAATTAAGACATGCATGTTCTGTGATCTGAAGAAACTGCCATTCTGATTGAAATTTTGAGGAACTGCATCCATAAGCAAAAGTTCAGTTCATCAAATTGTAGCAACTGATGCTTACTCAGAGTAAAACATCTTGATATTCATATGATCAGATTCTAGTCAGCTAAACAACTCTAGCTATCCAAGCTAGGTCAAATGAGTACCAGCTGCAAGTTTGGGAGTTTACACACACCTCCCTTCAAAACAGTCAGACATCCCTCTTATTTCATATCAAGATCAACGGCTGCCAATAGAACATCCACTCCCAGGTGATCTTTGATGAGTGGACTTTCCATGCCTTGAGGCCACAGAAACTTAAAATGCCAAACTGTTTGCCTTTTTTTTTTTTTTTTTTTCCCTTTTCATCTGTGCTTTCTTTCAATTACAAATCTCCTGTTCTTTCAACAGTTCTGGGTTGGTGTGTGTGTCTTTTCAATACAAATGTCTCAAATATGAAGCTTTGGGTAGAGCTCAAGTTTCTACCTTAAAATTCAAAAAGGCTTAAGCCTAGAAGCCTTTTTTATTTTTGTACAATTTCTAACTCCCTTTTTCTCAAATCCAGTCAAGTATAGGCTGAAGGACGACTTACAAAATTTCCATCATCATGATTCCCAGTATTCCTATCACACATGTATGTCTATTTTACAATAATAGGCAGGAGAAGCCAATATCCATAAGGCAGTCAAACACATTAACCTTTTTAAACACTCAAGTTCATTCTTTCCCTCTAACTTGGATCAACCCCGTTCATATGCCATATGGCCATGGGCCTCTGGCACAGTGGATTTCAGTAGGCCCTGGCCACAGATCAGCTATCTTTTCTATCCAGCATAACATCAGCTCCAGGCAACTCCAGAAGCTGCTCTTCTTTCAGCTGAAACATTTTATCCCATCCGCCGTTGTTCTTTCTCCCACAAAACCTCACAATTTCTTAGGTTTGGAGCCATTGCTATGAATCCTGCTCACAGGGCCAAATGCTTTAACCAAGTAGGGACCAAGTCTGACTTCCTCTGAATCTGATTTAGTCCTTGGACCCAGGGAATGATACAACATCTAATAGCTGTAAACATTCCAGCTATTATTTTGAGAGAGGCAAGAATTATTTTTCCACTTTCCAAAACCACCCCTCTGACTAAAGTCAGTGAAAGGGTTATTGATCGTGAGGTGTCTCTGGTGTAGTTTATGAACCTTTATTGGTTATAATGTTGTTTTGTTGTTGTTGTTAAGTACCGTGGAGTCGGTTCTGACTCATAGTGAACCCTGCACAGGGTTTCTGAGGCAAATCTTTACGGAAGCAGAAAGCCCCATCTTTGTCCTGCAGAACAGATGGTAGTTTCAAACTGCCGACCTTGAGGATAGCAGCCCAATTTGTAACCACTGCACTACCAGAGCTCCTTTATTGGTTTAGTAGATGTAATTAATTCAGTCTACATTTTTTAGACCACCAAAAATGTATAATCTCAAACCCTGCAGTTCTCTGACTATCTTTAAACTGGTTAACAGACCCCAAGGGACTATATAAATATGTGGATCAAAGTTCCAGGGAGAGATCTCCGGCTCAAGATTTCTACTGATGCTCAGGTTTTTTGCAGAATACTGGGGTGAAGGAAGTTGCCAGCTGGACCAATGAACATGTTCCAGTCCAATCAGAAGGCAGCAAATCTTGGACATTCCCTTTTCCACAATACCTCTAGAGGTCCATCCGGGGTACTTTGAGGGCCGAATATTTGACACTGCTAGATTCACTGCTGACACTTTGGACATGGGTGCAAGTTGTCAATTTTCCTATGGGCACTGCGAACTTTGCTCTTTGCCTTGAAAGACAAGAAAAGTGGTTCATCATCCCTATAGAGAATGCAGGAATTGTCTTTGACAAGCCCTTACAAGTTTCATTTCTCCAAGTGTCCTTGTCTTGGTACAGAGCTAACACGTAGTACATGTCTGAATCCCAACCAAGGGAAAAGGAATTACATGTGCTTTTGGTTTAATCACTTTTGTTGAAGAGGTGTACTGAGTATTTGGTTTAATCACTTTTGTTGAAGAGGTGTACTGAGTATTTAACCTATTCTACCCAAGCGTTCACACATCTATAGCTTGTTTTTATCTCTAATGTTTTTCTTCGATCTTTTACGTCAATCACTTTTATTCTTTTAGGGTCATTTTCAGCCTACAGGGTCCCATCCAGAGATGTGGGCATGCTTTCCATAGACCCAGATTGCTACTCTTGGCTCACTATCCCTGACATTGTTAGGTGCCATCGATTTGGTACCAATTCATAGTGACCCTATGCAGAACAGAATGAAACATTGTCTGGTTCTGAACCAACCTCACAATCATTGCTATCAGAGGGGACATTAATTGAGATAAATCTAATTTGATAATTTGAGGGACTAATAGCATGGCTGCTGTCAACCTGACCAACTGGTAGTAGGAAAAAACCCTTTGCACCACGCCGATGGTAATGATACATTTTAGTCATATTGGCTTCCAAACCCACCCTATTTGGCAGAGGTATAGCAAGGCATCCTCTCAGACTCTTTTTAGGGTCTCTTTGAGAAACTCCCTGGGCAAGAGATGTGCTTCCCACTGGTAACTACTTTTTCCTTGGGGAGAGTCCCTCTTCACCTCTCCCTTTACTCAAGGGTAGTGAGCCCACTCCTTCCTTGGGTCTAGATGGCTGTCTTAATAGTCAGCCGCACCTGGTAAGGACCCTTCCAGTCTGGCTGGAGTCTGTCCTCTTTCTAGGGTTTAATCAGCACGAAGTCTCCTAGTCAGCTGCAATGAACAGTGAATTTGAAGGGCTAGTTCCCATGGTGTGTAAGTCTGTGGTCCTTCCCAGGTAGGGGAGCCTATTTGCAGTGGCTTGGCGTCCCTTTACCAGTGAATGCCGTTTGACCCTTTGGCTTCAAAAATTCTGAGAGGATTAGCATGAAGATATCCCGGGTAACACATTCTCAGAACAGTATTTACACTTTCCATTTCCTCAAAGTAAAAGAAACTTTGCTGGTGCTATCTTCTTTATGCATAAATACAGTACTTCACTTAAAATCTTCTCAAGCAGGAATGTCAAACATACTTTAACAATATAATCTTGTCAAATGAACTGAAACTCTATCAATACTCACAGCTACAACACAGTATCCTTTCCTTACTCTTAACAAGATATATCAGGATTGGAGGAAGACTCATTAACAAACTGTGATATGCAGATGATACAACCTTGCTTACTGAAAGTGAAGAGGACTTAAAATTCTTACTGATGAAGATCAAAGACCACAGCCTTCAGTATGGATTGCATCTCAATGTAAAGAAAACAAAAATCCTCACCACAGGACCAATAAACAAAATTCTTATCAACGGAGAAAAGATTGAAGTTAGCAAGGACTTTATTCTTCCAGGATCAACCATCAACACTCACGGAAGCAGCAGTCAAGAAATCAAATGACGTATTGAATTAGGCAATTGTGCTGCATAAGACCTTTTTAAAGTGTTGAAGAGCAAAGATGTCAGCTTGAGGACTAAAGTGCTCCTGACCCAAGCCATGGTATTTTTAATAACCTTATATGCATGCAAAAGCTGGACAGCGAATAATGAAGACCATAGAAGAATTGATGCATTTGAGTTATGGTTTTGGAGGAGAATATCGGAAGTGCCATGGGCTGCCAAAAGAATAAACAGATCTGTGTTGGAAGAAGTCCAGCCAGAGTGCTCCTTGGAGGACAGGATGGCCAAGCTTCACCTCTCATATTGTCAGGAGGGATCTTGAAGGAGAATATCATGTTTGGTGAAGTGAAGGGTCAGAGAAAAAGAGGAAGACCCC
>NW_006408609.1:2467755-2521489 GCF_000296735.1 Chrysochloris asiatica
GGTGAAATTTCCAGCCCTTTCCTGTTGCCTTTTTAAAACCATATCCGTGGGTTGATCTTTCCTTTGTCCTTTTCAGTCAGAAGTCTCAGATTTACCTTCATCCACCCTTCCTCCTCTCTAATCCCAATCCCACTCTTACAATTAGGTCCTGCCCCAAAAGATTCATCCCTGCCTCTGAGACTCAGTAAGTCAAGGGGGTCAGGTGGCCCCAGTATCGATTAGGAAAATCATTTCATCCTCTTTGGGTTCCACCTTCAGATTTATCAAGGGTTCTTGGTGGGGTCCAGTATTGAGGAACCCCTAACCCCCTAGTCTTCATCAGAAGTCATGAGGGCATCACCTTTTCTTCCCATTTTATTTCTGGACATTCTCTCTCTCTCTCTTTTTTTTTTTTTAAGTTTTTAATGTGAATTGAGTGATAGTTTTACATAGGAGAACATTGGTTTTACACTCATAGTTTCATTGCCATGATTACAATCCCCTCCATGCATCATCATTCAACAGTATTTGCTTCTATTCCCTCTGGTGTTTTTGTTGTTGTTGTTGTTGTTTGTTTTTTTGGGGGGTGTACACAAAAACACCCCAGGAATATATATTAAATTAAACAACCAAAGGGCGCATTCTGCAAGCCTGCCTCCTGGTTGCCAGTGCACAGCCTTTTTCTTCCCATGAGTCTAGAGTCCTCAGCTGCTCTATCTCTCCATGTCTTCATCTCTGCCTTCATCTCTGGTGTCTCTGCTTCTCTGGATAGAGTCACACATTCCGCTTGTGTTCTTCTCCCTTAATGGTCCTAGGGTCCTCTCTTTCTGGAATATAATATTAACTACGCCCCCCTTTATGTTACAAAACTTTTATCTTTACAGTTGTGACAATCACAATTATTCATGATAACAATTACTATTGATTCATAATAATCATATTCCCATCTCGTTTTACCAGACCCATCTAGACAAGATGAAAACTATTCAGTGGGGATTCTCCTTTCCCATGCACTTGCTGAAACTAAACTCCCTCTTGAAAATGTGTAAGCCAGTCATTTCATGCCTTCATAGCTCCCCACCCCATTTTAGGTAGCTAATGTCTGAGTTACCCATCTCTATCAATCCTGTGTACAGAGGAGATGGGAATGATCCTTGATGTGAAAATCCTTTCCCTTTTAGCTGGTAGTTTGAGCTACTACTTTCGTAAGTACAGGTCAAGTTCATAAAATTATAGCAATTTACACTTGTTTCCTGTATCAATTTTTTTTTTTTTTTTTTAATCTTCCTCTAGTCAAGGTCTGATCATCCAGCCATTGAAGCTAGGTCAAATGGGTACTATCTGCAAGTTTGGGCATTTTTGTGAGTCTCCCCTCACTTTATATCAGCTGGATGTTTCACTTTCAGCTCTAGTCCTCATGGCTATATCTTTTCACATGGGTCCAGGAGTCCCCAGGTCTCACCAGACTTTGGACCAACCAGCCACTCTTCTCTCTCTCATCTCCAGATTAACAGAAGTCTATGGAACATGGTCAAACTCAGCCTATATCTTCATTGTTGCTCTCCCCCCACTTCCATTCACTAGTCGACCAACATGGTCATCAGAAAGCTTACATGCCTGCCTGTGTGTTCCATTTGAGTTTCAGTCTTGGAAGGGGGTTTGCCTTGAAAGAACTTGACTACTTGCCTTGATAGCTCCCCAATGAACAAATTGCTTGTTCTTGTAGTAGCCAACCAGACTGCTGTTTTTGTTTTGAACTTCACTTGTTGGTCTTTCTTTCAACAAGTATCTTCTGTTCCTCTTGCTGCTCCAGGCTGGTCTGCTTGTCCTTTCAAGTGGGAATGTCCCACCTCAGAGGGTTCTGGATGGGGATCAGGATTCCACCTAAGATCTTATACACTATGAAGGGTCCTCAAGAAGCCTCTTTCCCTGGGCAAGTTCTAGTATCCCTTTAAGGTATTCCAATCAGTTATAGGCTGAAGACGGACTTACAAGCTTTCTATAATCATGTTTCCCAATATTCCTTTCTATCTCACTCATGTGTCTAATTTATAATAATAGGCAAGGGAAACAAATATTCATAAGACAATCAAGCATCCTAACATTATTTCCCTACTTTTACCCATTCAGAATATGCCTCGACCCCTATATCACAGAGCCCTGTTGTTCCAAGGCTAAGCATGCATCACTATTTACCTTTCTGGACATTCTCTTTTGAAATGGTCTATTTCCCCCACTTATGGCATCTGCTGGTGCACTTGGGGAGCAGGCCCAGTCCTCTGCTCCCTTTCCTCTGAGGAGGCCTAACACTGTAATCACTGTCCCACTTCCCTCAAGAAGAGGGTCTTATTCTAGTCTCTTACTAACTATTTTATTCACAGGAGACACCATAATTCTGGCTTTCTGCTTTTGCTCCTCCTCCTCTCTGCAAATCTCTTAACAGTTTATCAGTGGGTTTGTTACTCCATTCCACTCCCCTCTACTAACCACAGTAGAACATAATTCCCTGTGCACTCCTGGAGGTTTTTTGTTCACCCCAACTTTTGTTTATTTTTTTTCCGAGTGCAGGGACCATCCCTGAAAGTCCTCAACATTCTCCCTGAAAGACTATCAGGAGTGATGTCTATGGAGTCTTTCCTGCTTGCATCTTCCCTAGGCCTAGAATTCTATTTTCCTTTTTCTGTTGGTCTTCGTGTCTGAGTTCCCCTGTATACTCAACTTCTCTGTCTTTGCAATTTCTCATATACAGCCCTGATATTTCACTTTACCCATTTCCAACCAAATTGGGACTCTGCACTCGCTTTGTGTCTAACATGTACCTACCTCAGTCATCCACACGACCCCCCAAAATGCCCAACCACCAGGGGATACATACAGACCAATTTCCCCACCCTGTCTCATGCATGAGATTGCTTAGTTGCCATGGTTTGTCTGTTCTCAGTCCTTCACGTCTTTCTCTCTAATTCTCTCTTTTATCAGGTTCAGTTCTTTTTCTGGCTCTCACTGGGAGGCGATCACCCTTGCAGAATAGACCTTCAAAACCAAGGAGGGACGTGTCTTCTTTTCCACCAGGGTTGCCACTCCAAGTGGGCAGAAAATCCCAGATGAGCCCCTAAACTTGTGATAAATGTTGTCGATACCAAAAAACGCTCAGGAAATCCAATCTGTACTCTCAATTTGGCAAGTGTAAGGTTTTCTTTATTCGATTTTGCAAAATTGGGCCCTAACCTAGTAGACATGGGCATTTAAATATATTTAAATAATTAATACATTAATACATTTAAATTTAATATTAACCCCTTGAACTTCATAAAGATTGAGAACAAATAAGCCATCTCCTATTAATATTGCATACCTTCTGTGCTACTCTGATTTGAAGCAAATGACCTTCTTCTTTGACCCTCTCAGAATAAAAGCTGTTTGCTCTGAAATACCTCAACCTTCTCCTTTTATTCCCTCAAGTAATAAATTTTGTAACCATTCTTCCTTGTGTTACAGATGATGTCCAATATCTTCTTCCAGACTAGCCTCTTCTTCTATGTTCCTTATGTCATCATACTTCTTCAAACACAGTAAAGAATCACTTTACCTTTATCTCGCTGGGCTTTTCAGCTTCTTTTTTTTTAATGAATCTTTTCTTTCCTTCATGCTGAACTCTTTTCTCTTAAACTTTCCCTTCCTTTTGCCTCCATTTCTAGTTTCATGTTCTCCTTCTACTTAGTATTGTTGAACTTCTTCTGTCTTCCTACTCGCTTTTACTCCTCACCCCACTCCACTGTGAGTCGTATCATTTGCTTTTAGTAGTCCACTGAAAGTAACTGCTTAGTAGTTCAATCTAAAGGCTCATCAGACTCCATCACACTTACACTTGTAGCAAAGATGGTAATTTTATGAGTTGTGAGAACCAAATGAGATAAAGTATATAAAATGTCTGAAGCAGGGTAAGTATTCAATTAATACTCTTTCTGGTATGGTGCTTTAGGATCATCACTGGATTGTTTGCCACATGGCCACTGGTGTGAACCCACCAACTGCTCCTTGGAAACCCTGCACAGTGTTACTATGAGTCAGAACTGACTCGACAGCACTTAACAACAACATTCCTAGGATCCTGGTGGCTTAGTGGCTGCTAACCACAATGTTGATGATTTAAACCCACCAGCCTCTCCATGGGAGAAAGATGAGGCTGTCTGCTCCCATAAAGATTTATAGTCTCAAAAATGCCAATCAAGGAGCAGTTCTGCTTCTACCTTATATGGTAGCTATGAGTCAGAATTGACTCAATGACAGTGATTAGTGGGACTCTTCTTAGCCTTATGCTGCCAACCCATGTCTTATCTTGAATACTATTTATGTTCTGATGTCTTTCAAATTCATTTAGTTAGCCTAGACCATTTTCCTCTGTACCACAATAATCTCTTTCACTTTGTCATTTCAGACACCCTTCAAACTTGCCTCTTCACCTCTTTTGTTGGTTATTTTGTTTAGAATCATCATCTATTGTTTAAATGCATAATGTTTTAAAATTTAAAGCCAAAGGAAAGACAAGGCAAAATCGCACACACACACAAATTTTCTTTTTGAAGTCAACTTAAATATTCCACTACTTGATTTATTCCATTGTTTTCATACTATCCCCCAAATTAAATTATTCACTAAATTCATTCAATGCTTACTTCAAAATATCTCTTCATTTTATTTTGTTTCCGTCCACATAGCTGCTAGGACAGGCTCTCAGTCCCTCTCTCATGAAGTACCAGTATATATTTAAACCAATCTCCCAATTTTCTTTATTTCTTTCTTTTTCTGTTCATGCTCCACATTTTCCCATTATCCTTCTTTACACACGAGTGTAAAGACATGGGTGACCTTCTTCTCTCAGAGTCAGGTATTGCTATTTAGACCAGTATTCAACGTTTTCTACAATCGCTTTCCGTTTGCCTAGCTCTTTCCTTCCGTTTTCTCCTTATCCTGCCAAATACCCTGTCTTCTAATTAGTATGTTTGACATTCCCTGACACCGTCCTGAACTTACCAAAAAACCAGGTCTTGAACTTACAAACAACCAGGTCTTAAACATATGTTTGCTTTGATTGCCTGGCAAACAATTCTTTTTCCAAGTGACAGTTCAGATACCACCTGTGAACCCTTTCGCTGGCTGTCTGACAAAATTTGACCAATCTTCTTTACCTCTCACAGTGTTATATTTACATCTGTCTCCACGCTGATCAATTTTTATATTGCATTAGCATTTAATAGTTGCATCTTTTACCCTATTAAATTAAAAAGTTCCTTGAGGACAGAACTCCTATCTTATTGTGTCTGTGACTCCGACAGTTTTTGATAAATTAACTCTGATAATATGAAGAATTTGGAGTTGATCTACACCTGCTGTTTAAGGGTGATGAATTCTATGTGAATTTAATACAAACATATATATTTTATAAATGCACTTATAATTCAGTTAGACTACACTGAGTCCTTTTTAAAAGGTTGGTTTCTCAGTGTTTAAAACTATTTAGAATTTTATATCTAGGATTTTCAGTGTAAATAACACTGAGCTGCTAATAAAAAGTAATGGAAACCAATGTTAAAAATAAACAATTTTATTACTTTTTGTGAAAGATGAAGGTATATTCAACACATTTACTGTAAACATTTTAAAAACATATATAAATAAAATTAAAATGTCAAGTACTAATGATCTATGTGGTCTATGTGGAGTCCTGGTGTGGTGCTGTGGATTAATGTGCTGGGCTGCAGTTGGTTTGAAATGCAAGATTGATAGTTCAAGCTCACCAGTTGCTCCTTAGAAACCCTAGAGAAGGTCCCTATGGGTAGGAACAGACTTGATGGCACTTAACAATAACAACATCAGTGATCTATATGGTAGTCAGAAAAATCACTGTTAAAGACCTCAATAAAAATCCTTTCAGTCCTATACTGACATGGTTCTGAATTTATGACATGCCAATATAATTTCATAATTTACTTTTTTCAGTTGAGCAGTACATTTTTCATATAAATATTTTTTACAGTATTAAATAAGTCCTATAATTTATCTTATTGCATAATATTGATTGTTTCTTATTTCTACCTTTGATACTATATGCTGGGATTACGATCTCTAGTTATATCCTTCTGTGAAGCCTCTTCCCAAACCCTTGACCTATTCCAGTGCCCGGCCCCATCAGTAGATTACTTCTGTTTCACATCATCCTGCCACTCCCCTAATGATACACTCATTTGAGATAAATAGTATTTCTCTACAGAACTCATTCCAAAGTTTCAAACCATATATCCAAGTACTTGTTCCTGCATATTTTTTACAGCCTAAGTATCACTTAGAGTGATACGCATATCTTCAGACAGAAAGGCACTTGCCTAGTTCTGACAGCCATTTTCTCTTGCCTGCATTGCAATAATGGCCCCTAAGTGATCTTTCTGCCTTTAGCCTTGCTCTTCCTCAATGCAGTCTCCATGCTACAGACTGAGTAGAGGCATCTTCCTAAAATGCAATTCTGGTCAAGTCTTTCCAATGCTTAAAATCTCTCATTGGCATCCCATTTTCCTTACACTGAAGGTGAAATTACTTAATGTATCTATCAAGGCCTTTTGTGATTTGACCCCTGTGCATCCTATATCCTCATTCCTTGCTGCTTCCTTCCTCACTGTCTGTGTTGCCTTTGCTGAATTTCTCCCAGTTCCTAGAATGACCAGTATTCTTGCCCACCTTCAAGTCCAAACTTCTGTGAACACCCTTGTTGTTGTTAGTTGTTATACAGTCAGCTCTGACTGATGGTGATTCTAGGTACAACAGAGAAATGGTGCTTGGTCCCATGTCATCGTCATGATCACTGACATGCTAGAGGCCATTGTTGCCCTTCTAACCTAGATTGGGGACTGATCTTCCAGCACTATGCTGTCGATTCTGACACGCAGTGACCCTATACAAGGTTTCTGAGGAGCAGCTAGTGGGTTTGAACTATCAACCTTGTGGTTCGTAGCCCATTGCTTATCCTGTCGTGCCATCTAGGACTATATCTGTGATTATTCTGTTATGGTCTATAAGTATTTCCCTTGGTCAGTTTTTAGTACTAGATCACTAGGCCTTTCTTCCTACTCTGTTTTACTGTGGAAGTTTTGCTGAAACCTGTTCCCTGTGGTTGACTCTGCTAATATATGAAATGTAGCACCATACATTCCTGTATCATCCCAACGTACAGTCACCACAATATGACAGGCAGGTAGTTGTGAACACCCCCTCTCTTTTTGGAGCTAAGGACTGCGATTTTTAGGACAAAGAGTAAATAGCAGATCCTCCATGCAGAATCTTTCCCTGACGTCCTAAATCTATGATAGAAACCAATTCTGTGTGTTCCCACAACATATTCTCTGTTGTGCTGATTCATTAACACTGCATTATCATTGCATATTTAATTGATTGTCTCTTCCAGTAGACTATAAGCCATTCAGGAAGGGCTATATTTATTGTGTTTAGCTGAGTTTCTACCAAAGTACTGTGTCCTGTTTCCACGGCTGCTTAGCAAGCTGTTCTAAAACTTAATCAGCTAAAACCACCGTTTTAGTTTGCTTTTAAGTATAGTTAAGGAATTCTGAAAGAACTTGACTCTGTAATTCATCTCTGATCCATATGACTTAAACTGGGCTGTTGGGGTTGGAAGATGCGTTTTCAAGTTTGCTTCTTCACTCATTCATTTGATGTCTCAGTGTGCTCTCTCCTTCTACATGAAGTCTCATCCCTCAGGAATCCAGCACACAGCCTGAGCTTTTAATAACATTGGGAGTGATGATGTTCAGGGTAATAGCATAAAAGCAGACCGCTTTGGATTGGAGAACTTGTAATAGGCATTTTTTGCAAAATATAGCTCACCCTAATCTGATACATGGAGTCCTGGTGTGACGTTGTGGGTTAATGTGCCAGACTGCAAATCCATCTTTGAACTGCAAGGTCGGTGGTTCAAGTTCACCAGCTGTTCCCCAGAAACCCCATACAGTGGGTCAGAACTGACTCGATGGCACTTAACAACAACAATCTGATACATACTACATAGGAGGGCCCTTTGAATAGTTCATTAAAAAATTCCATGATCTTTTCATTAGTTTTTTCACAAAGTCTTTGAAGGCCCCTCATACTTAACCTTCTGTTAAGTATGTATAAACCTTACAGTTAAGTCCTTTTATATCTTAAAGGATAGAGCATTCTGGGACCTTGCTGCAGGGGATCTCTTCGTTCTCAGAATCATGCAGTCTTTACTATAGTGGCTGTACAGTAAATTTTTAAAGAATGAATACATATTATTACTTTTATGGCTATTATTTTAGAGTCCATACTAGCATAAATATTGTGCTCCATTAGTGAAAAAATACTGGACAAAAACCATTATGTTATAGAAATATTTGTGTGAATATTTGTGACTTGCATTGTCAAGACAGTTGCAACTTTGACATTTTAATGAAATTCTTGGATATTCAATTTTGGCTTAAAATCAGCCTTCTTTTTTTTGATAATAGCTAACAAAATAAAATAATTAAATTTATTTACACTACTGAGTTTACTGCAGTAAAAATCTTCTGAAAAGCAAAAGCCATTTTCATATCTATACTATGTTTATTGATATTTTACTGATACAGACAAAAATTAAATATGACATAGCCGGAATGCAAAGTAAGTAAAAATGCAAACAAAAATGAAATATCTTGCCTATTTACAGATTGTATAATGGCTAATTATACAAAGTATTGAAGCTACGTTCTTTTTAGAAATAAATCTCAAAGGTACACATTTTCACCCTTTTGTCTTCTACCTAGTACAGTGCTATGTGATGAACTGTATAAACACCTGCTTTCATAAATTACTGTTTCTTTTTCCTCTTGAACATGTTTGTGAAGGCATCGTTTTTGCAGGAGCCAAGACTATTGTGATTCACAGTCATATACGTGTACAACATTTTAGAAGACTTTGAAATCCCTCAGGGAGAAAAATCTAGAGAGTTGAGGTTCATTTGCGGCAAGTCCCATTTGAGTGCAGCATCTTGAAATGGCGTTTGGTTTTCAAATAGAATATATTGCATATTTCAAACTGTACATGTTTATCACACATTCCCTGGGCTTGCCTTATTTGCAGATGGTTTGAATGAGTTTTTCTGCTTTCTTCACCATTTACATGGGGTGGTAGTAGTTAAAAGGCAGCCCTTGTTTAGCATGAAGATGTTTTTGTTTTACAGAATGAATTTTCCAAAACAACAATGCTGTCATCCTTTTATAATGAAATTGGCTGTTCTACATCTCTTTATTGCTGGTCAAAACAGTCCCCTTTGTGCTAAAAACAGTTTTTACATGCTTGTAAATGGGAATAAAAATGAGTGTCTTACTAAAAAAGGCCAGCTAAGAGCTTTGCTTTCCAGTGAAAGGGGAAGCCAGTTGTGCTTTGTGACCTGCTGCAAACTTATTATCCATCCTTACCTTTGGTTTCTTCCTTGACAAAAAATAAATAAATAAAAGGTGCACCAAAAGGATTAAAGGACTTAGCTTGTGTGGCACTATAGGATATGCACTGGACTGGTATTCAAAAAACAGTCAGCAGTTTACATCTACCAGCTGTTCTTAGAAATCTTATATAGGGTCTCTATGAGTCAGAACCAACTTTTTAGCTTACAGCAACCACAGCAGCATATACTAAGTGCTCAATAAAACAATTATCATGAATTTTTTAATTTTTTTATTTTGGTGTTTTAGCTGTGTCTACTTACAAAAACTATGAATTTACTTTTAAGTTAGTATTTTGTTGCATTCCAAATTAAATGATAGTTTTCTGCATATGAATATAATATAGCCCATATTGAAATAATTATCCATTTTACTCCCCAAAATAATTTCAGCCGAGGCATATTCCTCATAGTGCTTTTAGTGCCACATATAAATATATAAAAACTACCCAGACATGGAAAAATAATCCATTATAATAAAGAGTCATATATATGTACCAATAACATTTGTAGAAAACAATGAACTATGAGTCAAAACTATGAGTCAAAATTTAGATTAAATTCTAAATTGAAATCTACTAGTTATGGGAACTTCAGCAAGGTCCCTAATTCCTCTGAATTTCTATATCTTCTTCTGCAAAACATCAGAATTTAAAAAAAAATATTTCAACAAGTTGTAAAATTGTACAATATACTTAGCTACAGAGTTGTGGTTGCTGCTCTTACTGAGTGTCGTCAAGTCATTTCCAACTCACAGCGACCTTGTATTGGTTTTCCAAGGAGTGGCTGGTGGATTTGAACTGCCATCCATGCAGTTAGCAGTCCAGTGCTTATCCTGCAGCACCACACTAGGTACTCAATAAGTGAGTTAATGATATTTTTATAATAATTTTTAAATGTTCTCTAGTTCTGTTGATAGTACAGGTTAATCAATTAGTTGGTATAAAACCACAAAGTTTTTTTGTTTTTGTTTTTTTACTTGAGCAACTGCCATCCCACCCTAAAAAACTGTGCTATGTGGAACTTCCTTTTCTCTCTCTAGTATGTCCCTTAATTAGATCTTTGCCAGATCCCATATGTTTACTTTATTTGATTTTAATGTAAATACTGACTGTGGTTAATTTAAAAAATTATACATTCAAAAACATCCCTTCAGATTACAACTGCCGTTGGCTATGGTTGCATGGAGTAAGGGAACATGTTTTGCTTTTAACACTTCCCACCTCCTCCTTTTCCAGGTGCATTCTCATAGGATGCTAAGGCAAGAAAGAGGAAACAAATAAACAAACAAAAGTGGGTAAATTGAGGACCCAGTCTTCTCATGGTTAGCCCTAATGACTGTATCACCTCATTTTACTACATGAGAATCATAACGGGGGAGAAGGGATAGGCCTAGTTCTCTCCTGCTTTGGGTATACTTTGACCATACCTTGTTTTCTATTAATGTCCAAGCATTCTCTACCTTCTCAATCATCTAATATATGCTATGTGGTACATATAAGTATATATAGTGATGGGTGGTGGGAGTAGACCATTTGGTTTTTACTGGGTACTCTAAGTCTGTGAATAGGTGGTTCAAGCCAATTATTGGTAACACTGAACTTAGACTGTGGCATACTAATTCATTTAGTACTCAGCTTTTGGCCTTACCTGATAACATATCAGAAAAAAAACATGTTTAAGCCTTTTGTTAAACAGATAAATGGATAACAATAAAAGTAAAAGATGAAAAGAGCTAATGCCCTTGGTGAACATGGTAAGCAAGAAATTCAAAGAAAAATTACTCATAGTTGGCATAACTTTGCATTTTAACAAAATCTAAAGGAAATTGTGTTATATTTTGAATGTATATTTTTAAACCTATTAAATACTATAAGGAGTTCTGGTATTGTAGTGATTACAACTCAGGCTACTGACCTCAAGGTCAGCAGTTCAAAACTACAGCTGTTCTGCAGGGAGAAAATGAGGCTTTCTGCTCCCGTAAAGACTTACAGCCTTGGAAACCCTATGAGTCAGAACTGACTCCATGGCACACCACCATCATTAAATGCTATGGAACTGCATTTGCTTGGATTAATGAAAGTGGCAATGAAGAAAAAGGAAAGAAATAGATGTTTATAACGTAGTTTGTTTCAGGACCTGTGTCTGTTGTTTTTGGTAATGAGAAATCATCAGTAACATTCATAACTATTTTGGACAAATACATATGTGTTTGTTTCTGAAATATAATTATTACTTACCCCCTTTTAACTTAATAAAATCCAAGTGACAACATACAAGATGTATAGAGAGCTGAGTATATTTCTATTATACGTGAGTCAAAAACATACGTAAATGTTTTACAACTCAAAATAGAATATCAATATGATTTCTAGGTTTACTTTTTGGCTTTTGTTGTTGTCTTTTTCTGAACATGTTAACTCAACAGAACCAAAGATCAAATCAACCAACTTCTGATTTTCTTGGTTAACTTATGCTTTTTGTGTCTTAAATAATGAACAGAGCCATATATGTTTGTTCATTTTCATGCAGACGGCAACCTGTAAGCCCTCCTCCGCCCCCTCGACCAATTTCCCCACCGCACACCTACGGCTACATTTCAGGCCCACTTGTCTCAGACATGGATACGGATGCACCTGAAGAGGAAGAAGATGAAGCTGATATGGAAGTAGCCAAGATGCAAACCAGAAGGCTTTTATTACGTGGGCTTGAGCAAACCCCTGCCTCTAGTGTTGGGGACCTAGAGAGTTCTGTTACTGGGTCCATGATAAATGGCTGGGGCTCAGCTTCAGAAGAGGACAACATTTCAAGTGGACGCTCCAGTGTTAGTTCTTCTGATGGCTCCTTTTTTACTGATGCCGATTTTGCCCAGGCCGTGGCTGCAGCAGCGGAGTATGCTGGTCTGAAAGTGGCACGACGTCAAATGCAGGATGCCGCTGGTAAGTAATACACCGTTAACTCAGCTGGAAAAGGAAATTGTTTTGCATGTATATATGTTACTCATTAGTTACCTCCTATGAGCTTGTACCTTATATAAAATGCAGCTATTATGACTGTCTTTGCTTTTACTTCCTAAGGAAACCATGGTCCAGGAATATAATGTTGCTGTTGTTTTTATTGTGAATTGAATACAAGTTTACATGGCAAATCATTAGTTTTATATTCAACAAATCATATTTTGTTTCATTGCAATGATTACGGTCTCCTCCATGTACTATCATTTACCAGTGTTTACCTATTCCCCCCCTTTTTTTACATTTTTATACAATGTGGTTTTACTATTTCCTCAGTCTTGACACAATTTCCTAAATTTTCTTTGTTTATACTTAATAAATCCTATGCAATGGGAATGATAGGAATGTACCTGGAAATAAGAGTGAGAAAGAGAGAACAAATATAAAACATGTCTTTAGTAAATATGCATGTTTTCACATAAATTGATTTCAGTCTCCTGGTATGCAGGCAATCAATTAAATGAAGCTTATGTTATTGATATACTGTTCTTTTTTTAAAGTAGAAGACTATCAAATGAAAACTCATTCTGGTATTTCTCTAATCCCATTTAATTAAAAAATCTCTATAAAATATACATAACTATCCAGGTATGGGAAACTCAACCATAAGACAATGATCTATTTCTCAACCTCCATTTTCTTCATGTCTCCCCATGTGGAATGTGTGTGAAATTTAACTGAAAAGATCTAACGATATTTAAAAGACCCCTGATAGCCCAACAGTTAATTGTCCCACTGCTAATTGAAAAGTTGGCTGTTTGAACCCACCCAGTGACTCCTCAGGAGAAAGATCTGACAATCAGCTTCCATAAAGGTTTCAGCCAAGAAAACACTGTGAGGCAGTTCTCATCTGTCACTTGGGGTTGCTATAAGTAGAAATCGACTCATCAGCATCATTGTCTAACAACAAAAACAGCAAGAACGTTTTAATGTATTTCCATGTATAAATGTTCAATACCTATGATAAATATTTTAATTTCAAAATTTGGAAAAAAAGTTAATTCTAATGTTTTTGTTTTTTTTTTTTTTTGCTATATATTTTCCCTTTTCTTTAGTTAGAAGCCTATTTTGAATAGCCATATATCCATTCTCATGTTTTAACCTATTGTTACTTATCTTCTCCTCTCAGTTTTATTATAAGATTAGATAGAATGAGAAAGAAAGTTATTTAAATTTGAATCACATTTATTATATGATTTCTATTTCAATAGAATTAATATACATGTACTCATCATAAACATATTATATATATGCACATATTTCTTTTATTGTTATTGTTGTAAGTTGCCATCAGCTTGATTCCAACTCCTAGTGACCGTGTGCACAATGGAACGAAGCACTGCCTGATCCTGCACCATCCTTATAATTGCTATGTTTGAGCCCCTTGTTACTGCTGCCATGTCAGCTCATCTTTTGGGTTGTCGTCCTCTTCTTCACTGACCCTCCACTAGTTCAAACATGACATCCTTTTCCAGGTCTTAGTCCTTCCTAGCAACATGTCCTAAATGAAAGAGATGAAGTGTCTCTAGTCTCACTTCTAAGGAACATTCTGGCTGTATCTCTTCCAAGACAGTTTTATTTGTTCTTCTGACAGTCTATGGTACTTGCAATATTCTTTTCCAACACAGTAATTCAAATGCATCGATTCTTCTAGTCTGCTTTATTCATTGCCCAACTTTCACATGCATTTGAAGCATTGAAAATATCATATCAGGTTCACCTTAGTCTTCAAGCTGATTTAGTTTCTTTAGAACACTTTAAAGAGGTCTTTGCAACCCATTTGCCTAATATAATAGACATTTGATTTCTTGAACACTGCTTGCATGAATGTTGATTGTGGATCTAAGCAAAATGACATCTTTGACAACTTTAATCTTTTCTTAATTTATCATGATATTATCTGTTGGTTCAGTTGTAAGGATTTTTGTTTTGTTTTGTTTTTGGCGTTAAGGGGCAATCCATACTGAAGTCTTTGATCATTAGTAAGTAAAGTCCTCTTTACTTTCAGCAAACAAGGTTGTATCATCTGCATATCACAGGTTGTTAATAAGTCTTCCTCCAATCCTAATGCCATATTCTTCTTCATATAATCCAGCTTCTCTGATTATTTGCTCTGCATACAGATTGAATAATAATAGTAAAAAGGTACAACCCTGATGCACACTTTTCCTGAGTTTAAAACATTCAGTATCCACTTTTTCTGTTCTAATGACTGCCTTTTTCTTTCTTTCTTTTTTAATTTTAAACTTTGTATTGTGAATTGAATAAAGGTTTACAGAGCAGATCATCAGTTTTACATTCCACAAGCCATACGTTTTACTTCACTACATGGTTGCAATCTTCTCCATATACCAATAGTTAACAGCATTTACTTGTTTTTTGTTTTTGTACTCAGGCGATCATTGTAATGACTACAATACCCTCCATGCATCCTTAATTAATAGTATTTACTACTATTACCTTTTTTTTCTTGGTATACACATACCACATTGTAAATGTTTTTCTCCTTAAATGTAATGACTGCCTTTTGGTCTAAGTACAGGTTCCTCATGAGTAATAAGTGTTCTGGAATACCAATTCTTCACAATGTTATCCATAATTTGTTGCGATCCACACAGTCAAATGCCTTTGTATAGTCAATAAAGCACAAGTAAACATCTTTCTGCTCTTCTCTGCTTTCAGTAAAGATCCCTAGTTCATCAACAGTGACATCCCTTGTTTCATGTCCTCTTCTGAATCCAACTTGAATGTCTGGCTTTTCTCTGTAAATATACTATTGTAAATGTTTTTGAATTATTGTTAGTAAAATTTTGCTTGCATGTGATATTAATGATATTGTTACATTAGTTCCTCATTCCATTGGGTCACTTCTCTTTAAAATGGCACAAATATGAATCTTTCCAATCAGTTGGAAGGTACTGTCTTCCAAAATTCTTGGCACAGATCAAAGAGGGTCTCCAGTGTTGCATCAGTTTGTATTTAGTCAACTTCTGGAGCCTTATGTTTTGCCTATGCATTCAGTGCTGCTTGGATTTCTTTCTTCAATACCATTTGTTCTTAATCATATGCTTCCTCTTTAAATGGCTGAATAGCAACCATTTCTTTTTGGTCCAGTGACTGTATAATCCTTCCATCTTCTTTTGATGCTTTCTGCATCATTTAATATTTTGCCCATGGAATCCTTCAGTATTTCAAGTGGGAATTTGAATTTTTTCTTCAGTTCTTTTAGCTTGAGAAATGATGAGTATGTTCTCCCCTTCTGGTTTCTTACCTTCAGGTCTCTGCACATTTCATTATAATACTTGACTTTGTCTTCTTGAGCTACCCTTTGAAATTTTCTGTCCACCTTTTACTTTCTCATTTCTTCCAGTCACTCTAGCTTCTCTATGGTCAAGAGCAAGTTTCATAATATCTTCTGAAACTCTTTTGGTCTTGTATTTAAGTCTTGTCTATTTAATGACCTTTTGCTTTCTTCATATAAAATGTTCTTGATGTCATCCCACAACTCTGCTGGTCTTTGGTCATTAGTGTCTAATGCATCAAATCTGTTCTTGAGATGCTCTCTAAAATCTGGTATAATATACTCAAGGTCATATTTTTGCTCCTGTGAAATTGTTTTAATTTTCTTCAACTGCAGCCTGAATGCTATAACAGAAAATCAATATTTGGTATTTTGTTCTTTTGTTATTCTTAGTTTGCTATCACACTGGTAGTTTTCCATATTCTTTTCACATATTAGATTATTACTTCTTTTCAGTATAAAAATGTATGCAAAGAAAATTTAACTCATATCATGAAAAAAGCCATTTCTATATTATTTACTAAGACTGTGCTGTTGTAGGGAAAAGAAAGTCTAATATCTTTCAAACTATTCCCTGGATATGTAATACATTATAAAATATATATTTCAGTCAGGTTTACAGTTAATGAAACCAAATCACATATCCTTTGCTTTGGGCAGCTACTAAATACAATGAAATAACTATTCAAAGTTAAAATTATTTCCCAATAAATAGATAACTTCCAACAAATTATATAGCTTTTAAATCCTATATTAGAAAAATAAGTAAGTGAAATTAAGCATCTCAAACTACTGCTTTTATTGTACATTAAGGGTATGTTTCAGTTCATTAAATCACTGAAATATAGAAACAAAGCTGAAAATTCATTTGTAAACTCCCTTATGCCTCAAGGTCTATGATCAGTGGATAACCGTACATAATAGAATGAATAATAGACCCAGGCTCAGCCCTAATTCTCTATTTTCATGGCTATATAACATTAATTGTAATAGTTTCCATCACAGCTAAAGAGGTTTTATAATATTGTATTGTAATTTAGTGGCACTCCTGGTTTTTCTTTGTCTCATAATTATAATGAACTAAACATGCATTGGACTCTGTGTATTAAGTGATTCTTTGCAGGAAAGGGTACTGCTTATCATGTGTTTTTGAGTTAATATGAATGAATAATCTCATTGCTTCTCACTTGACTGCATTAATGTGTATTATTTAATATGCATCAGTTAGCATCTTTAAATCTGTTGACTTCATCACTTTATCACATATAATGGCTTTTCCTGTTTCTAGCCAAAATCCATGTTGTTTAGGTCTGTCTGAAGTTTTTTGTGGTACAACATTAAAGTCCTGAATCTGTGACTTAGGAATTTCTTGAGGCCAAAAAATTGAATGTGAAACATAGTCACACTTGATCTTCATTGCCATTTTGTTGTGCCTGTTGTAATATATTGTCTATGTAAGAGAGAAAAAAAAAATTGAAATACACAGCACTTAACATCAATACCTCAGAATACTGTTCTTCAAAAACCAATGCAAATGTACTATTGTCAAATACCAAAAAAAAAAAACAAAACAAAGAACGATTGTTTGTGGAGTATCAAGTTTCATATAATGGTGATATAAAAATCAAATTGATGAAGGGTTGTAGAGTTGCCCAGTCCATTAATGTAATTACTGTAATAAGTTGTACATCTTTAAAAAGTTGAATTTGCAACCACACAAAAGAGTAGCTTCTGAGGCTGCTTATATATAATCAAGTACCTCATGGGATTTGTTTCTTGATTTGGGGGTTTAGAGACAAGGTTTCATGGAACATCCTAGTTAATTGGCCCAATAACGTGATTACTATTTCATTGGCTCCCTGGTGTTATGCTATAGGATAAGCACTGGACTGGGAACCACAAGATTTGTAGTTCAAACCCACCAGCTGCTCATTGGAAACTCTGTACAGTATCGCTGTAGAGTTGGAACTGAGCTTATGGCAATTAACAACAACAACATTTCTGTTGTATCTCTTAGTTTGCTGTGTAGTGTCTAGGATCTTAAAAATGTGCAAGTAGCCATTCAAGGCACAGCTATTGGTCTTCATTCTCATGGAGTAACAGAGGAAGAAGGACTAGGAGGAGGAAATGGAAATATCTGACTAATTGTCTGCATGTACAACTGCCTCCTTTGCCTTGATACCAGAACTTGATGGTACCTGGCTACCATTACTGAAAGTTTTGGTCAAAGACTCTATAGGAGAAACCTTATCAAAAGGGTGAAAATACAGAACAGAATTTCAAATTTTCATTTTATCTTGATTTTCTAGAGCCTTGGAGGCTAGGCAAATCTCTGAAAGTATAATCCTGAAATGATCCTTAAAATTATCCCCTGAATTCTTCTTAGACTCACACAGTTGTGTAGTTTAACTAGTAAAGCATGACTGCCTTAAGCATTGTGCTAGTTTAAGATTTATCTATGTGGGATCATAATTAACAACAGCACCTGAGAAGATCATATAGGAAAATGTGCGGCAGTGAGTTTATATTGTTGTTAAGTGTTGTCTAGTGTGTTCTGACTTACAGCGACCCTGTATAGAGTTTTCGAGGAGCATCTGGTGTGTTTGAACCACTTGGGGTTCGCAGCCCAGTGCTGATCCTACAATACTAGTCAGCAAAAGAGGATGCAAATGGTTGCACAGTCAAAGACTGTCATCAGTGTCACTGAGTTATACATGGAGAGACTGCTGAACTTATTTATGTTCCATTAGATATTCTCTCAACAATAAAAATAAATTATATGTACATTTTAAATCAACAAGAACTCTCTGGAATGGTCACCTGAAGTGTCCAGAAACATCAAGTAAATATTTTGAGATAGAGAAGGAGTGTAAGTAATTTTTGGCAGGCCTAAATATGTACACTTGATCAATTTTCAGCTATGAGAAGAGACAACACCTTAAAACTGTAGTAAGCATTCAGGTTCTACTTTCAAATTATAGCATAAATACATATTTAATTAAAATACAGTTTTTCCTGTTCATTCTTAGAATATGAATGCTTTAAGGACTCTTGATTATTTTTTTCTTGAGAAAGCAACAGACATTCCATGCAAAAATATATTATGCAAATATGTAATTAATACTTCAGTTTAAGAATAACACTTTAATTAAACAAGGTACAAAAATAATTGTATTGTTCTTTAATAATCTATTATGAACATTAGCAGGACAAATGTATACATATTCCCTACATTTAGGAAGGGGTCCTGGTGTGGTGCTGTGGGTTAATGCGCTGGATTGCAAGGTTGGCAGTTCAAGCTCACCAGCCCTCAGAAACCCTATAGAGTGGCTATGAGTTGGAACCGACCCAATGACACTTAACAATGGCAACAGCAACATTTTGAAAAGTTTGCTTTATGTCTTTTCACACTCATGAAAAACCTGCATTAGTATTTATTTTCACTAATAGAAAGAAATCCAAAGAGAAGGTTTGTATTTATGATGAAGAGTGAAAAGCAAAACTCACATTCAGCATTTCCTTTTCAGCAAGACATTGAAGAGCAGTGCATGCATGCCCTAAGCAGCTAGAGTAGCATCGCCAAGCTCTTTCCCCAGGCACTACACTCAGCATCTCAGCATCAAGCTGCCATAGCTTTGAACTGTGTCAGTGAACAATATATGTTAGTTTAGGTATTTTATGTTATTTAGCATGATTTGGTAGGTTGTTTTTGGGTCTGGTTATGCTCAAAAAACTTTTTTTCATATAAATCAATAATAATTGCTTTATATGAAATGTTGTGGAGTCTTAGTGTGGCACTCTAGGATAAGCATTGGACTGCTAACCACAAGGTTGTACCTCAGAAACCTTATTCAGGGTTGTTATGAATTAAAGCTGACTCATTGGTACTACATTAATTACAACAACAACAGTGCCATTTTAGCTTATGAAAGGCTTCCTAGGAATGTTCTACTTTGAGATAGTGGAGGAAACCCGTATTGTGGTTTTAAAAATAATATCTAAAAATGCTTTTTTACCCCCAATAAAAGGATAATAAGAATAGTGACAAAAAGACTGAAATCACTAGAATATGTTCTTTAATCATTTAAAAAAAATAATCAGGTGTTTTTACAACAAGAAACTATATCAGGACCTTTTTTTTTTTTAGCTTTAATGTTTTGATTTTGTTGTTCCTGTTGTAATTACAATTCATTGATGAGCTTGGCACTGATTTTTCTGTCCTCAGGCCGCCGCCATTTTCATGCATCTCAGTGCCCTAGACCTACAAGTCCTGTATCTACTGACAGCAACATGAGTGCTGCTGTAATGCAGAAGGCGAGACCAGCCAAGAAACAAAAACACCAGCCAGGACATCTGCGCAGAGAAGCCTACACAGATGGTAAGTCCATTGAAATGGATGAAAACATCTATGAATCTTGCTTATTTTCCCTGGCTCTTTATAAACTAGAAAATGTGCCCACTGACATTAAAAATTACTTACAAGAAACCTCACATTATTTACCCTGGTGACCTACTTCCATATCTTCTGAAGAATCTCTAGTCCTTGCAATTTTCTAATGAGCTGATTACGTAATAAACTAAAACAATGGTTATTTTTATTACATTTTAAGAGGTTGTTTTATAGTTCTGTATAAGTATACTTTACTATAGTTGAAGTAATAATTTAGGATGAACCTTCCTAACCTTGGCTAATCCATCCTCTAACATGTCATTTTTTTTCCCCTGTGCAATTTTGCATGCAAATAGAAGAGAATAAATTAATTTGAATATTAATTCTAACTGTAGTGA
This sequence comes from Chrysochloris asiatica, assembly GCF_000296735.1. Classification (NCBI taxonomy): domain Eukaryota; kingdom Metazoa; phylum Chordata; class Mammalia; order Afrosoricida; family Chrysochloridae; genus Chrysochloris; species Chrysochloris asiatica. The sequence continues at coordinate 2,488,346 of NW_006408609.1, forward strand.
TGTTATGAACAGTTATTCTGTGTACCAAATGGCAAATCGAATTATCTTCTTCATACCTTTACAAGCAATACTGACTGTCACTGAAGAGGTAAAGCTTGTGTTCTCAAGGGAGCATATGAGGATAATGCGAACATTGTGATGTTGTCTAGAGAAAGCCTTTAATGAAAGTGCCTCAGGTGGCCCAGCATTTATTAAACTGCTACTTTCTTTTTTGATAAAAATAAAGAAAACCCTAAGGGCTTTGTTGGAAATTCATGTAAGATAAATTTTCTCAGACTCACCCGTCTTGTCAAGTTGGCTAAATTTGCTAAAAGGGAGGGGAAGAATGGCGTCACAGGCATCGTTCGTTCCTACCTCCTGGTCCCTCTGTAACCACAATCTGATTAGGACTTTCATTACCAGTCAGCAATTTTTCAAAAAAGGGCATTATTTGCCATTATCATATGAAAGCCTAATATTATAGATCGTTATCCAAGGTTACAAGGAGGGTTTTCTGAGGCACTTCTCCCTGTGATTCCTGCCACTTGACAGAAAAATTTAATACAAAGCTCACAGCATGATGAGCACAAGTAATTTTGCAATGAGTGGCTGTCCGTGCTATTATCTATACTTTATTCTGAGTATTTTCTCTCACTAGCATCTATCTGATATTAGACGACATTAAATACTGGCAGGACACAGCACACCTGGGCCTCCTGGCTTCTGCCCAGGACTCTTTTGTCAGTGAAACTGAGCTGTCAGAATATTATCTGATTTTGAAGGGTTATTACAGTGGCTTTGTGCATGTTTGCTCCTGTGAAGGGACAAACACTAGGTGAAAATCCCCAAACTCTACTATCAATTTTACATGCATGGGACCCCTGTAATGGCATTTTACAAGTTTTATGTCTGTTTTATCAGTTTTATTATCTGGATGACAGTGCCCGTAACTGGAAAAAAAAAGTAAACAATTTGCCACGCATCAAATGTTGATGTAAACACTTGTAGGTTGAATACGTAAGGGAGAAAATCTGCCCTAAAACTTTGTTTATTTACACCTTTCCATCTTTTATTTATACTTGTTTTAAGGGGATTCTGGTATTGAATGACTGATACTTAAAAAAAAAAAATGCTTTAAATAGCGTAAACATGCCAAGTTAAACAACATAGCATCACAGTTACAAATTACTCTGTCCTTAATAATTGTGATCTATATTGCTCCACATTCTGCAGCACAAACTTATTTCAGTGTATTCATTATTAAATATAAATTTTAAATAATCTTAGAATAAAACTAATAAATAAAAGGATGAAGCACCCTAGCTATTTTTTAATTGAAATAATAACCAAAAATATATCAAAATATATAGAAAGCCATAAAGACAATTTGAAATATGATATGTATTGTTACTTTTTCATTAAACAAAAATGAGTGTGCAAAATGTTCAGAGTACATGTGGTAATGTAGAAAGCAGTAATTATTTTCTCTAATTCAAAAATATAGATAAAAAGAATAAATTATTAAAGGTTTGTTTTAAATTATTCCTTTAACTTCCTTTCAGTATTTGGATAGTCAAGTTATGCTTATTGTACTATAAAGTCTTAAATTTAACACTAGATGCTAACTATTAGGTATAAGGAAAATAAAAAGCTATGTGGTATTGTATACATATCTAGTAAGACATAGTAATTAATTAATATCATGTAAATAAAGATAATTTTTAATGCTCCAAATGAAAGTAATGCAATGCATATATTTTGCTAACTGTATTTCTGACTTGGAAGCAAAAGTCATTTTCTCAGAAATTATTTTCTCAGATTACTATACTACTTTTTTTTGAGTAAATATTCATAGAACACTTCATGAAGAAACTAAATTGCAGAAATAATTTCTATAATTTATTAAAAAGAGACAAAAAGTAAAGTGTATATATGTAAATTAAGCATATTAATAAGATATATAAGAATACTGGGGACTCCTGGAATGGCACTGCAGAATCAGCATTGGACTACAAACCAAATGTCATGGTTTGAACCCACTGGCCACTCTTCGGAAATCCTATATAGGGTCCCTATGAGTTGAAATCGACTTGACAGCACTTAACAACAATAGGGATTTTTGTATTTTTATGGGTAAAATAATTGTGTTTGATGAATTTGTGAATTGTGTTCAGAATATGTACGGTATATCAGTAATGAGCTTGTACTTCATAAAACTGAGTTCTTAAATTTTGTTTAAAGTATGAGTTTCCTTTCTAGATTTTTTAAAGATTATATAAAGATGGATAAGCAGTAAATTGTAATTACTGACAAATTGTAACTTGGTATAATCCTTGTTGTTTCTATGTGCCATTGAGTCAGTTCTGACTTATAGCGACCCTCTATAGGGTTTCCAAAGAGCAGCTGGTGGGTTTGAACTGTCAACTGTATGATTAGCAGTGGTGTATTGATCCTACAGCTCCACACCAGGACTCCTAATCCTTGTTAGTTATCCCCTAATCTTGGACATTGTGGTCATGCATTGCTTTGTAAATAAATACTACTCAAGGATCCAGGGAGCAAAACAGAGTCCTTCCTGCTTTAGTTGTACCAACAGGTAGAATCTAATTCTTTATTATTATTATTTTTAATATTTACAGCTTAGAATTCTAACACAGATGAAAGATCAGATTAAAATATATGAATATTTATCAGTCAGCATTTTATCTAGTTAAAGCCAAGCATAAGTGCATTTCTAGGGCTTTTTAATAGTTTCTTCCCACCCTCTCTTTTCAGCCCTTCCGATGCATTTACATACTTGATTTAAAAACCAAATCTAAATTATTTCTCTAGCCCTACTCTTCATAAATTATAAATTCACCACCCTCTATGGAATGATATTATTTTGACTTGATTTATCATTAATTACTAGTTCTTGGAATTTTATGCATTTAAATAAATAGAGGGCTAAATCTTGATAGCAAGCTAATGCCTGCAGAATTATCTGTATGCACATGTTCTTGTAAGTTACTTTATATGCATTATACTGTTATATGGAAATTGTTGAATTATAAAATTACATAAAGCCAGAGTCGTCATATATGTACAGTTTCCATTATTAAATCCAGTATGAGCCATCAATGTATGAACTAGATGGCAATACTATTTACTAATAAATGAACTATAAATTTATTTCTACTATGATAATTTATAATTATTTTATACTATGTAAAAATGAAATGGCAATATGTTAATATAAGAAATAAAAATTTCCAGCATTTTCCTCTAATTGCCAATCATATGCAGTGACAATTATGCATAGGAGTTTAGGATTCTTAAAACTGCCATTGGTTTTTTCTTTTCCTTTTATCCTATGCTATAGATAATATTTTAAGGAGCTCTGGTAGCGTAGTGGTTATGAATTGGGCTGCTAACCTCAAGGTGGGCAGTTCAAAACTACCAGCTGTTCTTTGGGAGAAAGATGAGGCTTTCTGCTCCCATAAATATTTACAGCCTCAGAAACCCTGTACAGGGTCACTGTGAGTCAGAACTGACTCCACAGTACTTAACAACAACAACAATAGATAATATTTATATAGAAATCCTGGTAATAAATTTTGTTTATAGTGTCAAGTTCTTCCCAGACTTTGTATGATCTTACAGTATGTATGATCTTATAATTGTGGCAGTTTTGATTCCTGATAAGACTAGGTCTGTTTTATGATTTCATAATAATGGCAGTCATAAGTTTCCTGATAATCTGTATTTGTGGTGCAGAATAAGCTACTGACTTCTGCTTCTGGTATGCTCTGAAATAGACATATCTCCTCTTCTCCTTGTCTGTCCTAGTCTCATTCTGAACTTAAAATGGTAGGCCTTGAGTCTGTAGGTTTTAGGTCACTCAGTACAGTCAGCCTTCTAACTCTGCTCTTTTCTAACTCAGAGAAGGATTCTCAAGATAATAATTTTTATAAAATTTAATTAAAGTAATAAATAAAGAAGTAAAATCGTTTGGTAGTGACAATGCTATAAGACAAGATTTTTTTATTTTACTGAATTTGGGCAAACTCAGTACTGTTGGCTACAACTTTAGCCACCATTTTAGCTTAACATTTTAGTCTTTTTAACACTATGAAACTATTATAAAAGCTAACCCCCCAAAAAAAGGAAGTAAAAATTTGACCACTTTGTGGCTTTTTTAATAATGGAGCCCTTGTGTGGCGCTAGCGCTAATATGCTAGACTATAAAGTCGGTTTGAACCACAAGGTCGGCAGTTCAAGCTTGCCAGCTGCTCCTTGGAAACTGTATATGGGGTTGCTGTGGGTCAGAACCAACTCAGTGGCACTTAACAACAAAGTACAATAACTGGTACTAAAATAGCTCAAATGTTCTTATAATAAATTCTAATGTCTTACTTTAAATGTTGTTGCTAAGTACAGTGAAGCCAGTTCCAACTCATAGCGACCCTGATGCCAAGAGAAAATAAGTGTCAAAAGAATGTATAGTTGTATGTAGTACAAACAAAATACATTATTTGAAAAAAAAAATGAAAATGTAAATATAAAACACAAAGGCCATATTTTTGCCTGATTTTATTTTATGATAATCCAACATAAACCATTCTACTTAAAAGAGAGATTAGATGGTTGCCAGGGCATAGGAATGACTGCTAAAGGTCATGGGGTCTTTTCGGGCTGATGCAAAGACTCTGAAATTAGTAGCATAGCCTTGTGAATATACCAGAGATCATTGAACTGTTCACTTAAATGGTTAAATTTATAATATATGAATTGTGCTCAATTTAAAATTATGAGTAACAAATTGTGTGTATGCTCTGTGTGTGTGTATGTGTGTGGTGTAACACTAGGCTGAAACACTGGGACGACTAATTTGTAGTAAAAATTTTAAAGATAGAATTTTAATATTAAAAAAATGTCTCATGTATAAATGATATTCAAACAAACATTGTTAGTAATACTAAAAATTCTGAAAATAATCTAAATATTTCCTTAGTGTAGGATCTGACTAAATAAATAATGGTTGTTGTTAAGTACCATCAAGTCAGTTCCAACCCATAGCAATCCTCTATAGGGTTTCCAAGGAGCGGGTGATAAGCTTGAACTGCCGACCTTGCTGTTCAAATTACTTTGCAGTCCAGCACATTAACCCACATCACCACACCAAGACTCCAAATAAATAATTTCATATCTATGAAACAGAATATTGTGCAACCTTTTCAAAGGAAGAAATAGATCTATGTGTGCTTATATGGAAAGGTGTACAACTACACTGTGAGGTGGGAAAAACTATGATATCATTATTGTTTATAAAAAAAGGAAGAATAGAGACTTGTTTATGACAGCTTTGATCAGGTTACTACAAATGGGTAGGTAGGCAAGCACGCTAGGCATTCCCAGGTGTGGCCAGTTACATGGTTGATGATAAGAATAGTCCTTCCTGGAATTATATGAATGGACAGCCTTGGATGTTGTACATAAGAATTATTTGGAATGGCATATTGAAAACTATTCATCTGATAACTTCTGAATTACAATTAGTAAGAATTTAGCATGGAAGAGAAAGCATTAGAGGCTATACATTCCAGTTTAAACCCTTATATAATTTTGAATTGTTTTTACATGTAAATGTATTCTGTTTTTGTTTGAAATGTTAAGGTTAACTTGGCATAAAAAGTACTTACTTGGTGTTATATATATGATTTTTCATTGATTTACTCTATCACATAGGTGTTACTTTCCAAATATGAAAACATTGCCATTTCTAAAGATGTGATTAAAAAACACAGCTATTCTAATACTTTTCAAATCATTCTATCACTGGTTTTTATTTCTCTCAAAATTCAGATTTTATATACAGCTACTTGTTGGGCATTGTTATATGGAAAATTCTCTTTAATTTGCTTTTCTAAAACTGAATTTAGATTTATCATTTGCACATCATCTTGTTTTAATCCTACATTCTATATCTTTCATAGGCCTGGTCAAGTAAAACAAATATCATAAAAGTCATCTTAGGTTCCTTCCTTTTCTTTCTCTCATATTCCATTGATCAGTAAATAATATTGATTTTTACCTCCATTATTTCTGTCAAGCACATCTCTCAATCCAGTAACTACAATAACAGTTTCATCATCTGTATCATCACTCACCCAAATTAATGTATTCAAATAACTTTCTTATCTCCTCGATTCAAGCCTGCTTCTTAAATCCATCTACCCTACTAATGGCAGAAAAATATGAAACTAGATTTACTCTTATTATCTTCCTGGAATGTACATAGGGATTATTTTAAAAGTTAGCAATACTTAAAATTTCTAGATATCAAATTTTGTGTCTAAATTAATCTTTAAATACTTTTATAATATAAATTGAGTTATGAAGATTATATTTTGTGTAGTATACTTGATATAACATTTGTATATATTGTATTAACATATGTACATATATAGGAAAGTAAGTAAAAAAGATATTGCTGCAAAAGCATAGAAATCTTTATTAAACAGAAGTGTTAGAATGTGAGTTTATTGTTTCTCAAAATACCCTCCATCTAGGTCTATACACTTCTGAAGGCAGGGGTTTCCACCGCTCTAACCCTTCCTCAAATAATCTATACTCTTCAGTTCACACTGCATCAAATTGGCAGTTTGGGCATCTTTAAGTGATTCAAATTGTGTTCCTGTTAAACGTTCTTTAAGGTTTGGTAAGATCAGAGCTATAGATTGAATGGAGTATAGCTTCCCAGCAAAATTCTCTGAGGACAACCCCTTTTACCAATTCAGTTTTTGTTGTTGTTGTTGAGTGCCATCAAGTCACTTCTGATCCATAGTGACCCTGGGTAGGGAGCAACTGGTGAGCTTGAACCACTGACCTTGCAGTTCACACCGACTTTGCAGTCCAGTGCATTAATCCACAACGCAACATCAGGACTCCATTCAGTTTTTAGTCTTCTTAAAACGACTACCTAATAAGCCCCCATGATTGTCCTGTGACTTTCAAGAAAATTTATCAAGATTACCCCACTGGAATCCCAAAAGATAGTCACCATAACTTAGCAGACTTCTCTGCCTTGAATATAACTGTCCCAACAGATTGCCACTCTTTTGATTGGACATTTTTTGGAAGGCACCCTAAGGAGACTAAGACAAGTGTATTAATGAGAGAATTTGTCTGCGTCCATCCATTGTTCATAGAGATGCATTTAAACATATTTTGTTTCGAGTAAACTCATGCGTATATGAACTAGGGCTCCAGTAGCAATACATTTTGACTTACCTTGTGCATGTGTTCGTGCATGTGTGGTTGTGTATGCACACTTGATCTATGTTTATACTAATGATTATCTTGTCTAAATGCTCTGGGTACTTACATAGAGTGGAGAGATCCCATCATGGATGATGTATTGTAAATTTGATCGAAGGAAAAATATAAGTGACATTAAAGAAAACATTAGAAATCTAAAGCCTTTAGACTTGGTTCTGATTGTATCAAGGTTTGAAATTGAGCAATAATTTAAGGCCTAAGTGCTTGAACTTCTTTATCTACAAAATGAAAGGGGATTTAGGTTAGATCAGGGATGGCACTCAAGTGCCAACTTTAATCAATTTGAAGTGGTTGTCTAAAGAAGTAAGGGTATACATCTGGGGCCAGCAATATTATGTTGAAATCAATTAGCAAGGCCAGCTATGATTAGGGGAATGGGCAGTTACAGCATACTATGTGCTGTATTAGCTATCCCAAGACTAAAGTCCCAGCTCTATGATTTTGTGCTAGATGACAAAGAGAATGCATTAAAATTGGGGTCTTTGTGTTGTCGCCTAAGACTGCCATAACAAAATACCATAAACTAGGTGGCCTATAAGAACAGAAATGTACTGTTTCACAGTTCTAAAGGATATCCGTTTGTTCTATGCCTCTTTCCTTGATTCTAGTGATGGCTGGTAATTCTTGGAGTTCACTGACTTGTAGGTCATTCTAATCTCTGCCATCATCTTCATATGGTCATCTTTGTTCTGTTGGTATCTATATCTCCTACCCTCTTCTGTAAGGATACCACTCTATTTGGGATATAACCTCATATCAAGTGATAATAGCTTCAGATACTCTTTATTTCCAAACAAGGTCAAATTCACAAATACATGGGGTTAGGATTTTGGCATGATTTATAGAACTCAATTCATAGCCCCCCTCTTATTCCTTAGTTATCTATCTTCAAGTGTTCTAGTGCATGTAAGTTATCTGTATCTCACAATTGCATTTAACTCCAGTGATAGTCATAATATTTGACAATTTTGTAACTGTCAGACATTTACAGTATTTTAAAAATTTCTTTTTAGATCTTCCACCCCCTCCACTGCCACCACCTGCTATAAAATCGCCTACTGTTCAATCCAAGGCACAACTGGAGGTACGGCCTGTGATGGTGCCCAGACTTCCTCCTATAGAAGCAAGAACAGACAGATCAGCAGATAGAAAAGGAAGCAGTTACAAGGGGAGAGAAGTCTTGGATGGAAGACAGGTTGCTGATATGCGAACAAATCCAGGTGATCTTAGAGAAGCACAGGAACAGCAAGTTGATGGGAAAGGACGAGGAAACAAGGCAACAAAACGAGACCTGCCACCAGCCAAGACTCATCTCATCCAAGGTACTCACTTATTCAAGCAGTATGTAAATAGACATTAAACATATGTTCAAAAGAAACACTGCTAGGTTTCATAGGGTCATCTGAAAGGTGATAAAATTAAGAGGTATACTCTCTAATGAAGTTAGATTGGCATGCACCCAGGTAATTTTAATGAGTTCATGTCAATGGGTGGCCTTTTGTAAGACTTTTTCTGGATAGGTGCCATTTGAGTTGGACTTTAAAGGAAAGCATTATTTTCACAGGATAAACAGGGAGAGGGAAATACCAGATACAGGAATAGGTTGAAAAAAGACATGAAAATGTGAAAGTCAGTGTTTGGTGAACTCTGGTTTTCATTGTTGTTGGTGAATAGGATGAATGTGGCCAAGGACAATTAGTAAAAGATAAAAGTGAAAAATTGGTTGAGATAGATTGAAAAGACCTGCAATACTATTCTAAAGAGTTAGGTGTATGGGTAGTGATGAGGCATAAAAGAATTTGTAGCAAGAAAATGACATAATAAGATTTGTGTTTTAGGAAAATGATGGGAAGCGCTGTGTAGTGAAGGAAGACACTGAAAGTAGATAGATGAAACTAGCAAATTAATCTTGGGATAAAGTACAAAACTACTGTATTAAAATAGTTTTGAGTTGATCCAACCTGATGGCACTTACCTTCAACAAAAATAGCAACAACATAGGCTTAACTGTAGCAATAATTGTTAGGATGATATAGAATGAGGGAGTGTTTCGTTCTTTTGTACATGGAGTCACGATGGAATCAACCTACCCATACCTAACAACAATATAGTGTGCTTACACAATAGTAGAATTGGAGTAGTTACATGGCAGGCAAAAAAAACCCCCACAACATATTATGTATCTGTTATTTTTAGAAAAATGTAGTTAACAGGATATGCAGGCTAGAGAAGACAGTGTCCTAGAATTTGCTGGAGGAAATCTTAAGGTAGCAAGAAATATAAAATACCTCAGAGATGTAAGTTGAATTGATATACAGAAGGAAAAGCAAGGATTTAGCAATATTTTTTGTCGATAGCAATCAGAGGAACTATTTTAGACATGTTAGTGCTGAAGTGTGATTGTAGATGATTGAAAAGTAAATGGAAATTGAGGGAAGTGACGAACAAAGACTTTTCAGAAGGTTTGGGATGCAGAGGGGAGGTGTGGGATAGGATTTGACTAGAAGAAAGAATCAGTAGAAATGTTTTAGGATTGGTGATTAGGACATCATTATAGACTAAGATTGAACCATTATATTTGAAAACAAGCCAGAAAGATTGAACCTTACTGAATTTTAATAGATGTTTTCAAGAAAGATTTAGCATTAAGTTTTATGATTATTATGAGCATCTGGTCATTAATTAACTTCTTCTCAACATGGAGGATGACTTTGTTCTGTTATGAAAGCCAGAACTACGAATTAAGGCATGGACAAAGTAGGTGAAATAACTAGTAAAGCTGCACAGTTCAGGAAGATGCCTTCACTGCTTGGTGACATCACCACAATCCAAAGTTTGAAAAACTTAGCTTCATTTTATCAGTGAAACCAAAGTTTATTTGGCTCTCAACTTCTGAGTCATGGTAACTCTACTCCAAGTGGTGATTTACAAAAAGAATGTCATGACTTTAATTATAGTGTTTATATCTGTCCTGAGAATGTAGACCAATTTCCTGCTTTTAAGTTTCCTCCAATTTCTCCTGCAATTCTTCAGGAGAAAATTTTGGTCTTTCTGGGTATGCAGAATCAGAACAATAAGGTGAAATATTGTTATAAATCCTGAGAAATTTAATAAATTGTCCTGTATTAACAAGATAGTTCTAACTAAATAACTAAGTCTGCAATTGTTTATCTAAAAACAGGGACCCCTGTTCCATGGAAAGAACTGAGATAAACTGACAGGTTATTATTTTATGCCTTGCTTTTTTCCAAATCCTTACTTGAACCATACCCATGTGTGTATGTATCATTAAGTCTTCATTTCTAGACATTGCTATACGTTTCAGCTTTGTAATTCAACTTACATTTATCGTGAAAGAGGCATTAATTAATGGTTATTTTTAATTAAATAGAGTGTTCTTCTAGATTTGAATGTCTGATCCTTTTGCTGACATTTACTTCAATTAGTTTAATTTATTTTTTACATATATCAACCACCTACTGTGTTATTAAACATTGTGCTAAGTCTAAAGATTCATGAGTAAGCATGAACCTTAACCTCGAAGAGGTTGTAGTCAGAGAAGGAGACAGATCATCTGTAGAGTCACAGACATTTTCATAGTCTGTATAATCTTCAGAGTGCCATGATATTTGACAGTTCATAGGAGAGACAATTAATACAGTTTTGTGGAAGGGGCAATATCAGGAAAGACTTTGTGATCGTTGCTGGTAGAATTGACAAAAAAGCTGAGTGTTCAAAATGAGAGGGATTTAGTTTGGGTAAAAAAAAGGAGAGAGATTGTGCCTGCAGAGAAGTCTGCATGAAAAAACTTTGATACACTAGGAAAACTGGAAGAAATTCAACATTGTTAAATAATAAAGATGACCAAAACTGAAAAATTTGAAGTAAATGGAGACCTACTATGTAAAGAGCTGAGCTATTCTGTATGTGACAGGAATCAGAGGAGGGTGGCTGAGTGAAGATGGCTTGGCAACCACCAGTCACAAGATGAAGAGAGTATGACTCAGGCTAAGGGAGTCCTAGTGTGGCACATTGGGTTAATGCGCTAGATAGAGCGCAAGGTCAGTTTGAACCACAAGGGCAGCAGTTCAAGCTCACCAGCTGCTCCTTGGAAACCCTGTACAAGATCGCTATAAGTCGGAAATGACTCAACAGCACTTAACAACAACAACAACAACAAGGGAACATAGACAGGTGTGTTGGAAAATTCATGGTATTTTTTCAGTTAAAATATATATTACCTTTGCATGTTTGAATGTGTGTATGCAAAGGGTTCACTTATAAGGTATAGAAAGGTAGTTGGAATGAGAGGGAAGCATCTAAAATAATTACTTGTTTTTTATTTTGAAATCTTGGGTATCCAAATGATTAGTGTTGTCATGAGCACAGGGAGAGGAAATCTCAAGGAAGAAAGCATGATAAGGTCAATTTGGGCATATTGAGTTTGAGGAACACTCCTCCAGAAGAGATGTACAATTGAGCTGCCTGAAGAAGCCTAAAACCACCCAGTGCATAGTTCAAAAGTTAACACTATAAATTAGTGATTATGGTGAAAATAGTAATTGAAATCATTTATGTTTTCACTCAACAATATTTAATGATGAGCTGTTAAAGATCACCTGGGAGTCTATCAGTATACAAAGCAGACAAGGATACCTACCCAGATGCACTTAAACTAATCAAGCTCATAGTCTGTGAGAATGAATGAAATCATCCAATGTTAGTGGAAGTTAAAAAACAAAAAAACCCAGTGAGCTAGCTGATAGTGGTCTCCTAGAGAATATCAACGTGTAAGAGACTACATGTGAAGTGTTCATATAAGACTGGCCAGGAAAGAGGGGAGGCCAGAAACTAAAGAAACTGTAATGTTTAAATTGATTGTGGTTTCCAGATTAGGGAAAATGAGAGGTTCCAAACTGAAAAATGGTTAACAGTAAGAAATTCAACAATGATATTATCAGTTCGTTTTTTTAGTTATGTGTGGGTATAAGTATATTTCAGTGGGAGACAGAGTTAACTGCAGTTATGACTACCAATATTGAGTCCAAATTGCTATTCAAGAAGCTTTACTGAGCCAGGAAGAGAGGAAGGAAGGATTGGTTAATGTCATTTACTGGTTTACATGGAAAACCTGTGGGAAGGCAGGGATTTTATCATGCTATAAAAATACTAAAACTAATAAAAAGTAGAAGTTTGATGAAACAGAGAAAGAAGAGTATACAGAAGGTAAAAATCATGGAAAACTGAGAACTATGAAGCTCAGGTATAGTGCTCATTATCTACATGGACTGAAATCCATCCCCATTGAGTCTGGACTTTGAATCAGGGGTGAAAGTTATGATGAGTGAAGTAGAAGGCAGAGTTGCTACCAAGAAGAAATATATAGGTTACACAGGCTTGGGCCTCATGGGAAAGTTTTTCTGTAAGGGTGGAGCTTTTGAAATCTTTATGAGCTAGACTAAGCAGGCCTGCCTTCCTACCACTCCACTGGGAAACACTTCAGAGGAAAGTAGTTTACATTTAGGCAATATAGATAGTAGAAGTAGTATTAGATGGGGGGCAGGGTGGGTGAGGAGGATTCAAGGGAGAATGTGTAATGAGTACATGACATCATGTATTTGTAAAAAAAAATTATAGAACTATACAACACAAAGAATGAATACTCATGTAAACTATGGACTTCACCTAAAACATATATCAATATTGGTCTATCAAATTGTAATCCTATGTACCATACTAAGTGTGGTGCTGTGGGTTAATGCGCTGGACTACAAAGTCGGTTTGAACCTCAAGGTTGACGGTTCAAGCTCACAAGCTGCTCCTCAGAAACCGTACACAGGGTTGCTATGAGTCGATACCAACTTGACAGCACTTAACAACAGCTATATTAGTAAGGAACTCTGGTAGCGTAGTGGTTACGAATTGGGCTGTGAACTACAAGGTCAGCAGTTCGAAACTACCAGCTGCTCTGCGGGAGAAAGATGAGACTTTCTGCTCCCATAAAGATTTACAGCCTCGGAAACCCTGTTCAGGGTTGCTATGGGTCGGAACCAACTCGACGGCACTTAACAGAAACAACAATATTAGTAATAGGAAAATGTGTCTGCAGAGAGGGTATATAGGAACCCTCTGTATTTTTTGCACAATTTTTCTGTACACTGAAAACTCCTTTAAAGAAGTATATACGTAGGTGGACAAAAGCATGTAGAAGAGTCACTTTTTCTTTTTGGTGTCTAATGGAAAGCATGGATTTTAGCTAAGTGGTTGGTGATTGTGTGCCACTTAATTCTAATTCATAATGACCCTGTATAGGGTTTCAGATGCTGTGCATTGTTATGGGAGAAGAAAGCCTCATCTTTCTTTCTTAGGGCAATGGTAGATTCGAACTACTGACCTTGTGGTGAACAGCCCAGATCATAATCCTCTATGCTGCCAGTATAGAGAGAAAATTTCATGAAATGACAGCTAGCTGGAGTGACTTGTGTTTTGAAGTCAGCAGTGATGGCAAGCTTAAGAGATACAAGGTTCCACCATGAAACCAGATGTTGAAATGGTGGTTGGCTTCTTAATGTCTGGAGAGTGAGGTCAGGCTCGGCTCTGTTTTGGTAGTTCTAGGTGGCTGATCTTAGTTTCTACTAATTCTTTGTAGCATGTCTTTACAATTCATAGAGTTTTCACTATTATGTTTTTAATATTAACATTAGGAATTTGTCAGGGTATAGATAGTATTTTCACTTTTTTAGAAAAGTGAGAACAGAATCCTAAAATAACTCTGAGATCACATAGTCATATAACCCATTGCCACATCTTTCTCATGAGGAGTGGCTGATGGGTTCCAACTGCTGCGCTTTGAGTTAGCAACCAAGCATTGAACCACTGTATCAACAGGGCTCCTACATGGTGACATACTGTCTTAGTTATTTAGTGCTGTTATAACAGAAACAGCACAAATGCATGGCTTCAACAAACAGAAATTTCTCTTTTCACAGATTAGGGGGCTAGAAGTCCTAATGCAGAGCAGTGGCTCTAGGGGAAGGCTTTCTTTTCTTTGTTGACTCTGAAGAAAAAATCTCTGTCTCAGTTCTGCATCTGTAGGCCCAATATTCCTTGGAGATCTCCATGCGTCTTGGCATCAATCTTCCTCTGGATCTGGGAACTGCACAGTGCAGGCACCCCAGATTCGCTCCTAGCTCCTTTTCCTTGGTGGCAGTAGATTCCGCTGACTTCTGCTTGCTTCGGTAATCTCTTTTATAGCTCAAAAGAGATTGACTCAAGATTCAAATTAATCCTGTAGACTGCTTCCAACCTCATTAGCATCATAGAAGTAAGGATTTACAACACATAGACAAATTACATCAGATCAGAGCTGATGACATCATATCACAGCATTGGAGGGGGTGTGATTGCATCGTTACATAACTGCCAAACCGCTGAGAATTGTGGCCCAGCCAAGTTTAGGAGGCACTTTTCAATCCATGACACCTACCCATTGATGTCAAATCAATTCTGACTCATTGTGAATTTGTAGGACAGAGTAGAACTGAGTCATACAGTTTCCAAGGTGTTGTACATTTTTACTGAAGTCTACTGCCACATCTATTTCACACAAAGCAACTGGTGGGTTTGATCTGCCATCCTTTGGGTTAGCAGCTGAGCACTGTACGCATGGCCTCAGCAGGACTCCTATGTAGTGATACTGTGAATTATAAAATTCAAAGTGAAGTCTAACTCCAAGTCCATGATCTCTGAATCTTTAAACTTAGTTTACCCTCTGTAACGATATTGGTCCTTGATGAGTTTACTTGTAGAGTTAATCCAAATTCCTTACCCTTACTAGGACAACAATGAAGCTTACTATTTTCATATTCTAAAAACCTAAACCAAACCAAAGCAGTTGCTTTTGAATCTATTCTGATTAATAAGCACAGTATATGTTGGAATGCAACTGCTCTTCATGGGAGTTTCAATAGCTATGATTTTTCTGAAGTATTTTACCAGACCTTTATTCCAAGGATGAGTTTGAACTATCAACCTTTCAGTTAGTAGCCAAGCACTTACCTGTTTATACCACCCAGGGAATCATTTCAAAGACTTGCTGCATTATTTATGTTTATAAAATAATGTCCTCAGTTATTCCTCTAAAAATCACTTACATTTCTCCATTCAAAATTTTAGATTCACTAAATAAGTGATGTAGACAATGAAAGTATACTTTGATATTCACATTCATTTTTATATTTCATTACACAGAAGATATACTACCATACTGTAGACCTACTTTTCCAACATCAAATAATCCAAGAGATCCAAGTTCCTCAAGCTCGATGTCATCAAGAGGATCAGGAAGCAGACAAAGAGAACAAGCTAATGTAGGTCGAAGAAACATTGCAGAAATGCAAGTACTTGGAGGATATGAAAGAGGAGAAGATAATAATGAAGAAATAGAGGTAAAAATGATTTTTTCCCCTCTAAGTTTTCCCACACTGACCTATAGTTGTTAGCACCTTCAACTTTAGGGACATCCATCAGTCTACAGAGTCACTATTTTTGTTGCAAACTCTCCAGTGATACTAAGAACTGAAATGCTGAGGATTTAATGATTTTCTTGAAATTTTTTCCAAAGTTTAAAGCTTTTGCTGTAGATCTAGGGTTCTTATTGAAGTGCAGATTTTCAGATAAGAAATATGTCTAGCAAGCTTGTTACAAAACAGGAACTACTGGCCTAGGTAAATTATAATTCACAGTGTTGTCACTGGCTATGAAAATAGGCTAAGGTAACAAAGATAATTACATGACTTGAATGCTAGTGTTCTCCCTGTAGTTTCTGTTACCCTAGGGTTAATGTCTAAGGAGCTCTGGTAGCGTAGTGGTTACGAATCGGGTTGCGAACCTTAAGGCCAGCAGTTCGAAACTACCAGCTGCTCCGTGGGAGAAAGATGAGGCGTTCTGCTCCCATAAAGATTTACAGCCTCGGAAACCCTGTACAGGATCGCTATGGGTCGGAACCGACTCGACGGCACTTAGCAACAACAACAACAGGGTTAATGTGGTTGATTTGGCCAACTACCCATCACTCCTCTGAAACTGTAGACTTGATCTTTGACATTAACCTTCCCAGACAGACATCTTGAGCCAAAGATATTCTCCCTTTTTGGAGTCTCTAAAAAGTCATACAAGTAAATCACATATACAAAGTTGGCAGTAAATCGTATCATGTTATATCATTATTGTTGTTGTTAAATGCCATCAAGTCAGTTCCGACTCATAGCAACCTGGTATAGGGTTTCCAAGGAGCAGCTAGTGGATTTGGATGCTGACCTTGTGGTTCACAGTCCAGTGCTGATCTTACAATGCCACAGTAACCTATTTTTCAAGATTGTGTTTTCCCTGTTTAATAAGAAATAAGATAAGGACAAACTTGTCTTCTTGTAAATATACTTAGTCTCAAGTAGATTGTTAAATAAGTGGTAAATTACAATTTTAACTAGAACACAGCAAATGGTAAGTAATTATGTCTAATTGAATTCTCTATGAAGCTCAATGTGCTTTGATTTTCAGAATTGCAATATGAAGACTTTTCTTCTGCAAGCACTGTTAGAGAAGTTGTTTTCTGATTTTATTTTTAACAAGAATATTTTTGGGGGAAGAAAAGGCATTACAGATCATTCAAATATATAAAAGCAAATAACATCAGTGTAGTGGCTACGAATCGGGCTGCTAACCTCAAGGTCGGCAGTTCGAAACTATAAGCTGTTCTGCAGGAGAAATATGAGGCTTTCTGCTCCTGTAAAGATTTGCAGCCTTGGAAACTCTGTGCAGGGTCACTATGAGTCGGTACCGACTCCACAGTACTCAACAACAACAACAACATCAACAACATAAAGTTGGTTAGTGAGTAGGGGAGGCAAGAACTCAGGACAGTCCTTCTCTCTCCTGCACCTATCTCCTACACCTACTGAGGCACCATGGGAAGCAAAGTTTGGCATTTCTTAGAGAACTATTGGATCTGCTATCAAAACCAAATGAGGTTGAATAATGAATTCGTTGCCTTGAGCACCTTCCAACATATTCCAGTGAATGATGAATGGGGAAAACACATTAATTAAGTTATAAGAGTAGAAATATAAAAGATGGTGCTCTATGGTTTAAAAAATTAACAATTCATCTCTTACAGGAAACTGAAAGCTGAAGACAACCAGAGAGGCTTGTGAAATCTAATGTGAAAATGATCACTCAAGATGCCTCTTGTCTGATGACACATGGCGCCAGATAAAATGTTCAGTGCAATCCGAGTGTACAAATCGTTGTTTTTATTCCTCATATTGGAATACCCTTTTTAAAGATTTTATTTCGGTTTCACTGTTGTTTGCCTCCTGTCCCTAAAGAACCTCTGTAGTCTTCCCTCAATGTTGGAGCAAACCATCACACCTTATTTCCAACGAGGGAAGTCTATTGACTCCATGCTTCAGTCATTGGTCAGCAGGAGAGAACAAAACAGTTCTCTTGCATTTTGCCCCTGAGATAATGGCATTGCACTGCTTATTTACCAAGCCAATTAGCTGCAAAATATTGATCAAAGATAACAAAGTTGATCACTCAACCTCATGCCAAGGGCTCTCAAAGTATAATCTTTCTATAACCAACTGCTAATGCAAATCAAAACATACTTCATTTTAACATTTTTTATAAAATTAGTCTTTCCTACAACCCTTTGCTGGGGAAAATCTTCAAAGTACAGCAAATGCAGGACAACAATAAAATATTTGAATGGGGTAGAACACATTGTAAATATATACTCTTTGCAACCCCGGTGGTTCTTTATTTTGTGTTCATTTCAATCATTAAAGTATATTCTTATTGGAAATGTACTTTTGGATAAGTAGGGGTAAAAAAGCCAGTTGGATCTCTGGTGTCTAGTCATTGTCACAAGTAAGCCTAGCAAATACTTTGCTCTATTTTTCAATCAAAATATAAATGCATATTACAAGCAAATGGATGTTTCAATGACCAGTTGAATAAGGACATCCCTGTCGTAACTGGCCCAAATTTCTTCTGGTAGTGTCAGTTCAACTTTCAGAAGTGCCATTTAAGGAAGTTTCTTTGATTTTTGTTTTTGTAATGCACTGTTTTTAATCTTTTTTTTTTTTTTTTTTTTTTTGGTTTTAAAAGCACAATCACTAAACTTTATTTTTAAACCATTGTAACTATTAACCTTTTTTGTCTTATTGAAAAAAATGTTGAGAAGCGTTTTTAACCTGTTTTGTTGATGCTCTATGTTTGTATTTGGAATATTTGAATGATGACAGATGGTGAAGTAACGTGCATACTTTATTGTGGACCATAAACTGAATGGTTCTTACTTTTCCTGGATTTAAAGAAAAAAAAAGTTCAAGTTTGTTGTGGCCGAAGTCATACTTACAAGATTGTCTTATAAACACAAATAGAGGCATTACTTGCTTTGAATTGCCAAATGATGCCCTATACCTGTAGATTTTTATGATCCTTTCTTGTCGTTATATAAATTTCATTGACTTTATAATTGGTGCTATTTGAAGAAAAACTATTAGACATTTATTCAAACACAGATACCAGGTCTGGCCCTATTGGAAAACAAAGCCTAAGAAAATGGAACCACAAAAAAACAAAACAAAATAAAATAAAAAACCTGGTATTCATTAAAAACTAAATGTGTTCGTTGAGATAATTTGAAAAAGTTACATAGAAAGGGTATTCAATACTAAGGGAACAATCCATGTGATTAATGTTTTCATTATGTTCATGTAAGAAGCCTCTTATTTTTAACCATAATTTTGCATACTGAGAATCCAATAATCAGAAAAGTAATTTTGTCACCTTATTTATTAAAAATGTTCTCAAATACATCATTTTTCCTTGTGTTGATTTCTTTTATTCATTGTGTGCTGATCAAATTTATTCCATTAAATCACAAAGTCTTACTGTCTTAACATTTCACCAATATATTACAAGACAAATACAAATTCTTAATTAGTTTTATGAACAATCAGGTTTTATTTGTGAGGAAACTTCTCATTTTGATCCTCTGAAATTAAAAATGCCCGATGACTTAAAACCTAAATGTTAGTCACTTGATTAGAGAGAAACTCTTAGATATTAAGGGTGTACTAAAAATTTTATATATGTAAATATGAAATGGTGGTGGTTGTGTTCCATCCACTAGGTTCCGACTCACAGTGACCTGGTATAGGGTTTTCGAGGCTATAAATCTTTATGGGAGCAGAAAGCCTCATCCCACAGAGCAGCTGGCAGACTTGAACTGCTGGCTTTTCAATTAGCAGCATAAACCACTACTGTACAACCACTTCCTGTATATGAGTTACAGTTCACTAACTCTAAAATAACAGGGATTCAACTATTTTAACTATGATTGGTCAAATTTGAACTACCTATGATCTCTCAACAACTAAATTATATATATCCAAAATGTTTTTCACTAACAGTAAGCTTTTTCTTGTGAAAAGTTCATATAAAATTCTAACAATGCATTACCTTTAATTGTTCAATTTCATCATTCATTTAAAGTAGTTGATTCAAATATTCAATTTTGGATTGAAGAGAGCATGTCTTAGAATTGCCAAGAGCAATAGAATCTAGTAAAGTATCCTCCACCATAATGATATTTTAGGTAGGAAGACAATATCTATTTATTCATATGTATATGTATATACATACACAGGTGAGTCAAAAATTATCCACACTATGGCTGTAGAATTTATTTGAGTTAACTTTAAGGAAAGACATATATCAGTTTTCCACTTAATCTCCTTACTTTTCAATACACTTTGTCCATCTGTCAAGATTTTGTATTCCCATATTAAAAATGTTTTAAGCTAAACTGCGAGCCACAAATGCATGGCTGTCTTCATTTCTTCATCAGAGGTGAATTTTTGTCCTCAAAGGGATGCTTTCAGAGACAAAACAGGTAAAAGTCATATGGAGCAAGATCAGGACTAAAGGGAAAGGATGCTTTAATACCTCAAAATGAAGTTTTGCAGAGTGTTAACAGTGTGGGCAAAGGTGTGTGGATGTGCATTGCCATGCAAAATCACAGCACCCTTGGATAGCAGTCTTCTGTATTTAATCTGAATGTTTAATCTGGTATAAAACATTCAGTGATCACCTTACTGTAAAGAACACTGTTGATTGTTTTCATGATAGTGTTCTAATATAGGCCCTTGAGAATCTCAGAAAACTGTAAGCATCAACTTTCCAGCTGATGGATGACTTTTGAACTTTTTCTTCATTGGCAATGAAGGATGCTTCCATTCTTTACTCTGTCATTTACTCTCAGGCTCATAGTGATGAATTCATGTCTCGTCACCAATAGTGATTATTTAAAGAAACTTTTACCTTCCTTCGAGTATCAATCCAAATTTTGTTTGCGGATGTCCAGACGCTTCTTTTTATGCTCTTCCATAAGTTGTTTTCAGGACCAATTTCACACAAACTTTTTGAAACACAAGTCCATCGTCGACTATTTCTTAGGAAGGTCCATGGCTGATTTGCAAATGATTTGCCACATAATACACTGTCACTCGTCTATTCAAAAGAATCATTTCATGTGTATGCTCAATGTCATCAGCCATGGACATGGGCAGGCATTTTAATATAACTGGAGTGTGGATAATTTTTGACTCACCCTCATGTATATAGGTAGATATTGTTTTAGATTCATGAGAATTTGAAAAAATTGAAAAACAAAGCAAAAGAATAATTTGCAATTTAATTTTACAAAAAGTAAGTTATCACCAGCATCTGCTTAGAAAGGAGTTGGTCCATAGGTCAAAAACTCAAATTTCTAAGCCATTTTAACAACAAAAAAAAAACCTTAGGGACTATATTTGGTGGTCTGATTCTTCTCTGTCCTTCAGTATGTTACCTGTACAAAAGTTACTGTGTCTCTAGTTATTTATAAATGTGATATACATAAAAATTGTGTATCAGAGGGTCTGGGTTTGAATTTCAGTTTTGTCACAGACTGTATTTCCTTGGACATGTTACTTAGCCTCTCAGTCTCAGGTACTTCACCTGTAAATTCAATACTACCTCATGGAGCTACTGTCATGGTTTAGTGAGATAATGTATGTGATATGGACTCTGTAAACTCCAAAAACAATGCAAGATACTGTTATTTTTATGGACTAAAATTTATAACACACAGGCAGTCTTCACTTTTCACATATAGTTTGTTCCTAAAAAACTTGCATGAAAATCAAAGAATCAGTATGATAAAGGATGGAGTGGTTCTATTTCTGGTGAGTAAAGTTCACAGTGAAATATCTAATTATGGAATAAAGTCTTGGTGTGATTGTGTTTCTGTGCTTTTGAATTCCTGAGTACCACACAAAAGGTTGATAGTATGGTGTTTTCAGCACATAAATTCAGATGTGCAAACAATGTCACATGAGTTTTCAATTACTGAACATAACATATATTTCAGGTTGCTATTGTGCCTAATGCTACAAAATACAATCTTAGTTCCAGATGTACCCATTTACATATGACTTTCTTGTTCATTTCAGATATGGAGTCTGGATTTTCTTCTCCTTTCCCTCCCTTGTGAGTGACATTTAAATGCCAGAAGCTTTTCTGATGTGTAGAACTGAGTGAGGGAGTGGGGGTTGGGAATAGAGACTTTGGCACTCTATTTCTGCTGTTCCTAGTTCTCAGTAGTCTCCATTTGTCAGAACCCGTAGTTGCC
Organism: Chrysochloris asiatica; assembly: GCF_000296735.1. Taxonomy (NCBI): domain Eukaryota; kingdom Metazoa; phylum Chordata; class Mammalia; order Afrosoricida; family Chrysochloridae; genus Chrysochloris; species Chrysochloris asiatica. The sequence continues at coordinate 2,510,385 of NW_006408609.1, forward strand.
ACATCTTCTTCCAAACCTTGATAGCCTTGATCTAGTAACCTCTGTCTAACCCTTCAGAGCCCTTTCCACTAGGTTGGGTGTGAGGAACATGGAATGGGACAATTTTGTAAGCTCTTCCATTTTATGTTGAGACTGGAATTTTGTATGTGAGTCCTTCCTCAGAGTCTCACAAAACACCACCATGCTTCTTAAACCATTTGCCACATTTAAGATGTTCAAAGATAGAACTAGGGTAAGAGGAGAAGGGGTGTGATGGCTGCTAATGCGGTTTAAAGAAAACCAGTTGGTGTAGGATTCAGACAACTTGTACTTGAATCCTGGCTGTGTGACCTTGGGAAAGTTAACAAATAATTACCTGTGTGAGTATGGGAAAGTTATTTAATAAATCCCTGTGTTAACCATAAAACAGTGATATCAATATCTGCCTTAAAAGAAAGGAGCTCTGATGGCGTAGTGGTTACAAGCCAGGCTTCTAACCTCAAAGTCGGCAGTTGAAACTCCCAGCTGTTCCACAGGAGAAAGATGAGGCTCTCTGCTCCTGTAAAGGTTTACAGCTTTGGAAACCCTATACGGGGTCACTATGAGTTGGAACCGTCTCCATGGCACATAACCACCACCTTGTTGTTGCTATGTGCCGTGGAGTCGGTTCCGACTCATAGCGACCCTGCACAGGGTTTCCGAGGCTATAAATCTTTACAGGAGCAGAAAGCCTCATCTTTCTTCCATGGAACAGCTGGTAGTTTCGAACTGCTGACCTTGTGGCTCGCAGCCCAATTCATAACCACTACGCTACCAGAGCTCGTTAACCACCACCTTAAAAGAGTATTATTGTTGGTGGTGGTGGTGGTGCAACCTTATATACAACAGAACAGAACACTGCCCAGTCCTGCACCAACCTCACAATTGTTGCTACGCTGGAGCCCATTGCTGCTGCCACTGTGCCAACCCATCTTGTTTGTAAGCATTTACTAAATGGAAACACCCAATAAATATTAGGTATGGCATTATGGTGTGGTGTTTTAGAAGCACTGAACTGCTGCTAACTGTAAGTCTGGTACTTCAAACCGAGATCAGCTCCATAAAAAACCTGGAAAAATTCATTGTTAATCAGAACCAACACTATCGCACATGACAACAATGACAATTAGCTATTGTTATTATGCAATCCACACTGGTTCCCTGCAGGGAGCAGGGAAGAACTGCAAGGTTCCCTTAGCGTTCAGATTTCACAAATCCTACCTAACTAGAAGGTGAGAGGGCACAGGATTCAGAAACATTTTCAGTGACCCCCCGCCCCCAAAGCAACTTAGAAATGAGAACCCACTTAATAAGTATTAGAAACAATACCCAGAGTCCTGCTGTGGTTCTATAGGATAAGCACTGGACCTAAACTCACCTGCCACTCCTCAGAAACCATATATCAGGTTGCTATGAATCAGAACCAACTCAATGGCACATAACAATTAGCAATAGAAGCAATACCCAACTTCCTGTCTTAAAAAAATAAAAAGCTCAATTATCTTTAATTAATGTGTACATCTTAAAGTATTGCTTGAAATCCCAAAAAAACACTTTAAAAAGTAAAAATTAAAATGATTTCCAACTAACGGAAGACATACATTTATTCATAAAGTATGAAGTCCCACATTACCAATTCTAATATTAAAATACCAATTTGACTCATTGACAACTTGCCCTTCCAAGTGTGCTGTTGGTAAATAATGCTGAATCGGTTCCACTCATAGTAACCCTATATAGGGTTTCCCAGGAGCAACAGTGGGTTTGAACTGCTGACCTGTGGTTCACAGTCCAGTGCTGATCTTATAGCTCCAAACTAGGACTCGAGGTATATTTACCTTTTATTGTTTTGCCGAGTCTAGCAATCCTATCACTCCCATTTCTGTATCTCTTTATGTTGTTGTTGTTATGTGCCGTCGAGTCGGTTCCGACCCATAGCGACCCTGTACAGGGTTTCCGAGGGTGTAAATCTTTACGGGAGTAGAAAGCCTCATCTTTCTCCCGCGGAGCAGCTGGTAGTTTCGAACCGCTGACCTTAAGGTTCGCAGCCCAATTCGTAACCACTACGCTACCAGAGCTCCTTAAGAAAGTAAAATCTTTTGGGGCAGATTTAACATTAAAAATGTTTTTAAAATCTGTTTTATAGTGGGCTAAGACTTCTGTAGTAACTCTTGGCCATTTTGAATGCTTGAAGTACTTTAAGAAAAATGATTCAAGAAAATAATAAATTGCTCAGACTAATAATATACTTATGTATAAGATTAGCATATATTCGGAAGCTAATCTATTTTATCTAGATGATTTAATAACAACTATTGTTAATTAAGCTCTCATGTTTCAAGTGTGCATAATTAAACAATAATTTAAAATAAACTGTATTGTTTATTCCACTATATGATATGATGCCAAAGTATGACCACCCAGCTATATTAAAAAAAATTAATCACCCTCTACAAAAGCAATGAAACATTTGATTAAATTATTTTTAAACATTTGCTTGTACTCTACCATGTTTTTCATTTAGACATTTATTCATTGACTCAATAATCATGCATTGATTGAGAATCTACTAAGTGCTAGGAATAAATATGAATAAACTCCAGAAGTACACACAATTTATTGGAAAAACTCCACTGTTCTCAAGTGCCGTTGAGTCACTTACAGCTCATTATGACCCCGTATAGAGTTTCTGAGGAGCAGCTGGTGAGTTTGATCACTCATCTGACAGCTCAGTGCTTATCAGGATTGAGTGTGCACATCTATATTGTCATAAAATAGCTTGTTGAAACTGAAAATAAATTAAAAGAAGAACTGACTCGATGGGACTTAACTAGAATATTTTGTTTGGAGTTTGAAGGATGAAAAGATGCTATCAATCTGTAAGATAAAGTTGATATTATTTTTAAATATCCTCCTTAAAAAAGGTGGCATATTAAATACAATATTATAATTCAGATGGATTTAGATGAGCCAAAAATACCATTCTTTTGAGAAAGATAATTTGGATTATTTGTTTGTGTTGTCAGGTTCCTTCATTCTCCAACTGAAACATTTTATAAATGTAAATATTTTTTAGAATTGGTTAATTCTTAAACCCATAAATGGATTATATGATTAAAGATATTAAAAACGATCTAAAATAAAACTGATGTTTAAGTTTTCATACAGAGGCTTTGTTCTTTGTTGGTAATGAGGCTTCTGAATGCAACTTGCATAAAGCCCTACCAAAATATAGCTAATCAATACAGAAATTGATGGTATAATGACACAGGAAAACCCAGCAAAAGGGCTCTGATCAGACATGGTTTAATCAAGGCTCTGATTCTATTTGTCTCGGAAACTCATTGCTTTGCTCCACATGTTGTTTTCTTTCCCAAACTTAGCAAGATGGTTGCATGCAGCTGACCAAATCTCAAGCTACACATGTCAATATCCAGAGGCTAGAGATAAAAGCAAGTAAACTTTTCAGAACTGGGTCCTTGTTCCTCTTAACTCTTATCATATACAATTAGTCTCCAGTCATCTATAGATTCTTTACCTTTCTAAGAATCCATCTGATAAACTCCCACCTCTGGGTATTTGCAGTTGATAGCATTTTGCTTGAAATGTTTTCCCTCTAGCACTCTCTTACTTCCAAATCTTTGCATAAATGATACTTTCTAAATAAGACCTTCCATGACCACTCTACGCCTCACCCACGTATGCCTCGTATGCTACCATACAGGATATTCCCTGTAGTAACTATTCCTTTCTGATTAGCCTTGTTTAAAATATGTAACCTCATCAAAAACAAATCTCCTTGAAGGTAGAGATAGTTTTGTTCAGTACCTAGAACAAAGCCTATTTATATAGTGGTGTTGCTGTGTGCCTTGGAGACAGTTCTGACCCCTGGGGAATGACAGAGTAGACCTGCCCCGGAGGATTTCCTAGGCTACAGTCCTCACAGGAGCAGATTGCAAAACCTTTCTCCCAAAGTGTCACTGGTGGGTTCAAAACACCAGCTTTGCAGTTAGCAGATGAGCAGTTAATGATTGGGTCACCAGTGTTTCTTGTGATTCCACGATAAGCCAAAGCTCACTGCCTTGAAATAAATTCAGACGCATAGAAACCCTGTAGAAGAGAGAACTGTCCCATAGGAGTTACAAGGCTATAGAAGTTTACATAGGCAGACTGCCATATCTCCCAAGAAACAGCTGGTAGGTTCTAACAATTGACCTTTTGCTGTTTTAACAGCTGAACACTTAACCGCTGTGTTACCAGGGCTTCTTTGATTATGCAATAAGTCTTTCAAAAAGGTCCCCTGGAGAACTTGAGTTGGCAGCTATACTCAGTATGAGCAGTAACAAAATGTAATGTAGGAGAAAAATCTTTCTATTATGGAACTGGTCTTTGAAATGGGTATCTTAATCACGTTAATGCCATAGTGTGATGTCAAGTTGGTTCAGACTCAATAGTGACCCTGTATAGGATTTCTGAGGCTTTAAATCTCTATGGGAGTGGAAAGCCTCATCCTTCTCCCACATCTTAAATATGTAATTTTTGAGTAAGTAGATATCCGTTGTCTTAGATGAAGAATTAAACCCACTGTTGTCAAGTCTATTCTGATCATAGGGCAGAGTAGAATTGCCCCATAGGATTTCTGAGACTGTATACCTTTATGGGGAGTCCTGGTGTGGCACTGTTGGATAAGCACTGGACTGCTAGCCACAGAGTTGGCAGTTCAAACCCACGTGCTGCTCCTTGGAAACCCATGAGTCAAAACTGAGTGGACATCACTTAACAACAATTATTTTATGGAGAAGTCTTAGTGTGGCACTGTAGGGTAAGTACTGGACTACTAACCACAAGGTCAGTGGTTCAAACCCACCAACCACTCCTCAGAAACCCTATACAGGGTTGCTATGTGCCAGAACCAACTCAATGGCACTTAACAGCAACAATACCTACTCAAATGGACCATCACCCTGTAACACTCTTTCCCCTCTCAATGCACATTCGAATTCCATCATGTAACACTATAATCACTGCAGGAATTCTACATATTGCTTTTTTCTTTTCATATTCCAAAACAAGTATCTAATATCCCAAACCTTTAATTCATTCTCTCCAAAAATGATGAGACAAAGATTTTAAATGATGATCTTGCTTCTTATTAAGAAGAAGAAAAATAACAACAAAAAGAATTTCTTCCACATTTTCTATCAATTGCTGACATACCTGCATCTGTACCCAGTTATTCTCTGTTTCCAGACATGTTACAATGAATGAACTCCGCAGACTCCAGTTTAATTCTAACCCCATTAACTTGTTTTTTAGAAACAACCTCTTTACTGTTGTTGTTACAATACTGGCTCATAACTACCTTATGAACAACAGAACAAAACACCTTCCGGTCCTGCACCAATCTCACAATTGTTGCTATGCTTGAGCCCATTGCTGCTACTGCTGTGCCAATCCATATCATTGGGGGGTCTTCCTCTTTTTTACTTTGTATCATATGCAAAGACATCAATCAGCAATTGTCTCCTTCCATCTTCTTTAGCATCAAATATTTACTTTCTGTAGTATGTTAAAAATCCTATAGGTGCTACATATCACTCTACTGCCCAGGGACAGATTACCCAATATGCAAGGTATACACATGCTTAGGGTATCAACAAAACAGGGCCACTAATTGTCCAAAGCAAAGACGCATAGACACCAAGCACACAGGACACAAGGAAAAGCAAGCATCACAGTGGAAGGGAACTGTCAGGCATAACATGAAACTGATACCAACTCCAGTACATGAGAATGTGCCTGCTGGAAATAAAGTTGGCCATTCAGGGTCACAAGAGCACCCACATAAAAGGTGGTTTAAGTTATGAGGCTCCTATGATTTCAACACCTACAGTTCCCTTCTTTATAATAGAAACTCCTTATATCAGAGTTTACTTTTGGGGAGTATATTATTTCCAATAAAAAGTTATACTATTTCTATTAAACAAAAGGTAGGGGTGGGCTACAGAGTCTAACTCTTGCTACAGTCACCAAATATGCAATTGGATCCAACCTGAGCCGTAATTGGACAAGGAGGGATTATATTAATAGATAACAGGTCTCTGATATATTTTGAGATAACTTATTGTACATGTACATCTGCTGATCCAGCAACTTTAGGTAAGGGGACCAGCAATGCTCATAGCCATGACACACACACAAGGCTATGCTCTTGCACACATCCTGACAAACAACCAATGAAAACTCCAGTCCCAGAGGATTCTTTGAAGGAAATCTTAGTGACAAAACCACTGCAATGAATTCAGCCAAGGTACTTTTCAACTGTATAGCATTTAAAAACATTCACATCTGAAGTTTTGTATAAAATAACATTTATAACATTAACAGTAAAATATGTTTGGCATATACATGGACACAATCTTAAATACATTTAATATAATATTAAAATAGGTAATACTTTAGTATAATAGCAACCATCCAAAAATGCTGGAAAAATTAATATTTATCTAACATGAAAGGTATTAATTTGTATATCAAATAAGTTTCATTTTTTATTGTCTGTGGCATGGGACATAGTACTTGATATTATTCATTTTTTTCAATTATAATTATAGCATTATAATTATAGCACAAAAGAATAATTAAAATTCAAGTATGAGCCATTAAAGCAAAATTGGTAGACTCACATTTTTTCTTGAGGAAGATCAGCAGAATTTTACACTGATTATAGAAACACCAAATCCATTGACTCATTTTCTTGGTTGTAGAATATCTGGACTATTTTAGTAGAAAATGTATTAGAAAAAAAATTATAGTACCCTGTATCCAGCAAATTTTATAATCCATTTCATTTCATCCCATTAAATGGAGTTCTCGTGTGGCACTGTGGGTTAATGCACTGTATTGCAAGGTCAGTTTGAACCAGAAAGCCAGCAGTTCAAGCTCATCAGCTTCTCCTAAAAAACCCTATGCAAGGTCGCTGTGAGTCAGAACTGAGTAGACAGCACTGAAGAACAACAACAAATGGCATATACCATTTTTGCATTAAATCACTAATAATATACTGTTGTTGTTGTCGTGAGCCTTCAAATCAGTTCCCTTGTTTTTTTCAGTACAACAGAACAAAATACTGTTCGGTTCTGAGCCATGCTCACAATCATTGCTATGTTTGAGCCCATTATTGCAGTCACTGAGTCAAGTCATTGGGTCTTTCTCTTCTTCATTGACACTCTACTTTACCAGTCATGATGTTCTTCTCCAGAGACTGGTCCCTCCTCAAATGTCCAAAGTATGTCAGATGAAAGTTTGCCAACATCATTTCTAAGGAGCATTCTGGTTGCACTTCTCTTAAGACAGAAGCCATTCATCAGGCAGTCCAGGGTATAGTCAGTATTTTTCATCAACTCCATAACTCAAACCTATCAATTATTTCCAGTCTTCCTTACTCATTGTCTAAATTTTATATGAATATGAGGCTCCTGAAAATGTTACAAATTTGATCTAGTGCACTGTCCCCAAACAATTTGCTAGAAAAATAAGCTTTTAAAGTTATCACACTAAAATTAAATTATATTGCCTCTTGAAGACACAACTAACTCCTCAACTGGTGGCATATATATTTACATTTTAAAATTTAGAATCTAGGAAGAAGTGGTAAACCTCTACACACTTTTATTTTCTTGTATTTGGCACTGAATTCAAGTGAATTCTTATTCGTAGTGATCCAACGTAAAACAGAATGAAACAATGCTGGGTCCTACACCATCCTCACAATTGTTGTTATGTTTGAGCCCATTGTTGCAGCCACTGTGAAAATCATCCCATTGAGGGTCTTCCTCTCTTTCACTTCGACCTTTGACCTTACCAAATATAATGTGCTTCTCCAAGGACTGGTTGGTCCCTCCTGATAAAATGACCAAAGCACATGAAACAGATCCCCCCTATTCTTGCTTCTAAGAAACATCCTGGCTGTATTTCTTCTAAGACAAATATGTCTGTTCTGCTGCAATCCATGGTATTTCAAATATTCTTTGCCAACATCACAATTCAGAGGCATAAATTCTTCTCCAGTCTTTCTTATTCATTGTCCAGTTTGCATGCATAAGAGATTTGGTCATAAGCACCTAATCCTCAAAGTAACATCTTTGCTTTTTAACATTTTAAAGAAATTTTGCAGTAGATTTGCCCAATACATCATTTGATTTCTTGACTACTGCTTTCATGGGCATTGATTGTGGATCTAAGTAAAATGAAATCCTTCATAATTTCAATTTTTTCACACTTTATCATGATATTGCTTATTTGTCCAGTAGTGAGGATTTTTGTTTTATGTTGAGGTGTAATCCTTACCAAAGGCTGTATAGTCTATGGTCTTCATAAGTAAGTGCTTCAAGGCCTCCTCACTTTCAGTAAGAAAGTTTGTATCATCTTCAGGTAGTTGATGAATCTTATTTCAATTTTGATGTTCTGTTCTTCATATAGTCCAGTTTCAAAGGCTATGTGTTAAGGATACAGATTGAATAAGAATGATGAAAAGATACAACCTTGACCTACAGTTTTCCTGATTTTCAACCACAAAAGTATCCTCTCATTCTATTTGATTGACTGCCTCTTGGTCTATATACTGGTTCTGCATGAATAAAATTAAGTGCTCTGGAATTCCAATTTTATGCTGCAATAGTATAATTTGTTATGATCCACATAATCAAATGCCTTTGCATAGTCAATAAAGCACAAGTAAACACCTTTCAAGTATAATCTGTATTCAGCCAAGGGGAGTCTGTTACCAGCAATATTTTTAGTCCACATCGTTTTCTGAATCCAAGTTGAATTTCTGGGACGTTTCAGTTGATGCATTCCTACATCTGTGGGAAGAAACAATGGAGAAGCTCAAGATCATCTGACAAAACAAGGCCACAGGCTGACTATGGAACACACGACCAATTATTCATAGAAAAGTTCAGGTTGAAGCTAAAGAAAATTAAAAGAAGTCTAAGAAAGCCAAAATATGACCTTGACTCTATCCCACCTGAAATTCGAGACCATCACAAGAACTGATTTGATACATTGAACACTAATGACTGAAGACCAGAAGAGTTGTGGAATGACATTAAGCACATCATGCATGAAGAAAGCAAAAGATCATTAAAAGGTCAGGAAAGAAATAAAAGACTAAAGTGTATGTCAGAGGAGAATCTGAAACTTGCTCTTAAACATAGAGTGCTGAAAGCCAATAGAAGAAATGATGACGTAAAGGAATTATAAAGAAAATTTCAAAGGGCAGTTCGAGAAGATAAAGTCAAGTATTATAATGAAATTCTCAAAGACCTGGATTTAGAAAACCAAAAAGGAAGAACAAGCTCAGTATTTCTCAATCTGAAAGAACTGAAGAACAAATTAAAAAAAACAACAAACCTTGACTTGTAATATTTAAGGATTTTTGACTTGCAGTATTGAAGGAATCTATTGACTGTCAGTTTATCCAGAAATCATGCATGCAAGAAATCAAAGAAATCATTGGGATGATGTATACAAAACTCTGGAAAAAAAAAAAAATCCAATCATATGCCCAGCAAAGCTGTTTCTCAATAATGACAGTGAAATTAAAATATTTACAGATAAACAGAAATTAAAGGACTTCGTAATAATCAGACCAACTTTACAAAAATAATAAAGAATGTTCTTTGGACTAAGAACCAACAACAGCAGACAATAGCCTGAGATTACCATACATGGACACTGCCACTCAGAAATCAATCCAAATATGGTAATGATGGTGGTGGTGGTAATGGTGGTGGTATGCTGGGGAGCTGGATCCAACTCATAGCAACCCTATATATGATTTCCAAGGTTGTAAATCTTTACAGGAGCAGAAAGCCTCATCTTTCTCCTGTGGAATGGCTGGAAGTTTTGAATTGCTGACCTTAAGGTTAGCAGCCCAACTCATAACCACTATGCTACCAGAGCTCCTTAATTCAAATATAGAAGTAGTTAAAATAAAACAAATCTATAAGATGAAAAATAGGGAATCAGAGTTATCAATTTATAATGAAACCACCAACGAAGCAGTAAGTGTAGAAACAGAACTTCCAAATGGTGAAGATGTCAAATAGAGTTCAAGGTAAAAGTTTAAAATGTAGAAAAAAATTAATAAATCACAGGGTAAGCTCAAAGAAAATTAATACACCTTCACATCAAAATGAAAAAGAACAGAATCAGAAAGATTTAGTAACGTTAACACAACAGAAATGAAAGCAAAATTAACTCAGTGCAGAAAATTATGTGGAACAAACCAGCAACAAAACAACAAAATGAAAGCAATCACTTCATGCCTATTGATAATTACACTGAATGTGAATGGCTTAAACATATCAGTCAAGGGACAGAGAGTAACAAAATGGAAAAGAACACAGGATACTATAATATGTTGTTACAAGAGACATATCTTATACACAAAGATAGAAATGTAGTAAAAATCAAAGGATGGAAAAACTATATCAAGCCAATGGCAATAAAAAATCTGATAAAATGGATTTTAAGGCAAACATTATATCATGATTAAAGAGTCAAGTGAATAAGAACACATAACCATAGTAAATATCTGTGCCCCTAATGAAAGTGCCTCAAAGGAGTCCTGGTGTGGTGCTGTGGGTTAATGGGCTGAACTCCAAGGTCATTTGAATCACATTGTTGTCAATTCAAACTCACCAGCCACTCCTCAGAAACCCTATACAGGGTTTCTATGAGTTAGAACCAACTTGACGGCAGTTAACAACAACAGTAATGATAGTGCCTCAAAGCACATAAATCACACTTTAATAGAACTAAAGAATGATAGCAGGAAATTTTAATACATCACTTTTAATGAAGGACAGAACAACTAGAAAGAAACTAAATAAAGACACAGAACTAAACACAATCAATTTGACCTCTTAGACATATACAGAGCATTCAACCCAACAAATATACATTCTTTTCCAGTACACCTGAAACATTCTGTAGAACAGACCATATATTAAAAACATCAAAATATTACAAAGAATCAGGCCTTCTAGTCACCAGAATGGAGGTGCACAAACAGTTGGGGT
>NW_006408609.1:2521684-2538359 GCF_000296735.1 Chrysochloris asiatica
GCTTGGGCTCCAGGATGCAATCCTGGCAGATTCAAAAGTATGCGATTTATTACTTCCACTTATAAACCTTCAAACTTAAAAAAAAAATATTCCTAGCTCTGTGGTTCCAAGTTTTGGAGCTCTGCCATGGATCTGCTTTGCCTGGTATTCTGTGGTATTGCTGATGGTGAAACTCTTTGCACTTCTACCCGAGCCACCATCCAGCCTGTTTCATTTATTTTTACACTAATCTTTATTATGTCTTTTCTTCTAGTGACAATTGGCTTATTTTACTACTCATTTTTAATTGCTGGAGACATTGGGTTAAGGTAGTGATTTTGGTTCTTTCTTCTTTTTAGATATGCTATACCAAGACTCCTATTTGCTATCATCTTTTAAACAAGGTGTTATTTAATTTTCATGAGTTGATTTTTTTCACTTGATATTCTACAAAGCATCTTCTCAGATCACACTTCTATAACCTGATGCCACATTTTTCCTCATAGAACCCAGCTTCTCATATTATTTGCTCAGCATACAGATTGAATAAGTATGGTGAAAGAACACAACCTTGTTGCACACATTTCCCAATTTTAAAACATTCAGTGTTCCCATGCTCTGTTCGAACAATTGCTTCTTGGTCCAGGTACAGATTCCTCATGAGTACTTATGGATGTAGTAGCTCAAAATACCAACTGAGAGTGAAGGAGTCTTCACATCAAGTATCAATGCTATCCCTTCTGTACACAAGGTACATAGGGATGGGCAACTTATATGTTGGCTACCTAAAATGAGGGGTCGGTAAAGGCACAAAATGACTGACTTACAAGTTTTCAAGAGGGAGTTTAGTTTAAGAGTGTGCGGGGGAAGACAGAGTCCTCACTGAATAGTTTTCATCTTGTCTAGACGAGTCTGATAAAAAGAGATGAGGATAAGATTCTTATGATTCAATAATGAGTAATTGTTATCATGACAAATTGCAACTGTCACAGCTGTAAACGTAAAAGTTTTGTAACAAAAATGGGTGAGTAGTTAATCTTACAGTCTAGAAACAAAGGACTCTAGGACTATCAAGGTAGAAGAGCACAAGCGGAATGTGGGACCCTATCCAGAGAAGTAGTGACACCATAGATGGAGGCAAAAATGGGGACATGGAGAGAGGGAGCAGCTGAGGACTCTAGAGTCATGGAAAGAGAGGGACTGAGTGCTGGTGGCCAGGAGGCAGAGTTGCAGAATGTGCCCTTTGGTTGTTTAAATTATTATATATTGCTGAGTGTTTTTGTATATATCTCCCCACCCCCTCCAAAACACACACACGCACACAAACCCAGAAGGAATGGAAGCAAATACTGTTCAGTGATGATGCACGGAGGGGATTGTAATCATTGCAATGAAACAACGGTTTAAAGCCGGTGTTTTCCCATGTAAACTATTACAATAAAAAAAGAACAAAAGAAACAATTCTGAAACAAAAGAACAATGTATTATTTTAAAGAGTTCTTCTCCACCAAATCCAAACCAGTTGTTACTGTGTCTATTCCAACACATGGTGACTCCTAAAAAAAGAAGAAGAAAGAAAGAAAAGAAATCACAAGAGACTTGAAGAAATAGAAGAATATACCCTGCTCCTGGTATACTCTTAACAACTCCCAAATAAACAAGTCCAGGCCCAGATGGCTTTACTGGTGAATTCCACCAAAGATTTAACATTGCAAAAATGTCAACACTATCCAAAGTAATCTGTAGATACAATGCAATCTCAATTCATATCCTAACATCATTCTTTAAAAATGTGAAAAAAACTAATCAGTAATGATGGCACTTCACAACAACAACTTTTTATGGAAAGGAAAGAGACCCTGGATAAGTAACGTTTCATTCTAAAAAACAGAATAAAATAGGAGGTCTCTCATTACTGATCGCAAAACCTACAATACACCCACAATAGTCAAAAACAGCCTGGTAGTAGTACAATGAAGGACACATAGATCATTGGAACAGAATGGAGAACCCAGAAGTAAATCCATCCACATAGAGTGAGTTGATTTTTGAAAAAGGACCAAAATGCATTAAATGAGGAAGAGATAGTCTCTTCAAAAAATAGTATTGGAAATCCACTTGAAGAAAAAATGAAACAAGGTCATATCTCACAACAATGCACTAAATGTGAATTGAAGACCTCAATGAAAAGCCTAAGTAGGCATAAATATACTATTAAACATAACTGAAAACATGCAAGCAAAAACCAAAATAGATGACTGGGAACTCCTAAAAATTCAACACTTTTGTGCATCAAAGGATTGTACCAAAAGAATAAACAGGGAATCTAAAGACAGAAAAAAATGTTTTTATAACAATATACCAGATAAAGGACTAATCTCTAAAATTTATAGAAAACTAGAACACTTCTATAAGCAAAATTCAAACAACCCCATTTTAAAATGGGCAAAGGTCATGAACAGACACTCACAAAGGAAAACATTTAGGTGGAAAACAAATATTTGAAGACATGTTCATGATCATTAGTCATTGTTGTTGTTCTTGTTAAGTGCCATCGTGTTGGTTTCCAACTCATAGTGATCCTGTATAGGGTTTCTGAGGAGCAGCTGGTGGGTTTGAACTGCCTATATTATGGTTTGCAGTCCAGTGATTAAAAGCAAAACAACAATGAGATATCATGTCACACTAGCATTAATAGCATTAAAGAGAAACAAAAAAAAAACATGGTGAGGCTATGGAGAGGCTGGGACCTTCCTACATTGTTGGTGGGACTGTGAAATTGTTCAATTATTGTGGAAAAACGTGTGGCACTTCTTCAGAAAGTTGGAAATAAAATACCCAAAGGCCCAGCATTCCTTTACTTGGTATATAGCCATAAGAAATAAGAGCCAGGACACAATTAGATACATGCACACTGATGTTCATCACAGCACTGTTCACAATAGCAAAAAGATGTTGTTATTGTTGAGTGTTGCCGAGTCGGTTCTGACCCATGGTGACTCCATATAGGGTTTCTGAGCAGTGGCTGGTGAGCTTGGACCACCGACCTTGCAGTTCAAACCAACCTTGCAGTCCAGTGTATTAACCCACAGTGCTATACGAGGACTCCAGAAAAAAGATGGAGAGTGCCTAGATGCTCATCAACAGAAGAGTGCTTAAACAAACTTTGGCACATACACACAATGGAATATTTTGCAATGTTAAAGAATAATGATGAGTCTGTAAAACACCTCACAACTGGGATGAACCTGGAGGAGATATACTGAGTGAAATTAGTCAATTACAAAAACACAAATATTGAATGAGACTATTGTAAAAAATTAATAAAAGGTTTTGTTGATAAAAGGAACATTCTAAGATGATTATGGAGGTGGGAGAAGGGAAAATTATCCATGGGCTAGAGAGTAAACCCATGTTAACATGGGTAAAGAGGCAGACAAAATACAACATGGGGGAAGAGTGGCAGGGGAAAGATGAAGTTAGGAGGAGACATAGGAAGAGATTTAAAAATAAAGGTGAATAGAGGTAAATACTGTTAACTGATGGAACATGGAAAGGATTGCAGTCAATGTAAAGAAACAAAGTATATGATTTGTTGAATGTAAAACTAACGATCAACTAACTGTGTAAACCTTCACTCAATTCACAATAAAAAGTTTTTGTTTTGTTTTTGATAACTTCTTTTGGAAACCCTACCCCATTCATCTTTCTCCCGCGGAGCGGCTGGTAGTTTCGAACCGCTGACCTTACAGTTCGCAGCCCGATTCGTAACCACTACGCTACCAGAGCTCCGCGGGAGAAAGATGAGGCTTTCTACTCCCGTAAAGATTTACACCCTCGGAATCCCTGTACAGGGTCGCTATGGGTTGGAACCGACTCGATGGCACTTAACAACAACAACAACAACAACCCCATTCATACTACAGCCCTCGTCTTGACCCTCTAGACTTATTTTTGTTCTCTAGCTCAAAGAACATTTAAAAGGAGCATGAGGATGCCCTCAGTACCTGAGGATGCCCAAACTACTATTCTAATGTAGCATTTATTGGAGAGCACAGAATTCTTTGGGGAAGGCTTAGAGAGATGGAAACACTGCTTTAGTAAATATATGGATGGAGGATATGTAAAAAAATAATAGCATCACATGTTGATTTTATAACAGTACTTTTTTGCTTACTCTCACATGTATATTTAAACTGTTAAATATATATACTTTTTTCCATGAATTTTTGAAGCCCTTTTCTATATACATGTTTGACCTGTGTATAATACACATTTGAACTGTGCATGTCTACATATTGCAGATTATTTTTTCACTGATTATGATGCTAATTATTTCCATGTAAGCCGATTGTCTCTCTAGTAAATTGCTTATTGTAGTAAAAAGTGATTTGACACAATGTTCTCTTTTTTTTTAATGTGTTTATTGTAATACCATAAATCTTGAGTAACACCATGGTACCCATACATAGGAAATGCCACTAATGATGCTGGTACAGCTTCCAAGAAGGAAAGAAAACTCCCACTATAAGAAAAAGTTAATTGCTTGATAATTACTGTAGATTTAAGTTTGAAGCTGCAGTTTGCCTGCTATTTCACGATAAAAGTATCTGGAAAGTTGCCCATTGTAAAGAAAGAAAATGAATTTGTAAAGTCATCCTGCAACTACATTGGTGGTGGTGGTTATGTGCCATGGAGTTGGTTCCAACTTATCTTTCTCCTGCAGAACTGCTGGCAGTTTTGAACTGCTAACCTTGAGGTTAGCAGACTGACTCATAACCACTTTGCTACAAGAGATCCTTGCAGTTACATTAACAAGCATGAAAACTTTGCACTTTTTGTGAAATGCCTATTTATCTTGCATTCAGAATGCAGCTTTTATTGAGTATGGTATATAAAACATATAACATGAAATATGTGTTAATCAACTGCTATGGTATTAGTAAAACTTCTAGTCAGCAGTAGACTATTAGTAGATAAATTTTGCAGAATCAAAAGTTGTATGGGGACTTTTGACCGCTGGTGGGTTCAGTGCCTGTAACTCCACATTGTTCAAGGGTACTCGTATATCTCATTTGCATGTGTGAGTAAGCAGAGGAGAGTTCACCACAAATTATCAGTGTCCTCATCAACCTTAATCCAGCCTTGCTACTGCCTCATTTCACTGCGCTCTTAATAAATTGTTTGTACTAGTTTTCTCCAATTCACCTCCAAACATTCTCTATTGATTATAGTTCAGACTTTTCTCTCTACCACTGGACTGAAATAGCTCAAATTGACCACTGACCTCTATGTAACAAATTAAATGGTCAATTCTCCTTCTTATTTCACTCAACCTCTAAACAAATGTTGACACAGGAATTCATCTATCTCTCTTTTTGATACAAACATACTTAGTCTGAAAGAAAATTCTGTGACAATCTGACAGAAAATCCTTTAAAATATTTAAAGATATTGTCTTCTATTTTCACTGCTAGACCCTTCCCCAACCCCTATCCAGTCATCCTGGTTTCTCACCTGTATTATTGCAATTACCTCCTAATTGGTATCACCTTTTTGACCTATGTCATTCCCACCTAGTATATTTTCTACTTATTAACTAGTGTAATCATGTTTAAGTGTAAGTTAGATCTATCATCACTCTGCTCAAAGCCTACAATGGTTTCCCAACTCACTCAGAGAAAGCCTAGTTCCTATAATGAATCACAAAAATCAACAAAATCTCCCACCCTGGCCCCATGGCCATCTGCCTCTTATCTCAGCCCCTACTCGTCTCCCCTTTGCTCACTGCTCTACAACACACTCCAGCCTTACTTCACATGTTTGTTTTTGTTTTTGTTGTTGTTAGGTGTGAGCCGATTCTGACTTGTAGTGATCCTGTGTGTAACAGAATGAAATGCTCAGCAGTCCTGCACTATTCTCACAATCTTGAGCCGACTTTTGCAGTCACTGTGTCAACCCATTCTGTGAAGCTCTTGCTCTTTTTCACTGACTCGCTACTTTATTAAGCATGATAAGTCCAGGGATTGATCCCAAGTGTGTGGGATAAAAATCTCACCATCCTTGTGTCTCAAGAGCTTCACATGTTGACTTTGTGAAGCTGTGGCTGTACTTCCAATACAGATCGACTTGTTTCTGGGAAATCCATGAAATATCCAATATTCTTTGCCAACACCTTAATTCAAATGTATCACTCCTTCTTCACTTTTTATCAGTTTTTGAATAAGCAGATTGAAAATACCATGGCTGGGGTTTTTAAAACTTTAATCATTAAATACCATATATACCAAGTACTATCTTCTCAAGATATCTTACTCCATCCTTTCCTTTTGGCCCCGTACCTTACCTGTAAGCCTTTCCCAACCATGCTACATTAAGAACAAAACAAACAAACCAGCACTGCACATGTATTTAGCATCTATTCTCAGGCAAACATCTTTTTGGAATGCTGGTTCCCCAAATATCAACAATTGTTGTTGTTAAGTGTCACTGAGTCAGTCCCGACCTATCGAGACCCTGTATAAGTCTTCTAAGGAACAACTGGTGAACTTGAACCACCAACCTTGCGGTTCAAACCGATTTTGCAGTCCAGCACATTAACCATCAGCACCACACCAGGACTCCAAACTATCAACAATATGACTAATTAATTAAAAATTAAATTAAGCTGAATTTATTGCTTACTGTGGTTATGGAGAATGTCATATTAAAATAGGTTTGTAGTATCTTAGAGGAAAAAAGCAAGGATGTATTTTATAGGATTGGGGTTTAAGGGTAGGCTTGAATAAGGATTGTTGTTGTTAAGTGCCATCAAGTCAGTTCTGATTAATAGCAACACTATGGGTTTCTAAGGAGTGACTAGTGGGTTTGAATTGCTGACGTGTGATAAGCAGTTCAGTGTTTATCATACTGTGCCATACTAGGACTCCAGAATAAAGATTAAGATATAACAATTTAATATTGTTTAATACAGCAAGGTACAGATTTTGAGACAAATATTTCAAAGAATTTTAGGCTGTAAAATGTCTGGTGATGCTTTCTACTGACAAGTTGATAGGGTTTTTTTTGTTTTTTTGTTTTTGTGTGTGTGTGTTTGTTTTGTTTTTTAATGAAAGTTCCTATAATGAATAATAAAGTCAAATGCTTGGACAATAATTTTTTAGATAAGTTTTTACGATGATAAAGATAATGAAATAGTTGCTAAGGGCTGTGAAGTTGGTTCCAACTCATAGTGATCCAGTATAATAGGGGTGTGGAATCTTTTTTCTGTTGACAGCCATTTGGATATTTATACCACCATTTGTGGGCCATACAAAGTTATCATCTTAAATATGAGCCTGCTAATATTTGGTAAATCATTTAATTAACTCAGCTCTAATGTGATGGCTGGAACTGCAGTTGCTTTGGCAGGGCCAGATCAAATTATTTCATGGGCCTTATAAAGCCAATAGGCAGGACAGTCCCCACCCCTGCTATATAGGGTTCCAGGGAGTAATTGGTGGGTTTGAACTGCAACCTTGAGGATAACAGTCCAGTGCTTATCCTACAATGCCACACCAGGACTATAATATCCATGTAGATGGTAAACTGTGTGGGAGGTAAGTAGTATCCTAATTCAATGACCAAGCTATGGGTGGGATTGTTGTTCTTGCTAGGTGTTATCTAGTGCCAATTTATAAACCATTCAATGGTCCCTTGTTCTGTTCAAACACTAGCCTCTTGGTCTATGTACAGATTCCTTATGAGCACAATTAAGTGTTCTGGCATACTCATTCTCCATAATGTTATCCATAGCCCATCATGAAAAACATAGTCAACAAAGCACAGGTACACATCTTTCTTGTATTCTCTGCCCTCATCCAAGATCCATCTGATGTCAGCAATGATATTCCTTGTTCCACATACTCTGTTGAATCCTGCTTGAACCACTGGCAGTTTTCTTGCAATGTAGTTGTTTGTATATTATCATTAGCAAGATTTTATTTGTATGTGGCATTAATGATATTATCCAATGATTTCTGCATTCCATTGGGTTACCTCTCTTTGGAATGGGCACAAATATGGATCTCTACTAGTCAGTTGGCCAGATCTTCCAGTTTTCTTGGCATAGATGAGCAAGTGCCCCCAGTGCTACATCAGTTTGTTGAAAGATTTTAATTTGTATTCTTTCAATCTCTGGGAACTTGTACTTTGGTAGTGCCTTCAGTGTAACTTGGATTTCTTCTTTCCATATCATTGATCATATGCTACCTCTTAAAATTGTTGAACATTGACTATTTCTTTTTGGTAGAAAGATTGTGTATTCCTTCCATCTTCTTTTGATGCTTTCTGCATCATTCAATATTTTTCCAAGCGAATCCTTCAGTATTTCAGGTTGGATTTTTTTTCAGTTCTCCCAGCTTGAGAAATTCTTCCCTTTTGGTTTTCTAACTCAAGGTCTTTGCACATTTTGCTATAATATTGAAGTTTACCTTCCTGAACTGCTTTTGAAATTTCTATTCAACTTTTTTATATCCTTATTTCTTTCATTTGTTTTAGCATCTCTATGATGGAAAGCAAGTTTCAGTTTCTTCTGATATCCATTTTAGTTTTTTCCTTCTTTCTTGTCTTCTTAATGACTTTTGTTTTCTGCCTCTATGATGTTCATTATGTCATATCATAACCCTGGTTGTCCTTGGTCAATAATGCCTAATGCATAAAATCTGTCCATGAGATGATGTTTAAATTCAGGTGGAATATGTTCAAGGTCATATTTCAGATCTTGTGGACTTATTTTAATTTTCTTCAACTTCACCTTGAACTTGCATATGAGTAATTGATAGTGTGTTCCATCGTCTTTCCCTGGCCTTGTTTTAGATGATGATATGGAGTTTTTCCACTATATCTTACCACAGATGTATTCAATTTTATTTCTGTGTATGATATCTGGTGACGTCCTTGTGTATCGTTATCTTTTATGTTGTGTTTAAAGAACTTGTATCCAATAAACAAGCCATTGCTCTTGCAAAATTCTATCATGTGATCTCCAGCATCATTTCTATCACCAAGCCCAGATTTTCCAACTACTGATCCTTACTCTTTTTTTCCGATCTTTTTGTATTCCAATTGCCAATAACTATCAATACATCTTGATTGCATATTTGGTTAATTTCAGACTGAAGAAGTCTACTGACTTCTTCAGGTTCATCATGACTGTCTTTAGTGGTTGGTGCATAAATTTGAATAATAGTTGTATTAACTAGTTGTTGTTGTTAAGTGCCATTGAGTCGATTCTGACTCATAGTGACCCTGTATAGGGTTTCCGAGGAGCAGCTGGAGAGCTTGAACTGCCAACCTTGCAGTTCAAATGGCTTTGCAGGCTGGTGCATTAACCTATAGTGCCACACCAGGACTCCTAGTATTAACTTGTTGTTGTTAAGTGCCGTCGAGTTGGTTCTGACCCATAGCGACCCTGTATAGGGTTTCCGAAGAGTGACTGATGAGATTGAATCACCAACCTTGCAATTCAAACGACTTTGTAGTCTGGCGCATTAACCCACAGCACCACACCAGTTAGGCGTATGGATATTATCCTATCACAGACAGTGTTGTAATTCATAGCAGATCTTGATATGTTCTTTTTGATGATAAAGTGATACCATTCCACTTCAATTTGACATTCTCGGTATAGTAAACGATAGGATTGCCAGATTAAAAATGGCCAATACTATTCCATCTCAGCTCACTAATGCCTAGGATATTGATGTCTATGTGGTTCATTTCATTTATGACAATTTCCAATTTTCCTAGATTCATGCTTCATATATTCCAAGTTCTGATTGCTAATGGATATTTACAGCTGTTTCTCTTCATTCTGAGTTGTGCCTCATCAGCAAATGGTTATACTAAAATCTTTACTCCATTTGTGTCATCATGGTCAATTCTACTTGAGGACGCAATTCTTCCCAGTCATATT
This sequence comes from Chrysochloris asiatica, assembly GCF_000296735.1. Classification (NCBI taxonomy): domain Eukaryota; kingdom Metazoa; phylum Chordata; class Mammalia; order Afrosoricida; family Chrysochloridae; genus Chrysochloris; species Chrysochloris asiatica. The sequence goes on from NW_006408609.1 coordinate 2,531,619, forward strand.
TTGAGTGCCTTCTAACCTGAGGGGCTCTTCTTGTGGCACTATACCTGACAATATTTTGGAGCTCTTTATCATGTTTCAGTAGTCACTATTTTGGCAATGTTCTGTTGCTATTCATAAGGTTTTCAGTAACTAAGTATTTAAAGTAGTCCATCTCTTCTTCTTCCTAGTCTTAGTCTGGAAGATCAGCTCAAACCCATCCACCATGGGCGACCCTATTGTATCGGTGGCATAACTTTCAGAATCATAGCAACATGCATGCCACCACATTATGATAAATTGACAGATGAGTGGTGGGTGGGTGGGGTTAGATAGTTAATTTCTCAAACCCAAACTAGTGCTTACTTCAATAAAGGCAGGGATATTTGTATGTTTTTATTCACAATGTTTAGGACAAAGTTCTATAGGCAAAACATTGAATGATGCATTGGCAAAAGACAAGGCTCCAAGAATTCACAAAATCAAAATTAAAAGCTTTCAACAAACGGATGCAGCACTGGAGATGCTCGCTCATCTTTGCCAAGATATTTGGAAAACCTGGCCAATTGATTGTAAGAGATCCATATTTGTGCCCATTGCAAAGAAAGGTGACCTGAAGGAATGTGGAAATCATAGAACAATATCATTAATATCACATGCCAGAAAATTTTTCTGTAGATAATTAAAAAATGGTTGCAACAGTACATTGACAGAGAACTGTCAGAAATTCAAGTCAGATTCAGGAGAGGGCATGCAATGAGGGATATCATTACTGACGTCAGATGGATGGATCTTGGCTGAAAGCAGAGAATATAAAAAAGATGTTTACGTGTACTATGTTGACTATGGAAAGGTTTTCAATTGTGCAGATCATGACAAACTATAAATAACTTTGTGAAGAATGGATATTCCAGAACCCATAATTATGCTCTTGTGAAACCTGTCCAAGAGGCAAATATATCAGTTTGAGGACTAAGATGTTCTTAACCTAAGCCAAGGTATTTTCAATCACCTTTGTTGTTGTTGTTAGGTGCCATCAAGTTGGTACCGACCCACAGAAACCTTATGCACAGCAGAACGAAACACTGCCCGATCCTGGGCCAACCTCATTACTGTCGATCACCTTAGATGCATGTTAACATTGGACAACAAATAAGGAAGGCCACAGAAGAATCAATACAATTGAATTACAGTGTTGGTGAAGAATATTAAAAGTACCATGGACTGACAGCGCAAACAAATTTGTGTTAGAAGAAATACAGTCAGAATACTCTTTAGAAGATAGGATGATGAGACTTCTTTTCTCATGTTTTGGACATATTATCAAGAGGCACCAGTCCTGGAGAAGGACATCATGCTTGGTAAAGTGTAAGGTCAATGAAAAAGAGGGAGACCTCCCAGTAAATGGATTGACACAGTGGCAGCAACAATGGGCTCCAATGTAACAACAATTATGAGGATGGTACAGGACTGGACAATGTTTTGTTCTTTTGTGCATAGGGTCACTTTGAGGTAGAACTGATAGAACTGACTTGACAGTACCAAACAACAACAGGACAAAATCTGGTTTATAATGAGGGTGTCGTTGTGTGCCACTGAGTTGGTTCCGACTCATAGTGACCCTGAATAGGGTTTCCAAGTCTGTGAATCTTCATGAGAGCAGAAAGCCTCATCTTTCGCCTGTGTACTGACTGGTAGATTTGAACTACTGGCCTTGAGGTTAGCAGCTTAGTTCATAATCCACTACCCATGAGGGGTCATTCTGGTTTATGATAGACCCTCAATAAATATATATGGATGAATTAAGTTGACAGCTGTACTTAATAGAGGTAATCACAAGAGTTCATCTATTAGATTAAAAAAATATATATATATATATGTTTTTAATATATATATATATGTTTATTTTACTTTATCTCTATGGCACTTTCACACACTCACCTTTATGTTTACTTGTTATTTATTTTTTAATATGTTTTCACTAGATTAGAATCTTCATTAAGGCCAAAACTTAATTGATTCACAGTTTTAGGATCAGCATCCTGGGTGGTTTAATCCACCAGGTGCTCCACAGTAGAGAAATGAGGCTGTCTGCTCCTGTAAATATTCATCATCTCAGAAACCCTATACAGGTGTTACTGGGAGTGTCAACTGCATCTCTGTTCTGCAAGAGAGAGCTCTTGCCTTCTACTGATTAAGAACAGTCAGGTGAGGCTGGGTTTCCATACAAATAAAGGCTTATTATAGGAAAGAAGCTTGAAAGTAGAGATGGGGAGGGTTTAATGCAACACTTTAATGCTGTCTAAAAGAGTTGCACCCTCAGAAACCCTACACAGTTAGCTATGAGTTGGAACTGATTCCATGGTAAATCCTCACCTCCCCCTGCAAACAAAGGCTTTGCTGAGGGTTAAAAAAGGTTTGGGTGGTGAAAAGGCATCATGTTTATTCCTAGGGATAGGTAGGGATTTCTAGGAAATGGCCTATTTGAGAGGGGCCATGCTAATTAGATGTGTGCATAGTCCTTCTTCAAGATGAATTCTGCTGTAAAGCCCTCTGATAGGAGCAGACAAAACTTACTAAGGATGTCACCCATGCATGGTCTTTAGTACTCAAGTTCTAGCCAGGTTGAGGTTCTCCTCTGCTTCTAAGGAAAGGTTGTCCTTTAAAGTGGGTAAAACCAGTTAGACTATACAAAGAAGTAAAATACAGAGATTTTAAGGGTGGCCTGTTTATAGGAAACAGATTTTAAATGGTCAAAGTCTTGGGATTAATGTTTTCATCTTCCATTCTAAAGGTCCCCTATGCTTCCTGTCTCAAGGAGTTGGAGAGGCCAAGTAACAGATGTTGGGGCTTGGGCCACATGAGAGCCTCAACTTGGATCATCATAACTCCTCAGGGGCCTTCACCGGGGAGAAGGCACTAGTGTTATAGCAGTTTTTAGATTCAAGAGTGTTACAGCCACTCCTAGGTCAGAGTATAATAGCAGCCCTAGGCTAGAGGATGTTACAGCAGCTCCTAGGCCAGAGAGTGTCACAGCAACTCTGGATCTGGGGGTGTTGCAGCAGCTCCAGGTCTGAGGGTGCTGTGGCAGCTCTGGGTCTAAGGGTGTCGCAGCAGCTCTTGATCCATTGTGGAAGAAACTGAGGCCACTTGGAGAGGTGAAGTGGAGCTTCAGACTTTATTAAGCTGGCTGGCTCTGAGGAGCTGATTTCTCCAAAGTCTGAGCCCTGAAAGAAGGGCAACATGGACTTATATGGGGTCACATCTTGGGAGGGGCCAGAACACAGACCTGTTTGAGGACAGGAGGGAAACCAGGGGGATTGGTCCAGCTCGGTAACCTGATTAGTATTCTAGCTTGTCTCATGGATGGGGAAGACTGGTTCCATTCAGTAACCTGATTAGCATTCTAGTCTTGTCTCCTGCATGGGAAGATGCAGTTAATGTTTTATCTTTCCTGTTCACTGGGAAGAAGAGTGACAATTCTTAGAAATCATCCGTCACTGAGAATCCATTCCATATACTGAGCACCTACTAATATGTGTCCCACTGGGTATACAGCTGGGGGTACAGTAGAGAACCAAAGAGATCTTGAGACAAAGTTCTGTCCTTGAGACAAGTCATTGCTTTCCTAGTAACTCTTTCCAAGGGGCTCCCTAAACTCCCTGCCTTATAAGGTCGCTAAGAGTTGGAACCGACTGAATGGGTTGTTTTTGTTTGTTTGTTTAATCTTCAACAATTTAAGGAGCCCTGGTGACACAGAGGATTAAGTGTTGAGCTGCTAACCAAAAGGTCTGCAGCTCAAAGTCACTCTGAAGGAAAAAAATGAGGCAGTCTGCCTCCATAAAGATTGTTGTCATTTTAAGTGCCATCGAATTGGTTTATTACAACCTCTGAAACCCTGTGGAGAAGTTCTACTCTGTCCTGTAGGGTGCCTATAAGTTAGAATTGACTTGACAGTTTGGATAATATCTAAAATACCTAGGATAATACCTGCACAGCACACAGTAACCTTATGAGACTTCCAGAATTCAGGTGTTTGACTCATATCAAAAGGACTGACCCAGGTCTGAGCCCCAACCCCAATTTAGCTTTTGTTTATTTCCCTTGAAACCATCAAACCTTCAGACAGATTTAAGCACCTAACAAATGATTTCCCCTGCAATTGTCAAACTCTTAGATGGAATTTAAGTACATAACAAAGGAAACATTTTTTTCTCTATGGTTAAACATGGGGAATGAATGTTCTAAAAGGAGGGTCTTAACACAAGACCCTTAGGAAATCCCTCAGCAGCCCTCAGGGAAAAAAGTAAGATAAATACCCCGTGACCAACCTGTAGATCTCACTTTTTACTTGTTTTGGTTAGTATTTAAACTCGTGGAGGTGGTTGTGTGCCATCGAATCGGTTCTGACTCATAGTGAACCTGTATAGCATTTCAAAGGCTGTTAATCTTCATGGGAGCAGAAAGCCTCATCTTTCTCTCACAGAGTGGGAGTACATTCAAACTGCTGACCTTGCAGTGTGCGAAATAGCTGGTGGGGTGGTGCATCTTTAGAATCAAGGATATCTTGGAGGTAGCAGGTTGGCATGACAAAAGGGAACCATGAGAAGAGGAAGAGACTAGTTTGACCTACTTGTTGTTGTTGTTGTTGTTGTCAGGTGCCATCGAGTCGGAACCAACTCATAGCGGCCCCATGCACAGCAGAATGAAACAATGTCCGATCCTGGGCCAACCTCACTACCACTGCCACACTTGAGTCCATCAATGATGCCACCTGGCTGATCCATCTCGTTGGGGGTCTTCCTCTTTTTCTCTGACCCTCCACCTTACCCAGCATGACATCCTTCTCCAACGATTGTTTCCTCCGGACAATATGTCCAAAGTATGAGAGACGAAGCTTAACCATCCTGGCCTCCAAGGAGCACTCTGGCTGCACTTCTTCCAAAACAGATCTATTGGTTCTTTTGGCAGTCCATGGCACTTTCAGTATTCTCCTCCAACACCACAACTCAAAGGCATCAATTCTTCTACGATCTTACTTATTCACTGTCCAGTTTGACCTACTAGACTCTTTAAAATAAGAATACACCCATCAAGGAAGTAGGGGAAGCTCATGAGGAGGGGGTGAAACTAACTTTAAGTGGGAATGCTCCCTGTAGGGACTAGTAGACACCATTCAGGAAAGATTGTGAACTCCAAAGTACCCAGTAAAGGGGAAATGGAGGAGGGGCTTTTTCTGAGCTAGGTTAATAAAACTCTTTGTCAAATGGCCATGCAGCACGTCTTCCCTTGTCTACAGGGCAGCGTGCCTGATTTTGCAAAATCGAATAAAGAAAACCTCACTCTCATTAAAATGAGTACAGATTGGATTACTTGAGTGTTTGTCAGTATACACAACGTTTTTCACAGCAGTTAGAGTCCAGCTCGTAATCCACTATGCTACCAGGGATCTTTATATATTTAAATAAATCCAAATAGCAGATGTACATGTTTTCAACCAATCACTGTGTATTCCTCTGTGTTCCCACTTTGGATTGTTCCCCTCCAGTTTCGTTGATCTTTCAGCTTCCAATAAGAATTTTGTACTTATGGTCCTTGATTTTATCTCATAAATATGCATCTGATATGTCACCATTTTGGAGAATTTGATTTCAATTTGCAATTAGACATGTACTGGTGTGAACTATTTTTTGAACCTTCAATAATTCTCTTTGCTTTTATTTTATTGTTGTTATGTGTCATCGAGTTGGTACTGACTCATAGTGACCCTATGCACAAAGAATGAAACATTTCTCGGTCCTGCACCATTTTCATTCATTGACATAACATTAAAAACATACATGTTGAATTAATAAATGGAACAGTTAATATTTATGCCTACTAATTAACAGCCCTAGTGACTTAGGGGCTAAAATACTTAATTGTTATCCCAAATGTTGATAGATCAAACCAATAGCTTCTCCATTGAAAAAAGATGAAAGGTGTAGCCCTCTCTGAGGTAGGCAGGCCTGCGGAAATAGGTGCTGCACCCCCCTCCCTCCCCAGGCTCATAGCTCATTCCTGGAGCAAGGTTCACATTCCATGAAATAAACAACAGACCACCGCAGCCTCATGTGACTACCCAGGCTAATCTCCTGGTCTTGACCCACCTCTGGGAGGGAACAGAGCCCTGAGCTAATGTTCACTTGCTTCCTCTTTTGTAGATGCTTGATTGTATGCTCATACAACCTTCCCTGCCATATGTTTGAACCAACCAATCCCAGGTAGCCCCGTGAATCTGTTGGCCCCAGCTAACCAATCCCAAATGAACTCATGTATGTGCCCTCTATTACTTATAAAATATCCTCACACAGAGAAGATGGGGTTCAACCTCTGAATATGAATCCACTGAGTCACATGATAGCACAATAAAGCCCTTCCTTTGTTACAACCTGCATGGTGTTAACAACTCCTTCAGAGCAACTCGGGTAACATCTGTTTCATAAAGATTGTTGTTAGGTGCCATCAAGTCATAGCAACTTTATGCACAACAGAATGAAACAATGCCCAGTCCTGCATCAATTTCACAACTTTTGCACACTTTAGCCTATTGCTATGGCCACTGTGCCAATTCATTTAATTGGGGTCTTCATCTTTTTTGTTGAACCTCTACTTTGTTGTTGTTGTTGCTAAGAGCTGTTGATTTGGTTCTCACTAATGGGTTGTGGGATGACATCAAGAATATCATACATGAAGAGAGCAAAAAGTCATTAAGAAGACAAGAAA
>NW_006408609.1:2540069-2582654 GCF_000296735.1 Chrysochloris asiatica
CCCAACGAGATGGATCAGCCAGGTGACATCATTGATGGACTCAAGTGTGGCAGCGGTAGTGAGGTTGGCCCAGGATCGAACATTGTTTCATTCTGCTGTGCATGGGGTCGCTCTGAGTCAGTTCCAACTCGATGGCACCTGACAACAACAACAATGGGTCAGAGAAAAAGAGGAAGACCCCCAACAAGCTGGGTTGGCCAAATGGCAGCATTGATGGACTCAAGTGTGGTAACAGTAGTGAGGTTGGCCCAGGATTGGGCAGTGTTTCGTTCTGCTGTGCATAAGGTTTCTATGGGTCAGTACAGACTTGATGGCACCTAACAACAACAACAACAACAATAGCAAACCTGTATAGGGTTTCTGAGGAGTGACTGTTGAATTTGAACCTTGTGGTTCAAATGGACCTTGCAGTTCAGTGCATTATCCCACCGTGACACAGTAGGACCCTCTATTTTTACCAAGCATGATGGCCTTCTCCTAATAATATGACTGAAGTACGAGAGATGAAGTCTTGCCATCCTGGCTTCCAAGGAGCATTCTGGCTGTACTTATTCCAGTACAGATTGGTTTATTCTTCTGGTAGTCCATGGCACTTTTAATATTCTCCTCCAACACCATAACTGAAATGCATCAATTCTCCTAAGGTCTTCCTTATTCATTGACCAATTTTCACATGCATATGAGGTACAGGGTCGCTATGGGTTGGAACCGACTCGAAGGCACTTAACAACAACAACATGAGGTTATTGAAAATACCATGGTTTGGGTAAGGGGCGCCTTAGTCCTCAGGCTGACATTTTTTGCTCTTGAACACTTCAAAGAGGTCCTGTGCAGATTTCTCCAGTGTAACACATAATTTGATTTCTTGTCTTCTGCTTCCATGAGTGTTGGTGGTTGATCCGAGCAAAATGAAGTTTTTGACAACTTCAATCATTTCTTCATTTATCTTGATGTTATTTATTGTTGAGGATTTTTGTTTTCTTTACATTGAAGTGCAACCAAAGGCTGTGGTCTTTGATCTTCATCAGTAAGTATTTTAAGTCCTTTTTGTTTTCAACAAGCAAGATTGTATCATTTGCATATTGTAGGTTGTTAATGAGTCTTCCTCCAATCCTGATGCCACGTTCTTCTTCATATAATCCAGTTTCTAGGGTTACTTGCTTAGCATTCAAATTAAGTATGGTGAAAGAATACAATCTTGGTGCACACCTTTCTTAATATTAACCATTCAGTGTTTCCTTGTTTTGTTACAACAACTGCCTCTTACTCTACGTACAGGATTCTCATAAGCACAATTAAATGTTTCAGAAGTTTTATTCTTTGCTGTGTTGTCCATTGCTTGTCATGATCTACACAATTCCAGCCGCGAAAATCTTCTGGGGTAGTTCTCTAGCCTGTAAAGTCACTGTGGGTCAGAATCAACTTGACAGCAGTGGTGTTGGGGTTGTTGGTTTAGTCATCATGTCTAATTGTACATAGGATCACTGAGTCAGAACCAACTTGGGGCACCTGACTATAACAAGTCACCTTAGTAGCAAAATGGTTCAGGATTTCACTGCTAAACAAAAAGTCAGTGGTTCAAACCTTCCAGTTACTTCTAGGAAGAAAGACCTGTTATTTGGTCTCATAAATATTACAGTCTAGGAAACCCTAAGGAATATTTCTGTTCTATAGGTTCAATAAGAGATGACATGACAACTGCCAACTACCACCAATTACTGTAAGTTGGAATGACTTCACAGCAAGTAGTAATGGTTTGCCTTGGGAATCGCTGGGTGGTGTGAATGGTGAATGCACTCAGCTGCTAATTCAAAATTTGGATGTAGAAGTTCACCCAGAAGCACTTTAGAAGAAAGGCTTAGTGATCTATTTCTGAAAAATCTGCTATTGAAAATCCCATGGAGTACAACTCTACTGTGACACACATGGGTCGGCATGAATCAGAATCAACAACTGGTTTCAGTGGCTTGCCCTGATGCATTGGTGGTTGCATGATGGAATTTTCTCCTTTCATGTGGGAGACCTGATTTTGTTTCCTAGGTAAGACACCTCATACACAGTTGCCACCATCTGTCAAGAGTCCTGGTGTGGTGCTGTGGGTTAATGCTCCAGATTGCAAAGCCATTTGAACTGCAAGATCAGTGATTCAAAGTCACCAGTTACTCCTCGGAAACCCTATACATGGTCACTATGGGTTGGAACCGACTTAACAGCACTTAACAACAACAATCTGTCAAGGAGCTCTGATAAGTCTGGTGGTTATGAGTTGGGCTGTTAATCTCAGGGTCAGAAATTCAAAACTACTAACTGTTCTGTGGGAGAAAGATGAGGTTTTCTGTTCCTATGAAGATTTACAGCCTCGGAAACCCTATGCAGGGTTGCTATGAGTTGGAACCAACTCCACTGTACATAACTACCACCACCATAATGCTAAATAAGTTTCAATGGGCTTCTAGACTATTATGAACTGAAAAGAAAGTCCTGGTAATCTACTTCTGAAAATCAGCCACTGAAAATAACAATCTAATGTGCACCTAATCGGGAGCATGGTGCACTATCTGGCCGTGTTTTGTTTCTGTTGCACATGGCTTGCCATGAGTCAGGCTGATTCAATAGCACTAAAAACAACAGAACTAACAAACAACAGTGGCTTGCCCTAGGTCAAAGAACTAGGAAACTACTAGCTCATTCAGCCCCTTATGCTTAAAGTATTTCTTTCTTTTAATAATCACAACAATCCTCATTTTAATTACTTAGGACTGCACTTTTCCTGAACCTGATTAATTTTTTTCTCTTCTCAATTTTTGAAGCTAGTTTGAATTTTAATCTAATTGTGGGCAAAGGATTTAATTGGTGACTAAGATCTTGCTTCTCTTTCTCAAAATTAGAAAGGTTTGCTTAGCAATAGCAATGTTTCTTAGATTTGAAAATCTAGAAAGAGGGAAGGAATCACCTTTCATTTGGAGTACAAAGTCAATAAAATACTACCTATTTTTACATTTCCCAAACTATTTATTAGTTTGCTAAGAAGACAGTTTGCCATTTGAGTGATTAGTCTAAAACCAGGTAAATTAAAATTCAAGTTCAAAATTATTCTAAGAAAAAAAATCAATAAAATACAGGACAATATTTTATTGACATCTTAATTTTCCTATTCTAATTTTAACTGAAGACAAATTTGCACGTAATAATTGGAGTAAGTGATTAGAAGCCTGAATTTCTACCAAAAAATAAATATAAAGGCCCATAAAGTAACTCACTCATAATACCCCCTTTTAAAAATGATTTTTGTGTATGAAGAGAAACTATTATCTTTCAAACATGAAGATAAAGTTTGATAAAGATGTTAAGATTGTAACTTCAGATATGAACACAAAACCAACTTTTTCTCAACTTGTTTGTTGTAAATATTGACCGAGGAACTTTGAAAGGGACGTTGTAAAGAAAAATTTTATTTAATCCTTCTCATGTTCATTTGATGTAATCGTCAACAATTTTAATGAACAGTGGGATATTTTATCCTGTTCAGTCTGGGCTCAGTACAAATCAGTTAAATATCACATTAGCTCAGTTTATTTATTTATTTTAATGTAAGCAAATTTTAAAATCCTAAACCCTTGTTTTATTTAGCATGAAGCATTTAAAAATTCCAAATTTATTTTGAAAATAAACCAGATGTAATATTAAAAACATACAGTTTTTTTAGGAAAAGTTCTTGATTTTGGATTATACATAGCCTATTTAAGAACTACTCTTTCCATCTCAACCTTTTAATATTTTATTTTCCAAATTTAAGAAATGACAGGAAAAGTTAATTGACTGCTGGATTGATTGATAACTATAAGAATTTACAAAGTGGCTACTCTATAAAAATATGGTGAGCTCAGCGCTTAAGCAGATCCAAAGAAAGTACAAAATGATAATGAATTCTCTGCTTCATGCTAAGAAAACAAGACAGATAGTGAGTAATACATTATCATACAAAACAACATTATATACTGCTATGATGAGTACTTAATTATGTGTTAAACACAACTTCATAATACATTTGTTTTGGTCACCTCCTCTTTACCTTTCTGGAGAGGGAGAAATTCCCTCCCTAGGATTATGTTTTTGTTGTTGTTGTTAAGTGCTGTCAAGTCGGTACCAACCCATAGTGACCCTGTGCAGGGTTTCAAAGGAACAGCTGGTGAGCTTTAAGCGCTGACCTTGCGGTTCAAACTGACTTGCAGTCCAGTGCATTAACCCACAGTGACACACCAGGACTCCCCTAAACATATAGCACCTGTCAGTGGAAAGGTGTGATCAGGTTATTAGGCACTTTTACTCAGCCTGGTAAAGGAAGACACTATCACACAAGGACAAATGGGATTATACTCAAGAACAGAGTAAACAGATATCAAATATTGGAGGTAGACTTTGTAGTAACAAGAGGGTTGGGCGATTCCTGGTTCCCATGGGAATATATGATGGATTGATTGGAATAATTCCACAGCAGACAGTGAACTGAAGCACACTATTTAGTGGACCAATATTGTGCTTGGTCCCAGTGATAAGGAGCACTGCTTGGCTAGGCGACCATTTTCACAGGAGCACAAGGGAGAGGGGAACTGAGGATAGGTCATTCAAGACTTCTTTGATTTTCCCCAGGAGTCAAAGCACATGTACTATTGGGCCTAAATTTTAAACCTTATACCACAATACTTACAATTAAACTTGGTTGGTTGAAAACACATGGACACAGAAGAAGATCCTGGCAATCTTCTTCAACGCTTTAAAAAGGTCTTGTGCAGCAGATTTGCCTAATGCAATATGTCGTCTGATCTCTTCACTGCTGCTTCTGTGAATGTTGATAGTTGATATAAGAAGAATGAAGTCCTTGACAACTTCAATCTTTTCTCCGTTGATAAGAATGTTGTTTATTGGTCCAGTGGTGAGGTTGTAGGATTCCATATATTGGACAACTCTAAAGACTGAACACAGGTGTATGAGGATGTTGTCATAGTTAATAAAATGCACTTGTTGTTGTTAGATACTGTTGAGATGGTTCTGACTCATAACCACTCTAGACACAATGGAACAAAATATTGCCAAGTCCTGCACCATTCTCACAATTTTTGTTACACTTGAGTCCATTGCTGCTGTCACTCCATCTCATTGAATTCTTCCTCTTTTACATTGACACTTCACTTTACCATGCCTCTTGGTGTACTTCGCCAGGGACTGGACCTCCTAACAATATGTCTGAAGTGTGAGACATGAAGTCTTGCTATCCTAGTTCCTAAAGAACATTCTAGCTATATTTCTTCCAATACAGATTTGTTTGTTCTCCTGGCATTCAGTCCATGGTACTTTTTTTCTCCTCCAACACTGCAACTCATATGCATCAATTTATTTACAGTCTTCCTTATTCATCGTTCAATATTTACATGCATATGAAGCTATTGAAAATACCATGGCTTGGGTCAGGCATACCTTAGTCCTCAAACTTATGTCTTTACTCTTTAAATGCAGTTAAAATCGAGAGAGAGCAAAACAAAACAAAGGAGCCCAAATACATATAAGGGGCTTTGAAAAGTTCATGGACTAATGGAATTAAAAAACAATGGAAATTTTCCATGAACTTTTTGAAGACCCTTCTTATATCCTAACTTCATCTCCAAACTATCCTAAGATAAAACTGAAAGTTGAAATAAAGAACCACATGGGCAAGTAGAGCAGAAGGATGAGGGCCAATAATAGATCTCAAGCAATTCCTTTAGGATGGAAACCAGACTTTGCAGCTACCTGAATTTTCACATCAGACAAATATATAGATCCATTAAAAGGGTGTGTACAAAAGCATTACTGCTAGAGTTCTAGTTGACACATGTTGTTGTTGTTAGTGCTGGTGAATTTGTTCTGATACATAGTGACCACATATAGGGTTTCTGAGAAGCCAACCTTGTGGTTCAAAACAACCTTGTGGTCCGGTGCTTATCCTATAGTGCTACAACAGGACTGTGTTTAAGCACGCCTCTGTAATCAGTGGATAGTTGCAGACAAATTCACTCAGAAATACTTGTTTTAGTCTCATTGTTGTTGTTGCAGCATTAATCCGTAGCACCACACCTATATAGGAGGTAAAGTGATAAAAATTTCTTAGCCATAATCAAACACCCAAGGAAATGAATTGCTAGGCCTGGAATATACAGGCCCCACAGTCTAGGAGGACATCAAGGTCAATCGGTGTAACAAAGTCCATAAGGAATGTATTATGCATCCTACTTTGGTAAGTAGCAACTTTGGTAAAATCTTGTGAGTAGCCATCTAAAAACCAACTCTTGGTCTTCCCCATCTGAAGGAAAGAAAAGTGAAGAAAATCAAAGAAACATGGACAAAATTAGCCCAAATGATTAATTTACCATGCAAACCTTAGCCTCTATGATTCAAAGACCAGAACTAAGTGATGCCTGGCTACCACGACTGACCGTTCTGAAAGGGTCACATTAGAAGGTCTTGGATGATGGTGGTAGTTATGTGCCGTGGAGTTGGTCCTGACTCATAGCGACCCTGTGCAGGGTTTCTAAGGCTGTAAATCTTTACAGGAGCAGAAAGCCTCATCTTTCTCCCATGGAACAGCCAGTAGTTTTGAACTGCTGACCCTGAAGTTAGCAGCCTGACTCGTAACCACTATGCTACCAGAGCTCCTTGGTCTTGGATAGAAAAGGTTGAAAATTTGAAACAAAATTCAAAATCATGAACTAAACTAAACACAACAGGCTTACTGGTTGGATAAAGACTTGTGGAATCCCTGAGACTATGGCCCTTAGTCACTCTTCGGGCCTGGAATTGAACTCATGTCTGTGGCCAAAAAATAGACAGGTGAGCAATAGCACTAGTGGTGGTGGTGGTTATGTACCGTGGAGTTGGTTCCGACTCATAGTGACCCTGTACAGGGCTTCCGAGGCTGTAAACCTTTACGGGAGCAGAAAGCCTCATCTTTCTCCCTCAGAACCACTGGTAGTTTCGAATTGCTGACCTTGAGGTTAGCAGCCTGACTCATAACCACTAGGAGCTCCTCAATAAAACTAAAGAGGTCCTCAATAACACTGAAGAGGCAGGCAATCCTTACAACAATCTTTCAAAATAAAAAAGGCAGCATTTGCCAAGGACAAATTTCAGAAGTCAGGAAGGGTTAGTTAAAGGAGGAATGAAAATGGGAAACAGAACCTCAAAGTAGGTTGAGTGATTTTTACATTGTAGGGATGACAATCAATGACATGAAACAAAATGTGTATAAATTATTGAATGAAAAAAGAGCTTTTTTTGTAAACTTTTATTTAATTCAAGACACTCCTTGGAAATCCTGTACAAGGTTGATACAAGTCAAACCTGACTCAAAGGCATTTAACAACTACAGTGGTTAAAATATCCAACATAATATTGGGTATATCGTTTTCCATTTATAATGTAAGCAATACTTCAAATTCATTATCTTACTGACACTATGACTCAACTTTTCAGTCTCTTCTTTGAATTAATTTTTCAAATAAGTCATCAATTTTATCTTCATTATAGCAAACAGCAATGATGTGCCAAGTCATTTAACCAAATTCTGAATCTGTTTTCATTCTTTATAACCTGCAATCACAATGTTTAATGCTTTAAAAATTTTAATCAATTTATCTTGGCTACAAAATACTTCATAATAGTTTCCTTGCAGTTTAGTATTAACCCTGGAACACTGTAGATCTAAAATCAGTATTTAGGGTCAGATATTTAATGGCCAATTTTAGTATTATTTTATGGCCATCAGTGCAGAAAAAAGAGATTAAGGATGGCATTCCACCTTAGGGAATCTCCCTAAATGGCTGGATAATACAATAAACATTAGCTAATGGATAGGAGGAACAATAGATGAGAAAGATGAAAGGTAAAACACAGACAGAGTATGTGTGCATAATTTGTAGAACTGAAAGGCAACAAATGAAATAGAAAGATGATCAAAGGCTAAAAATTCCCATTAATAAATGAAAGAATAAGAAGCCTAACGCTAATCATTACATTCATAGACTGGTAAGCAACGGGTGCTGCATACTCAGTACTCTCCTCCAAATTTGTTTTATAAAACCTGTTTAGTCCTGTCTGTATAATATGAGAAAGAATGCCAAATAGGCTGAGTTCCAAACAACAAAATGAAAGGGAAAAAAGCACACTTACCTTAGCATCAAAACTATGTAGAATGAAGCCAGTAAACTCAGGTTAAGAGGCACTATTTGAAAGGAATGAGTGCATGTGGTTCCATGTATGTTTCTTCATATTCTACAATATAGCACAGGGAAATCTTCTTTATAAGAATAGTCATCTGTTAGCAACTATGCATCAATGACTTCTATCCCTTCCCTGTTCTTTCTTCTTCTACCTTCCTTCACATACATTTTACAGGTTGAATTAGGGAATTATCTACCTTCTGCAAACCATGACAAATTTTCTGTTGAATGTTGACAGCAGAGAGAGTAAAAAACATTCAGGGTCAATGAGATTGTTGTTGTTAGTTGCAGTCAAATGGATTCTTAACCACCTCTTGTATTATCTCACAAATCACCCTTTGTGAATTATACTTAGATTCTTTACCTTTAATGTCCGTAAAGGTTATCTTGATTTCTATGTTTCAACTTGTCTGAAACACTCCATGACTGATCTTGTTTAACTCCATTCTGAATGAAGTATACATCTTAGGGTCAAAACCACCTGGAAGGCAGACACTGTAATCCTATGTGTTTTTAACCTGAAATCAAATTTCTATCCTCCAAACAATTATCCAACGAATCACAGTTAAAACACATTTTCAAAGGTGTGTTTGTACCAGATCAGCCTGATTATAGGAGCTGTGTGTATGCAAGTGATCAAAGAGACAATTTTCTGCGTTAGTATTTATTCTTAAGAAATCTTACTTTCAAGTTGTGTTGACTTTACCCTTCTTTGCTTCAGTGATTGGTTGACATAATTTTTATTGTGGGTTTTTTCTTTCTTTTTTTTTTTTCTTTTAACTTTGATTTGGATTGTTGCCTAGGGCTTTGCAAGAGTGGGAAGAGAAAATTTACAATTCCTTCTTTGAAAAATGCAACATTAAACATTTCCCTTGCCCTAGAAAAGCTGTGAGTATTAAGAACTCTAATTTTAGAGAGGGAAAGAAAGAGAAAAAGAAAATAGAAATGCAGTTTTTAGGTGTTATACGGTAGATTCTGACTTACATGTCCATGTGACCAAGTAGAACTGCTCCGTAGAGTTTTCTTGGATTTAACTTTTTTATAAAAGCAGATTCTCGTGAAGCTACTGCATGGGTTTAAAATGTTGTACATCCAGTTAGCTGCTGAGTGCTTAACCATTATGCCACAAGAAATGTAGGGAGGGAGAGAAACAAAGAGGATCTCATAGGATTTATTCTCTTTTTAAATAAGGTGTAAAAATGTTACCCATTTTCACTCTGGGTGAGGAACAGGACTGTGCTTAGTCACTGTGGTAACTGAAATTTGGAGAGAAGCAACAGTAAATCAAGAATCTCTTGTGATGTAATACTTTGTTGTTGTTGTTGTTAAGTGCCATCGAGTTGGTTCCGACCCATAGCGACCCTGAACAAGGTTTCCAAGGCTGCAAATCTTTACGGGAGCAGAAAGCCTCATCTTTCTCCAGTGGAGCAGCTGGTAGTTTCGAACTGCTGACCTTGCGGTTCGCAGCCCGAGTCGTAACCACTACGCTACCAGAATGCTGGAAATGTGATTTGGATAATGAATAGATAAGACCGTAGAACTGATGCATATTAGTTGTGGTGTTGGCGGTGAATATTGAAAGTACACATGGGCAGCCAAAAAACCAAACAAATTTGTGTTGGAAGAAGTAAGGCCAGACTGCACAGTCTGTTTGAACTGCAAGGTTGGTGGTTCAAGCTCACCAGTCGCTCCTTGGAAACGCTCTAGAGGGTCGCTATGGGTCGGAACCAACTTGTTGGCACTTAACAACAACAACAAGTCCCTGGAGAAGAACATCATGCTTGGCAAAGTGGAGAGTAAGAGAATAAGAGGAAAACCCCAAACGAGACGAATTGACACACTGGCAGCAGCAATGGGCTCAAATGTAACAATTATTGTGACGTTGGAGTGGTACCAGGCAGTGTTTCCTTCTTTGGTGTACAAGGTCGCTATGACTTGGTAATGACTCGACAACAACAAGAAATGTGATTCAGCTTCCCAACCTCCCAGTTTCCTCATTTGGAAAATGAGGATAATATTACCTACTTCATAGAACAGTTGAGGATTAAATGAATTAGTATATGTAAATCCTTTAGCACGAGGTCTGACACATACAAAGTGTCCTGTGTTTTACTTTTAGGGGCTGATTCATACTAATCTCTTAAAAGGCAGATCTATAAATCAAAATAAAGATTCTTAGCAATATCATGAAAAATGGTTTGTGAACCCTTTGGCCTGTCATTCTTTCCCAGAAAAGAAAATCATGTGGGGATTTTTAAACAGAAGGTTGCTTGTGAAAGCTGCATAAAATTAAAGAGTTCTTTTTGTAAAACAAATGTCAATATGGCCAAAGTGGAAACATCAATCTCCACAGGAGCACAGGTCTGGCTAGAGTAACCCCACTCCTGGGTTATGAATGAGGCTGTTCTGCCAATTCCCTCACATTTCCTTTATCTACAAACTGCTGGTGGAGACTTGCTTTTCTTTAAAAATGTTAATGAATTCAATTGGACTGTGTAAGACTGAAGCCATTTTACTTCTTTAAGGTATTTTGCATTATTTCCTTTTTGTTGTTGTGAAGTGCCCTCCAGTCAGTTCTGACCCAAAACGATCCTGTATAGGGTTTCCAAGGAGCAGTTCGTGAGCTTGAACCGCCAATGTTGCAGTTCAAATGGCTTTGCAGTCTGGCGCATTAACCCACATTGCCACACCAGGACTCCTTAGATGCTTTAAAATGCTACTATAGCTTAGTTCTCCCAGGATAACCTTGTTCCTTCTTTCTTGGTTCGTGTCCACACACTTCCCACTAGTAACCTCTTCATGCATCTAGGCAGTCTGTAAACTGAGATGTGTCATAAATGAATAAATAATGGTCTGTATCAAATTGCCTACATGTCTTTGTTGTGTCCCGTTTTTTGCAGAATACACTAGTCCCATGGTATCTGCTGGGGATTTCCAGGACCCCTAAAGACACCAAAATTAGTGGCTATAACCTCTATTTTGTTGTTGCTAGGTATTATAGAGTTGCTTTGAATTCTGTGTAGGACAGAATAAAACACTGCCTGGTCTTGCACCATCCTCACAAGAATTGTTATGTTTGAGCCCCTTGTGGCAGCCATTGTGTGAATCAATATAGTTGAAAATATCCTGGCCAGGCTGAAGTGGCCTGAGACTTCAAAGTGACATCTTTGCTCTTTAACACTTTAAAGAATGTTTTTTTTGTAACAGATGTACCCAATACAATATGTTATTTAATTTCTTGACTGCTACTTCCATGAGCATTGGTTGTGTATCTAAGTCCAGTTCATCAAATTGTAGCAATTTGTGCTTGGTCTGTGTATCAAACTTCTTATCTTCATCTGGTCGAGTTCTGGTTAGCTAGCCATCCAAGGTATGTCAAATGGATACCAGCTGCAAGTTTTGAAGTTCTTGCACACCTTCTCCCACTTCAGAACAACTGGCCCCTTCACTCTCAGCTCTAGCCTCCAGTGGCTAAATCAGTGATCATGGAGTCAGGGGTTGACATGCCTCCCTAAAGTTCAGACTAGCAAGTGTTTCCTCTTCTTTTTCTCATCTCAATATCAGTCACTGGAGAAGGATATCATGTTCTATAAGGTGGAGACTCAGAGAAAAAGAGGAAGACCCCCAGCGAGATGGATTGGCCAAGCGGTAGCATCAATGGGCTCAAGCGTGGCAACAATTGTGAGGTTGAACCAGGATGGGGCAGTGTTTCATTCTGTTGTGCATAGGTTTGCTATGAGTGTGTATTGACTTGATGGCACCTAATAGCAATAACAACAACAGTGTCAAAAGGTATCTACGGAACATGGCCAAAAAACATTTTTCTTTTTGATTTGGAATATTTTCCTAAGCTTTTATAATAATGGTCTTATTCAATATTTGTCCTTTTGTGACTAATTTCACTCAGCACGATGCTCATCCATGTTATGAGGTGTTTGCAGCTTCAACATTATTCTTCAAGGTGGTATAGTATTTCATTTGTTGTATATACTAAAGTTTGTGTATTCATCCTTCCATTGATGGACACTAAGGTTGTCTCCATCTTTTTGCTATTATGAATAGTGCCGCAATGAACATTAGTGTACACATATCTACTTGTGGTCTGGCTCATATTTCTTGTGGACATATGCCAAATAGAGGAATTTCTGGATCATAAGGTATTCCTATTTCTAACATTCTGAGAAAGCACCATATCATTTTCCACAGTGGTTAAACCATTTTACAGTCCCACAGCAATGCAGGAGGGTCCCAGTGTCTCTACACCCTTGCCAGCATTTGTTGTTCTCTCTCTTTTTTTTTTTTTAACTTCACTGTTAATACTGGTTTGAGATGGTATCTCATTGTTGTTTTGATTTGCATCGCTCAAGTGGCTAATGATCATGAACATTTCTTCATATGTTTGTTGGCTGCATGGATGTCTTCTTTGGTGCAGTGTCTGTTCATGTCCTATGCATTTTTAAATTGGGTTATTTGTCTTTTTCTTGTAGAAGTGTAGTTTCTTATAAATTCTAGAAATTAGTCTCTTATCTGATATGTCACTGTAAAAAAAGTTTCTTTTTTTCCCATTCCGTGGGCTCCCTTTTTATTCTTCCGGTGAAATCTTTTCATGCACATAAGTTTCAAATTTTTAGTATGTTCACCATCTGTCATATCTTCCATTGTTCTTGTGGTTTTACAATGTTTGAAAGACTATTTATGCCATGTATTAAAGCACTTAAGTTTTCCACTATTTTTTCACTGATGATCTTTATAGTTCTGGGATTTACATATGGTCTTTAATCCTATGGTTAGTTTTTGTATATGGTGAGAATATGGGTTTTGTCTCATTCTTTTGCAAATCGATTTCCAATTTTGCCAGTACCATTTGTTGAAGCGACTATCTCTTCTCCATTTAATGTATTTTGACCCTTTGTCAAAAATCAGTTGACTGTATGTGGACGGATTTAATTCTGGGTTCTCAATTATGTTCCATTTCATTACACCAATACCAAGCTGTTTTGACCACTGTGGCCATGTAGTAAAATTTGAAGTCAAGGATGAGAGGCCTCCAACTTCGTTCTTAAGCAATGCTTTGTATATCTGAGGTCTCATTCTCTTCCATATAAAGTTCGAGATAGTTTTTTCCATCTCTTTAAAGAATGTCTATTGAAATCTGGAGTGGGATTGTTTTATAGCTGTAGATTACTTTGGGTACTATTGACATTTTCACAATCTTAAGTGTTCCTATCCGTGAGCATGGTATATTCTTCCAATTTCGTAAATCTCTTTTGCTTTCTTGTAACATTGTTTGTAGTTTTCTTTGTAGGTTCTTGTTCCTCTGGTTAGATTTATTCCTAAATATCTCACCCTTTAGACAGCTATTGTAAATGGTATTATTTTCCTAATTTCCTTCAGTGCTGTCTTTATTCTTATAGAAGAATCCAACTGATTTTTGTATGTTGATCTTGTACTCTGCCACTTTTCTGAATCTTCCAATGAGTTATAATAATTTTGTTGCTGAGTTTTTGGGATTTTCTATGTATAGGAACACATCATCTGCAAATAGAGGGAGTTTTCCTTCTTCTTTGCCAATTTAAATGCCTTTGGTTTCCTTTTCTTGTCTTATATCTCTAGCTAAGGCTTCCAACACAATATTTAATACAAGTGATGATAAAGGGCATCCTTGTCTGGTTCCTGTTCTTGAAGGGAATGTTTTCAGTTTTTCTCCATTGAGAGTGACGTTGGCTTTGGGCTTTGTATATCTTTTCTTAATTAAGTTGAGAAAATTTCCCTCAATTCCTACTGTGTTGAGTGTTTTTATTAGGAATGATTGTTAGATATTGTCAAATGCCTTTTTAAATCAATTGATATCTTAATGTTGTTCTTTTCCTTTTTTTAAGTTATAAAAAGGATTATATTGTTTGTTTTTCTAATATTGAACCATTCTTGCCTCCCTGGTATGAATCCCAGTTGGTGATGACACATTACTTTTTTTATATGTTGTTGCATTCCATTGGCTAGGATTTTGTTGATAATTTTTGCATAGTTGTTCATGAGAGCTGTTGGGCTATAATTTTGTTTTTTAGTGATGTCCTTCCCTGGTTTTGGTATAAGTATTATGTTTGCTTCATAAAATGTATTAGAAAGTTTCCCATCCTTCTCAAGCAGAGGGAACCACCTGGCTGACATGCTGAAAAAAAGAGTGAGACATTCCTGCAGTATTGCAGACAAGAGTATTTCTGACTGGAGAATTGCTGTGTCCTAAGTTGGTTTTGATCCTGAATTGTTCCCTGTTTAGTTTCCTAATAAACTTTATAGTCATGTGTCTTGTTATGAGTTCTGTGTGGCCATTGCAATGGATTATTCAACCCAGATGTGAAGCAGAGAGTGCTGTGGGAGGGATGGTTGGAGTCAGAATAAGGTAAAGAAGATTGTAGGGTGGAAGATTTTACATGCATATAAGGTGAGTAAAAATTACATATAAGAACAATGAGAAGAGAAATAAGAAATAAAATCAGGCAGAAACCAGAGAGAAAGAATAAATAACTATAAAGACAAAAGAGGAACAGTGAAATAGACCTATAGAAGAGAAAAATTAGAGAGGAAATAAAAGAAAGAAAGAAAAACAAAATGCTTAGAAAAATCAGGGAGAGAGAAGATGAAAAGAGGAAGAAAGTAGTAAAGATCTAAAAGAGGGGGGAGGGAGAGGAAAGAGAAGAGGGGAAATGAGACATAGAAGTGAAGAAGGAAAAATCAAAGCAAAAGTAGAAAGTATAAAATTCAAAGAAATGGAATGAGAAGAAGGAAGAAAAAGTATAAGCAAACAAAAACAATGCCAAGAAAAGGAAATCACCAAACCCCCAAATAGAAACAAAACAACAGTGAAGCTGTTGGACCCAGATTCCTGCAAGCCAAGAAGCTCTCGAGGTGAGTATGGAAGGCACATGACAGAAGAGTTCCTGGCCCTAGATTAATTTCCTATCAACCTTGGTGTTATCTATCTTCAGGACACTCAGTCTGAAAGTAGTTCATATAGGTCATTGATGGAGCTGGTTTAGGTGTCTGTTAGAACCACAGGGCAGCTGGGGGCAGGGTGACCGGTTAAATGCTTGTCTGGTGGCTCTGCGTGTTCTTTAGGACTGTAGATAACGCCCACCAGACTAAGGGCACCACAGGGGCACATTAAAGCTGCACAGGTGGCCCCTGTCTCTCACTGGTGTGGTTCCCAACCACGTGGCTCT
The DNA here is from genome assembly GCF_000296735.1 of Chrysochloris asiatica. Lineage (NCBI taxonomy): Eukaryota > Metazoa > Chordata > Mammalia > Afrosoricida > Chrysochloridae > Chrysochloris > Chrysochloris asiatica. Next base: position 2,555,542 of record NW_006408609.1, read on the forward strand.
GAACTTCCAGAGAGCAGGGTCTGTGCTGGGGGTGGATGTGTGTGGGAGCTGGCCACACATCTGGGCACAAAGGGAGGATGGGGAAAAGAATGAATCTCATCTTTCTAGTCTCCTGTGTGACTCTCTGTGCCATCTTCTGTTGCCAAAGCTGCTCACCAAAGTTAAAGAGTCACATCATGTCTGGCTGGCCCTTTACCAGTCAGTCTCCCTCTCTCGTCATTCCTGCTCAGCTTCTCCTCCCAGAAAGCACTCAATCCGCTTCTCAGTATTATCTTATTATCTGTTTTAAGTACACTTAAAAAAAAAAAAAAAAGATTAGCTCTTCTGTGGTGTTCTATTTCTTTTCCCACAGAACAGAATGTAGAATAATACACACCTGTTATGTGATTGATGAGGTAGTGTTTCTGTAAAACATAAAGGCATGGGAGAGAGAACTACTGGCACAAGTCATAAGTGTTAGATTCATACATACCTACTGGTGCTGCATGAGAACGACCTGTTAATCTCTTTACATAAAGTTTGGAGTGGTTTTACTCTGTAGTACATCAGATTACCATGAGCTAGAATCCATTTGATGGCAATGGGTTTGTTGTTAAGTGCCGCTGAGTTGGTTCCAATTCATAGTGACCTTGTATAGAGTTTCTAGGGAGCTGGGGTGCTTTAACTGCCGACCTGGAGGTTAGCAGTCCAGTTCTTACCCTACTACACCATACTAGGACTTTGGCAATGCTTGTTGTTGTTGTTGTTAAGTGCCGTCGAGTCAGTTCCAACCCATAGCGACCCTGTACAGGGTTTCCGAGGGTGTAAATCTTTACGGGAGTAGAAAGCCTCATCTTTCTCCCTCGGAGCGGCTGGTAGTTTCGAACTGCTGACCTTAAGGTTCACAGCCCGATTCGTAACCACTACGCTACCAGAGCTCCTTTAGGTGCTCAATAAATACTTGCTAGTGAACTAATTAATTCTAATGGTCTAAATAGGGAGCACATCCAATAGGAAAAGCAGTGACTGCTAAACACATAGTCATTGTAAATATTATAGCTAAGTAATAAATTCCTCAGGGAGTCTTGGTGTGGCACTGTGGAGTAATGCACTGGATATCAAGGTCGGTTTGAACCGCAAATTCTGTGGTTCAAATTCACCAATCGCTCAGCGAAAACCTTATACAGGGTTGCTATGAGGCAAATGGACTCGATGGCACTTAACAATGACAACAAATCCGTTAGAACATTTTTTTCTTCTCTGTATTAAATGGAGTCACTGTGAATCAGAACTGACTTCACAGAAATAGGTTTTGGTGATGGTGGTTTTTTTTGGGGGGGTGTCGGGGGGATGAGTGGGGACAGGTAATCATGAAGTTAAAAATAGAGATGGCAGTTTGAGACTCAGAATTTATGTCAAGAAATCAAATTTGATGAAAAATTTTGCTTACAATGTTTTTATTTGGAGTATTGTTCTATATTAAGGAATGCTTGTAGCATAGTTGTTGTTGCTAAGTGCCGTTGAGTAGATTCTGACCCATAGTGACCCTGTCTAGGGTTTCCGAGGAACAGTTGGTGAGCTTGAACTGCCGACCTTGCAGTTCAGATGGCTTTGCAGTCTGGCACATTAACCCACAGCGCCACACCAGGACTCCTGTAGCATAGTAGCATAGTAGATTATAAGCTGGACTGCTAACTGCACATTGTCATTATTGTTTGGTGCCCTTGAGTCATTCCGACTCATAGTGACCCTATGCACAACAGAACTAAATGCTGCCCAGTCTGGCGCCATCCTCACAATCATTCTTATGCTTGAGCCCATTGCTGCTGCTATTGGGCCAATCAATCTCATTGGGGGTCGTCCTTTTCTTCTCTGACTCTCCTCTTTACTGAGCATGATATCCTGTTCCAGGGACTGGTCCCATCAGATAATATGTCTGAAGTATAAAAATTGAAGTCTTCCTTTTCTGGTTTCTAAGGGGCATTCTGGCTGTACTTAAGTGTGTATGACACTGAAAATCTTTTTATGTTAAATTTTTTAATTTGAAGGGGTTGAGAAAGTCATAACAAAATTCATGAAATTCCTTATTGTCTTTTTTTTTTTTGAACCACTATTCTTGTTTTAATTAGAAGAAATGAATGTGATTTATCTAGATTTTCATAGTTCCATCCATACAGCAATCAACTGTATTGTTCCATTCATTAAAAAATATTCTGATCCAATAATCTTACAAAGAAAAGACAACCTAACCTCAAGTTTACAGTAAAGGCAAAGAAAAATGATTACTTTTCTGCTCAATTATTATGCTTAGGATCTTTACCAGTCATGTGTTAGTTTCCGGAGAACACCCCTATGCTATTTGTGCCAAAAATTTCATATACTGTCCTCGAGCATCAAAATGGTCAGCGGGCCTGTTGTATGCCGTCCATATTGGTTCTCCAACAAACAGTCGCATTGCCTTTGTGTAATTCTTTTCATCCAGTGTGAAACGGTGATAAATTCCTGCAGGAAGTGTTATCATGTCTCCTTTCTCCATGAAAATTCGGATCCACTTGTCCTCTTTATCTCTTACATCAAAATATCCACTCCCATCCAAGATATAGCAAATTTCATCATCCAAGTGTAAATGTTCTTCATAAAACATTTTAATCTTTTCTTCATAATTTGGTAGTTTATCTTTGCATATTGTTATTATGTCCATCCAGGAGTAGTTTCTCTCTTTTCGGATCTTTTCTAATTCAGGATCATTCTCATATTTGTCAGCATCCAATTTCCAGTAAAATACACCAACCTGATGCAGTTGCTCCAAGCCAACCGGGTGGTTGGGCTCCAGTCGGTGCGGTTTCCGTTGATCGTCCGGGGATTCGTCCATATATCACGCTTCCACCATCTTTTCCCTTTAGGAACGTACACAAATTCCAGGGCAATGCCGGGTTACTGCCGAGGGAAAGCGCCAGACGACTACCCAGGGCCCAAAGGTGCCCTTATTGTCTTTTGAAGTTAGTTTTGTTAGGTTTTACTTTTAGTATTCCCACGTGCTTGGTCTTTGGGATTTTTGTATCATCTTTATGGTTTACTCAGATTATATTTACACTTACACAATAGTTCTATATCCTGTGCTGTCTTTTCTTACGTTGTTGTTGTCAGGTGCCATCGAGTCGGAACCGACTCATAGGGACCCCATGCACAGCAGAACAAAACAATGTCCGATCCTGGGCCAACCTCACTACCGCTGCCACACTTGAGTCCATCAACGATGCCACCTGGCTGATCCATCTCATTGGGGGTCTTCCTCTTTTTCTCTGATCCTCCATCTTACCCAGCATGACATCCTTCTCCAGCGACTGTTCCCTCCGGACAATATGTCCAAAGTATGAGAGACAGAGCTTAGCCATCCTGGTTATAGAAAGTTTTTTTGTTGTTGTTGTTTTCTTTTAATGTCAAAATATTATGTTACTAGGTAAACTATTTAATCGAAAGCAACAAATAATAAAAAAAACTAAATTGAAAAGTTTTTAAGACGTCCCTGAGATATTTAGCTCAAATATATCTGTACATTGTTGTTGTTGTGTGCGTGGAGTCGGTTTCGACTTATAACGACCCTGTATAGGGTTTCCGAGGCTATAAATCTTTACGGGAGCAGAAAGCCTTATCTTTCTCCCACAGATCAACTGGTAGTTTCGAACTGTTGACCTTGTTTGCAGCCCGATTTGTAAGCACTACGCTACCAGAGCTCCTTATATCTGTACATATATGTATTTATATCTTTTAAAGAGCATATATACATCATTTGAAGTACTTTAATGTTGATGAAAGGTTTTATATATCTTAAAATTTATTTTAGACATTTGCTCTCTTTTATTCCACTCCAAAATTGCTTATCTCCTATTTATTTAAATATTTGTAAGAATAGGATTATGTGCAGATACATAGAATCATTGGGAAACTACCCAAGCATTTGCCAGGCTACAACCTGATAAAGTATTAGTTTATGAAGGACCCTCTAGGCATTGATAGGAGCCCTAGTTCTGCAATATTTAAACTATCAGCTGCTAAATGAGAGACTTGCAATTTGAAATCATCAGTCACTCCATGAGAAAAATGATAACAACAGTTTGCTTCCAAAAAAGATCAGTTGGAAATTATAGGGTTGATAGGAGTAGGAATCAACATGACAGCACACAACAACAACATAAACATTCTGTCATGGAGTTGATTCTGATTTATAGAGACCCTACATAGAGTTAAGGAGCTCTGGTAGCGTAGTGGTTACGAATCGGGCTGCGAACCGAAAGGTCAGCAGTTTGAAACTACCAGCTGCTCCATGGGAGAAAGAGGAGGCTTTCTGCTCCTGTAAAGATTTACAGCCTTGGAAACCCTGTTCAGGGTCTCTATGGGTCGGAACCGACTCGATGGCACTTAATAACAACAACACATAGAGTTACCGAGATTGTAAATGTTTATGGGATCAGATAGCCTTACCTTTCTTCCTTGGAGTCACTGGTGAGTTTCAACTGCCAACCTTCTGGTTAACAGTTCACTGCTTATCTTACAGTGCTATTGTTGTTATTGTTAAGGGTCATTGAGTCAGTTCCAACTCAGTGACCCTGAATAGAGTCAAAGTAGCAGCTGGTGGGTTTGAACTGCTGACCTTATGGTTTGCAGTCTAATGAGGGCTCCTTAAAAATAATGCTGTTGTTGTTAAGTGCCATGGAGTCGATTCCAATTCATAGAGATCCTGTATAGGTTTTTCAAGGAGAGGTTGTGGGTTTGAAACACTGGCCTTGCATTTAGCAGTCCAGTGTTTATCTTACTGCACCACACCAGAACTCTAAAAACAACATAGATATTGGATAAAGAGAATAATATGTCATCAGTTGAATGTTAAGGAAAAGTTCCTTTTTGAATCACATAACAGATTATGAAACTTGTTCATATAGTTTTTAGCTAAAATAACAAGCAGCTTTTTGAGTAGGACATTTTTGTTACTTTCTCATTTATATTGCTTCTGCTCATCTATAAACCTTAATATTGTGTTGGGATTATATGGTCCTGAATTTTTAAAAATAATTTATTTTGATTTAAAAATAATCAAAATTAAACTTAAGATGACTTTATTTTGCTTTGTTTCCTTCAGGAAACATGGATCTATGCCATAAGGGTAGAATGAACTCATTCAAAAAAGGTTTTTTTGGTTTTGTTAATACTAAGATTTCTGTTCAGTCAATGAGGCAGATTGACACGATGGCTACATCAATATATTAATTTGAATCATGTAACTGTTATAGCAAATATTATGCCAGCTCATCTTTATTTCCTCTTAATATATTTGTTTTTTATTTGCATATTGAGTGACTATCAGGTAATTTACACAATCTGCTTTCTTCAAATCTGATTATGTAGTGTATATTAGTTCCCTGGGGCTGCGGTAACAAATGACCCCACACTGAATGACTCAATCACACATAACAACAACAACAACAACAACAACAACTCTCAAACCACTGAGAATCCTAGCCTAGTCAATTTGACCCAGACGGAGAAGGGCTGTGTGCTGATGATCAGGTGGCAGGCTTGCAGGGTATACCCTTTGGTTGGTCAATGATACATGGAGGGGATTGTAACCATGGCAATGAAACGATATATGACAGGATGAATGGAAAGCTAATGTTCCCCCATGTAAACTATTACATAATTCACAATAAAACATTAAAAAAACACAAAAAACCCTCATTGGTTTTGCTTCTCTAGAGAACCCAGGCTAAGAGAAGTCAGCACTAAAAAACCCAACACACAATTGAAAGCCTTTACATAGTTAATAAAGCACTGATAAACATCTTTCTTTCTGGTAGCCTCAGCTTTCAGCCAAGATCTATCTGACATCAGTAATGATACCCCTCATTCCACGTTCTCATCTGAATCTGTCTCGAACCTCTGTCATGTACTGTGGGAGCTATGTTTTGGTTATCTTTAGCATAATTTTACTTGCATGTACTATTGATATTGTACAATGATTTCCACATTCCATTGAGTAACCTTTCTTTGGAATGGGCACAAATATGGATCTTTTCCAATCAGTTGTTAAGGTAGCTGGACAATGAATAAGGATGACTTTAGAAAAATTGATGTATTTAAATGTTGGAGAAGAATATTAAAAGTACCATGGACTACTAGAAGAACAAACAAATCAGTGCTGAAAGAAGTACAGCCAGAAGGTTCTTTAAAAACCAGGTTGGCGAAACTTTGTCTCTCACATTTCAGACATATTATCTCGAGGAACTAGTCCCTGGAGAAAGATATCATGCTTGGTAAAGTGGAGGAGGGTCATCAAAAGAGAGTAAGATCCCCAATAAGATGGATTAGTGAAGTGGCGGTAGCAACGGGCTCAAGCTTAACACCAACTGTGAGGATGATGCGGGACCTTGAAGTATTTTGTTCTATTGTTCTTAAGGTTGTTATGAGTTGGAACTGACTCAACCACACCTAACAACAACAACAACAACTTTCAAACCACTGAGAATCTTAACCTAGTCAATTTGACACAATTCCTTAACTATCACATGGCTCATGAAAATGATTAAAACAAAAATAATGGCTAATAAGTCATTGATAAGAACCAGGTGATAAGAACCTATAGCGTTGTTGTTGTTAGGTGCCATTGAGTCAGTTCAGACTCATAGTGAGTTTACGTACAACAGAAGGAAACATTGCCTGGTCCTGCACCATTTAGACAATTGTTTTTATGTTTGAGCCCATTGTTGTAGACCCAGTATAAATCCACCTCATTAAGGGTCTTCCTCTTTTTCACTAACACTTCACTTTATCAAGCATGATGTCACTCTTCATGGACTGGTCCCTCTTGACACCATGTCCAATTGTAAGAGAGAAAAACCTTATCATTGTTACTTCTAAAGAGCAGCCTAGCCGTACTTCTTCCAAAACAGATTTGTTCATTCTGCCAATTCATGGTATATTCAACACTCTTTACCAACACCATAATTCAAACACATCGATTCTTTTATAGTCTTTCTTATTCACTGTCCAGTTTTTGAATGCATATGAGGTGATTTAAAACACCATGTCTTTGGTCAGACATACCTAAATCCTCAAAGAGACAATCTTGTTCTTTAACACTTGAAAAAGTCTTTTGCAGGAGATTTAGCCAATGCAATATATCATATGTTAGGGCTTGGATTGAGATTTTAAATTGGTTGAGTTCAAATTCTGATGTACCACCTAAGAGCTACTTGTTCTTACTTATTTGACTACTGTTTTTCACGAGTATTGATTGTGGATCCAAGTAAAATGAAATCTTTGACAACTTCAATCGTTCCTCAGTTTATGCTGATGCTTTTATTGGTCCAGTTTTATGAATTTAGATTTCTTTACGTTGTATTTTACAGTATTTTAAATCCTCTTTGCCTCCAGCAGCCAGGTTGTATCATCTGTATATTGTAGGTTGTTAATAGGCCCTCCTTGCATCCTGATTCCAGTGTATATCTAGTGCATTGTTGTTTTTAAGAGCTGTTGAGTCTGTTTTGACTAATAGCAATGCTGTATATAGTTTCTGAAACTGTTAATCTTTGCTGGAACAGAAAGCCTCATCTTTCTCCTATGCAGTGGCCGGTGGACTCAAATGGCTGAATTTGTCATTCAAAGTTTAATGCTTATCCTATAGAAACATATAGTGCATTTTGGTTAGCAGTCCAGTGTTTATAGTAGTGCACCACACCAGGAGCTCTATAGTGTATTGACTAGAATCAAATCTGAGGATTTCTACTTGATTATTAAAATATAAAGAAGCTTTTGTAACCAAAGGGATGCTTTTGAAAGTGAGTAGTTTTAAATGACTCTTCCCATGAATAGTGAACGTTTGGAAAGACTACATAATTTCTCTCTATATTTACAATTTAGAAGGAAACAAGATCTTCTTACTTTGATAGCACTATCATTAGAACTATTATTAGAATTCTGTCTTGTCACAGAAAAGAAATATAGTATTATGTGATAGGGCTTGGATTGAGATTTTAAACTAGTTGAATCAAATTCTAATGTACCACCTCAGAGCTATTTGTTCTTACTTAAACCCAGTATGTCATCTATACAATGCGGATAATAGAAAACAATGGTATATATATATATATATATATGACAACAAATAACTTTTTTTTTTCAGATTAGCAGTCTTTTTAATTAGGTACTCTGAGGAGAAGGCAGGAGGATGGGTGGAGTGGGGAGGGTGATGCTTCCTGAGTCCCACTCCTCAACCAGTCAGTCTTCTGGCAGCTGGATCTTGCTGGGGTCAAAGCAATTGGATTCCATGATGGGGAGACCACTGGCCTCTCGGTACTTCACAAGCCTCTCAGCTTCCCTGTGGGTCCACTCTCGCATCCTGTAGTCAGGCAGGTAAGCCACAAAGGTGCTGCCAAGGACTAGGACGATGGAGAAGTCAGAGAAGAAGACAACACGCATGTTCCAGAGATCCATAACAGGATCCTTGTCATAACCATGGGAGTCTGGGTTCTTCTGGTATAAGTTTTCGTCCTTGGGATCTGGGTCTTCCTGCCAGCGAATGGTCGGTTCCAGCAGTGGCTTCCCCGCCCGGGGCGCAGTGCAACTACTGCCCTGGAGGCATTAGATTCCCAGCAGACGCGGGCAACCCGGAGCCTTCGCATCGCGGTTGCAGACAAAAGGCGGAGCGCACACAAACCTACCAGCCCTGCCGCCATAACAGAGGGTTCTGCAGTGTCTCAGAGGCGAGGGTGGAAATGCGATCTGCGCAGCTGCACATGTCAGAGTGTGATAATCCTCGCTCCGCCTCCGCTGTACTAAATAAATCCCAGATCTGACTTTGTTTTCAAATGAGGCATTGAGCAGCCCTCTGTCTTGGCTTCATGGGACCAGCTACATCCTTTTCCTCTCAGGCTGACAAGTTGCTTATTTCTAGGTTTCCAAATAACTGTTTTTTAAGGTTTCGATAAAACCGACATGATATGATGTAAGGAGAATATTTATCTAGTGTTCACAAAAATGATGCTCAATAAGTTATTATTATTATTATCATTATCACTAAGAGTCATATTTAAGAAAATATTGGACTTAAATCACAAAGCAAAAAAATTCTAGCTCCAAGAATAACACCCAGCTTCTAAGCCTTTTATAATACTCTTCTATTGACATATGTTTTGTGGATAGAAGCATGACTTTAACATGAGTAGACTTCAAAAAGTTAGTAGAAATACTACATAATAATTCATGCATTGAATTGTATCCCACAAAGTACACGTCATTTTGGCTGGGTCATGCTTCTCAGTGGATTGGCAGTTACGTAATGACGTAATATGGCAGTTATGTTATCATCCCCCATGATGTGATTTGATGTGATAAACTAATAAGAGGTTTAAGGCTGGGCTGCAATAACCTTGGAGTCCTAGTGTAGCATTGTAGGATAAGCATTGGGCTACTAACTTAATAGGTGGTGGTTCAAGCCTACCAGCTACTCCTTAGAAATGGTACACAGAGCCGTTATTAGTCGGAACTGATTTGTCGGCATTAAACACAGCTGATAACTTTAATTTCATAGTAACCGTGATCCAGTGCCAGGGATTCCCAGGGGTGTGACCTGCAATACCTTTTATCTTACAAGAGTTAAAATGAGTGAGAAATGAACAGAGAAAGAGAGACCTACTACTACCAAAAAAAGAGGAGCCAGGAGTGGAGTGCATTCTTTGAAGCCGGGATTCCTGCTCTGTGGCGATCTTAGCTCCAGGAAAGACTAATGCAATGACATATGGAGATCTCCAAGGAATGCTAGGCCTACAGATACCTTTCAGGAGACAATGACCTTTCTCAAAACCAGCTCTCTGAATTCAGACTTCTACCGTCCAAAACTGGGAAAGAATAAATTTCTGTTAGTCAAATCTATCCACTTGTGCTATTTCTATTATAGCAGCACTACATAACAGTTGTTTTTAGATGCTGTCAAGTCAGTTCCAACTCATAATGTCCCTATGCACAACAGAACAAAACACTGCCTGGTCCTGCACCGCTAGCCTCACAATGGTTACGCTTGAGTCCATCGCTGCTGCCACTGTGCCAATCCATCTCATTAGGGGTCTTACTCTTTTTCATAGATCCTCCTCTTTGCCTAACAGAATTTCTTTTTCCAGGGACTGGTTCCTCCAGACAACAGTTTTGAAATATGAAAGATGAATTCTCATCCTCCTGTGTTCTGAGAAGCATTCTGGCTGTACTTTTTCCAACAGAGATCTGTTTTTCTGGCAGTCCATGGTACTTTTCATATCCTTCTTCAACACCAAAACTCAAATACAGCAATGCTTCTACGTTCTTCCTTAGTCATTTCCCAACTCTCACATGCATATGAGTTGATTGAAAATACCATAGCTTGGATCAGGCACACCTTGCTCTTCAAATTTATATCTTTGCAACTGAGTCTTTCTTTTATAGGGATCTTGTGCAGCAGATTTGCCTAATACAATATGTAGCTTGATTTATTGACTACTTCTTCCATAAGTGTTGATGTTGAGTCCAAGCAAAATGAAGTCTTTGATGACTTCAATTTTTTCTCCATTTGTCATGATATGAGGATTTTGTGTTTTCTATGTTACGGATTGAGGTGCAATCATTTTAAGTCCTTTTCTCTTTCAGCACACAAGGTTGTATCAGGTGTACACTGCAGGTTGAATATGAGTCTTCCTTTAATCCTAATGCCAAATTCTTCATATAACTCAGATTCTTGAATAATTTGCTCAGCATACACTTTGAATAAGTATGGTGAAAGGATACAATCTTGGTGCTCACTTTTCCTGATTCTAAATCATTCCATATCCTCTTGTTCTGTTTCAACAACTGCCTGTTTGGTCTATGTACAGGTCCCTTATAAGCAAAATTAAGTGTTTTGGAAGACCCATTTTTTTAAAAATTATCCATAGTTTGTCATGATCTACACAGTTGAAAGCCTTTGCTTAGTCAATAAAGTCAAGATCCACCTGAGTCAGCAATGACATACCTACTTCCACGTCATCTTCTGAATAGGGCTTGAATTTCTGGCTGTTTTCTGTCAATGTACTTGCCACAGCCATTTCTCTTTTACTTTCATGTGATATTAATGATATTGTTGGATAATTTTCACATTTAGTTACATAACCTCTCTTTGGAATGGGCACAAATATGGAACTTTTCCCATTGGTTTGCCAGGTAGCTGCCTTCCAAATTTCTTGGCATAGATGAGTGAGCACCTCCAGTGCTGCTTCAGTTTGTTGAAAGAATTTCAATTTGTATTCCATCAATTCCTAGAGCCTTGTTTTTCACCAATGCCTTAAGTTCAGCTTGGATTTCTTCCTTCAGTACTATCAATTCTGATCATATGCTACCTCCTGAAATGGTTGAATATTGACCATTTATTTTTGGTACAGTGACTCTCTTTATACCTCTTCCATCTTTTTTTATTTTATTTTATTTTATTTTAATGGTTTTTCATCATTCAGTATTTTGCTAGAGAGTTTTTAGTTTTTTCTTCACTTCTTTCAGGTTAAGAAATGCTGGACACATTCTCCCTTTTTGGTTTTCCATCTCTTGCTTTTTGAACATTTCATTATAATATTTGAGTTTGCCTCCCCAAGCTGCTGTTTGAAATGTTTTGTTCAGCTCTTTTACTTCCTCATTTCTTCAGTTCACTTTAGCACCTCTATACTGGATAGCCAGTATCAGAGTCTCTTCTGATAGTCAGTTTGGTCTTTTCTTTCTTTCCTCTCTCAATGACCTTTGCTTTCTTCATGTATGATGTTATTTTGTCATCCCAGTACTCTTCTGAACTTCGGTCTTTAGTGTCCAATGCATCACATTTGTTCTTAAGATGGTCTCTAAATTCAGATGGGATATGTTCAATGTCAAATTTGGTTTTTATAGACTTTTACATTTTTCTTTAGCTTTAGTCTGAAATTGTATAAAAGCAATTGTTAAATGATGGTCCATTTCACAGTTGGCCCCTGGTATTGTTTTGGCTGATGATATTAAACATTTCCACTGTGTTTTGGTATAGCTGTAGTCAATTTGATTCCTGTGCATTATATCAAGTGAGTTCCACTTGTATAGCCACTTTCTATGTTGTTTGAATCAACTATTAACACTCACGGAAGCATTAGTCAAGAAATCAAATGACGTATTGCATCAGGCAAATCTGTACGAGATCTTTTTAAAGTGTTGAAGAGCAAAGATATTAGCTTGAGGACTAAGGTGCGCCTGACCCAAGCCATGGTATTTTCAATAATCTCATATGCATGCAAAAACTGGACAGTGAATAAGGAAGACTGTAGAAGAATTGATACATTTCAGTTATGATGTTGGAAGAGAATATTGAAAGTGCCGTGGGCTGCCAAAAGAACTAACAGATCTGTGTTGGAAGAAGTGCAGCCAGAGTGCTCCTTGGAGGCCAGGTTGGCCAAACTTTGTTTCCCATACTTCAGACATATTGTCAGGAGGTACCAGTTTCTGGATAAGGATATCATGTTTGGTAAGGTGGAGGGTTAGAGAAAAAGAGGAAGACCCCCAGCGAGATAGGTTGGCAATGTGGCAGCATCAATGGTCTCAAGGGTGGCAACAATTGTGATGTTGGCCCAAGATTGGGCAGTGTTTCATTCTGTTGTGCCTAGAGTCACTATGAGTTGGTATCGATTCGATGGCACCTAACAACAACAACAACAACACACTGGTCTTCCTTGTAGGTGTGTAGAATAGTATCCTATCACAGACAGCATTGTCTTTCAAGATACATCTTGAAAGTTCTTTTTTACAATGAATGCAGGAACATTCCTCTAGAACTTGTTCCCAGCATGGTAAACTAACATATGATTGTTCGTTTCAAAATGGCTAACACCAGTCCATTTCAATTCATTAATGCTTAGATTATTGATGGTTTTGCATTCCATTTCATTTTTGACAAATTCCAATTTTTCTAGATTCATACTTCATACATTTGATGCTTTGATTATTAATGGATATTTGCAGCTGTTTCTCCTCATTTTGAGGTGTGGTCCCATCAGCAAATGAAGATCCCCAAAACTTTACTCCATTCACATTATCATGATCAACTCTAGTTTGAGGAGTCAGTTCTTCCCCAGTTTCATTTTGAACGCTTTATAACCAAATGGTTTATCTACTGGCACTGTATCTGACAATGTTCTACTGCTATTTGTAAGGTTTTCAGTGTATAGCCATTCAGAAATTGTCTTCCTCTCCTTTTTGCTAGTTTGTCTTAGTCTGGAAGGTCAACTGAAATCTGTTCTCCTTTGGAGACCCTGCTGTTATTTAAAATAGCTTCCAGTATCACAGCAATGCCCAAGCTACCACAGTATGTCAAGCTGAAAAATGAGTAGTGGACTAGATAACTATATAACTAAGATATCTTTTAATTCCATTTTTCCACAAACATATGGAAGACCCATTATACAATTGTATTAGAGTCATTAATGAGTCTTGATTATGTGTAATGCACCAACTAGGCATCCATAGCGTATCAGAAAATGTTTTCACTACACCAGTACTTCTGTCCTAATTGTAGTGTCATTCAATAAAGACCTAGTGTTTGAAAAGGTTGATTATTTCTGAAAGCATTTAATTCAATGTGACTTGAAGAGGGAGAGGTCCTTTAAGAAGAAGCTATAAATCAGTAAAGTCAAATGCAATAAGCCAGTAGTATGATGAAACTAGAAGAGTAGTTGTAAACATATTTAATAAGCAAATTAAACACAGGAGGAAATTGTTAAGGAATTCTTAATGATTCATTTTGATGGAATGCCTGAATAGCTATGTAGACAACTAATCAAAGACAAGTGGAAATTTATGTTTTTGATTTGTGGCTAGAGTTGTAGGTCCAGTAACACAGAATGGTGAATTAACCCATAAATGAGAGAATAGAAGTAAAAATATGTGAAATAAAGTTTGGTGTGTTGCAGAAATCGCTAGGTAAATATGACTCATTACTAACCACTAAACCTAAGATAATTATTTAAAATTACTTGACTGCTAAACCAACTAAAGCAAGGCAGGAAAACTTTACACATTGTCGGCAATTACATTACAACATTTATAATGCTCATTTGGCTCTCCATTTTGTTGAGACTTGCATGGGCTGAAAATTCTGGTCAAGTTGTGGTACAGAATTGTTATGACCTACTTCAAAGTGTTTCCCAATGCCTTTGTTTATTATTTTATGAATTTCCTTTTCTAAATGATACACTTTTACACAAATATACTGTGTCAGTGTTCTCATTCTGTTGAGATATATTTAAATGAAAACATATATGCATTTTTTTCATAACAGTAGTAAAATAAAGTACAAATTCTATCATTTCCTCAAAAATTAAAGAAAGCATTTCCAGTTCTAACTGCAATCTCTCAGATAACCCATTAGCCTTTACCAGTTATATCTATCATTAAACATTTTTTTAAGGTGAGAAAGAATATTAAATTTTATATGAGGAACAATCTTAGTTTTCTAGGACTGTTATACAAAAGTACCAGAAAGTGGGTGGTTTTACAAATAGAAATGCAATAATTTGCTAGTTCTGGATGCTAAATTATTGGTTCAGAACATCAGCTGTGCTGTTTCCTTATGAGAGTTCTGAGAAGGAACTGTTCCATGCTTCTCTCCTGACTTCTACTGACCACCAACAGCAATTGGTGTTCCTTTGCTGTTCTTGGATCCATCTTCTGAAGATGCCTTCCACTGTATGTAATTCTCTCTGAATATCTTCTCCCATTGTATAAAACTCTGTAAGATAAGCCCTAGACTGATAACTACAAAGTTGGAAGTTCAGACCCATCAGCCACTCCTTGAACAGCCTATACAGAGTCACTATCCTCAATATTAGGCCAATAAATAACACCATGAGAAAGAGAGAAAATATTGCAATTTTCAGACTTCAATTTACTTGGATCCACAATCAAAGCTCATGGATACAGCAGTCAAGAAATCAATTGATGTACTGCATTAGTTAAATCTTCTGTACAAGACCTCTTTAAAGTGTTCAGGAGTAAAGTTATCAGTTTGAGAACTAAGGTGGGTCTGACCCAAGCCAAGGTATTTTCAATTGCATCACATGTATGTGAAAGTTGGACAATGATGAATAAGGAAGACCATATGCCTTTGAATTATGGTGTTGGTGACAAATATTTAAAGTATCATGGACTGTGATACAAACAAATCAGTGTTGGAAGAAGAACAGCCAGAATTTTCTTTCAAAGTAAGTATGGTGAGCTTCGTCTCTCGTACTTTGGACATATTACCAGAAAGGACCAGTCCCTGCAGAAGGACATCATGCTTGGAAAAGTGAAGTGTTCATGAAAAAGAGCAAGACCCCCAACAAAATGGACTGACTCAGTGACTGCAACAATGGACACAGTAAACAACTATTGTGAGGATGGTGCAGGACTGGGCAGTGTTTTGTTCCATTGTGCATAGGATGGCTATGAGTCAGAATCAACGAGGCGGCACCTAACATATAGATTGCCAGATGCAATCTACAGGATTAGGTTTCATCTTGAATCAATCTCTTTTGAGTTATAAAAGGAGAGAGACATGAGCAGAGCTCATGTGGTGCTGTAGAATAAACACTGCAAGTTCAGCAGTTCAAGACAACCAACTGCTCCTTGGAAACCCTACACCAGGTTGTGATGAGTTGGAACCAACTTGATAACACTTAACAACCACCACCACCACCAAGATCGAAGAGCTACGAGTGAAGTGTTTTTCTTGGATCTGGGGTCCCAGTACTGTGAAGCTCCTAGATCCAGGTGTTTAAGTGTAAGGAGAATTCCAAGAAATTTTGTCCTACAGATGCTGAAAGAAGACAAGGGCCTTTCCTCAGAGCCAACAGACAGAAAGCCTTCCCCTAGAGCTGGCACTCAAAATTTGGACTTCGGCCTCCTAAACTGTGAGAGGATACATTTGTAGTTGTTAAAACAATCCACTTCTTATGTTTCAGTTATAGTAGCTTTAGATATCTAAAACATAAATTTGGTAACAGGAATAGTAACAGATACCTAAAATATGGAAGTGATTTTGGTAATTGATAATGAGGGGAGGCTAAAAGAGTACTAAGGTGCCTTCACTATTAACTAAAGGTACAGATTGCCTTGAAGAAACTATGAAATTATGGATGTCAAAAACAATTCTGATAAGGACTCAGAAGGAAGCTATTTGAGCTATAACACCAGAGACATCACAGACAGTGAGAAGAAGGGCCAGAGAAATCACAGTAGCACAACCAGGAGACAAATACACAAGAGCACAGAAGCTGATCCACAGAGTAAGATAGCTGAGCACTTCCGTATAGGAGATTTAGAAGCAGAGTTATTTGTTTCCGGGCACTTGTTGGTGAAGTTAGGATTTTGGGCCCACAGAGTGAGTAAACTGGAATGGGGTGCCTCTGGTGTTTGTCCGTAGAGCTGAAAAGCTTTGTAACACTTACTTGAAAGCTGGCCTTTAGTAGGGGGGTCAAGGAAACAGGAATCAGAAGCTGAAGAGACAAAGAGCACAAGAAGCACAGCTGCCTCAGTTTCAAAAAGTAGAACTATGACCTTTGAGATTTCTAAGGGAGGGGGTACGGTTTTCTAAGTTTCAAGTAGCTGGCTTCTTCCATAACTCTGGTTCTGATGTGTGAGACTGCCATGCCCAAGGGGGCAGAAGAACAGGGCCTGCCATCTGTCACTCAGATGGACTAGGACAACAGGGCTGCCCAAGACTGATGGAACAGAGTTGCCATTCCAGTGGACCTGGAAGGCAGAGCTGAAGCCCAGGGTTTAAAAGATTTACCCAGAATCCAGAGTGCATGGGCAACACCTGGAGTCTGGAGGGCAGGGCCATTCCCTAGAGGGTGTCAAGAACAGAGGATTATTTTCAAGTCTTGAAAGCTAATGTAAATTGTTCTCCTGAGTGTTTAACTTGTTTGGTGCCTGTTATTCCTTGTTTTCCACTAATTGTTCTAATTTATAATGGAAATGCTTACCTTTAGCCTGTTTCACCATTGTATTTAGGTTAAGTGTTATAGGTTGGTTCCAACCTATAGCTACCCTGTATAGGATTTCCTAGGAGTGGCTGGTGAGCTTGAAGTACCAACCTTATGAAGTAAACCAACTTTGCAGTCCAATGTAATAACCTACAACACTACATACAATTTGTATTCTAGACTCACAGATGAGAAGGAATTGTGTCCTAGGTTGAAGTTTGAACTTGGAAGAGTTTGGGGGTAATAATATGAGGCTGGAGTCCTGGTGTGGTGCTGTGGGTTAATGCACCAGACTGCAAAGCCATTTGAACTGCAAGGTCAGTGGTTCAAGCTCACCAGTCACTCCTTGGAAACCCTATAAAGGGTCGCTATGGGTAGGAATCATCTTGACGGTACTTAACAACAACAACAATATGAGGCTAGTGTGTTTTTGGCTGTATACATGTTAGTTGGATCATGTTAGACACAAGTATAAATTTATAATTGTGTTTATTTAGAGATTGTTGTTGTTGTTGTTATGTGCCATCGAGTCGGTTCCGACCCATAGATTATGTATAGTTTAAAGAGACATGTAAAGTTACCAGGCTGACAAGGGGTGTAATGTTATAGTTAAAGTTTTATGTCAACTTGTCTTGGCCAGGATTGCTTAGCAGTTAAGATGTAGTTATCATCTCCATATTATATGAGATCTAGTATGATACAATCAACCCATGATATAATCTGATGTGATCAGCCCTGACCCGATGTGATTATCCTATGTGTTGTAAATCTTCACTTCTAGAGGCCAGATGCTACCTACAGGATAGGATTTATCTTGAGTCAATCTCTTCTGAGAGATAAAAGGAAAGAAAACTGAGCAGAGTTTAAAGGGACCTACTACCACCAATATCCACCACTTGTCTTTCAACAACAAGGAATGGAATGTTCCTTTGGACCTGGGGTCTCTGCACTGTGAATATTCTAGATTCAGGGGAAGTCTAATGATAAGATGTATGGTGGTCTCCAAGAAATACTGAGTCTACAGATGCTGAAAGTAGACAAGGAACTTGCCCCAGGGCTGACAGAGAGAAAGCCTTCTCCTAGAGCTAGTACTCCGAATTTGGACTTCTAGCCTTCTAAACTGGGAGAGAATAAATTTCTGATTGTTAAGTGATCCATTTATTATCTTTCTTTTATAGAAGCATTAGCTAACCAAGACAATTCCATTCACAGGTACAGGAGTTAGAATGTTGATATATGGGTATTTCTTTTTGCATTAAAAATATGCTACAAAATAGATGAATCTTGAAAACACTATACTGAGTGAAATCAGTCAGTCACAAAATGATCCAACTTACTTAAAATATCCAGAATAAGCAAATGTGTTGGCCAACAATCAGTGCCCATTGAAACAATAGTCACGAAATCAAACAACATAGTGCATTGGCAAAAGATCTCTTTCAAGTGTTAAAAAGCAAAGATGACACTTTGATAAAGAAAGTGCACTTGACCCAGGCTAGGGTGTTTTCCATTGTTTCATATGCATGCTAGAGTTGGATAATAAAAGGAAAACCAAAGAAGAATTTACACATTCAAATTCTGGTTTTGGTGAAAAATACTGAATATACGATAGACTACCAGAAGCTCTGGTAGTGTAGTGTTTACAAATTGGGCTGCTAACCTCAAGGTCAGTGGTTTGAAACTACCAGCTGTTCCGCTGGAGAAAGATGAAGCTTTCTGCTCCCGTAAAGATTTACAGCCTTGCAAACCCTGTACAGGGTTGCTATGAGTGGGAACCAACTTCATGGCACACCACCACCACCACCACCAGAAGAATGGACCTGGTATGGCACTGTAGGATAAGCACAAGACTGTTAGTTGTAAGGTTGGCTGTCCAAACCCACTAACTTCTCCTCAGAAATCCTTTACAGTGTCATTATGAGTCAGAACAATGGACTGCCAGAAGAACAAACAGGTCTGTGATGGAAGAGGTATAGCCAGAATTCTCCTTGGAGGCTGCTGCCTCCTTGGAGGATGGCACGACTTCATCTCTCATACTTTAGACATATCATCAGTAGGGTCTAGTTCCTGGAGAAGGGCATTAAGCTTGGTAAAGTGGAGGGTCAGCAAAAAAAGAGGAAGATCCCTGTCTTAGGCTGGGTTTTTCAGAAAGTGAAACAAGTGAAATATATATATGTATATATGTTACATGCCTCAAATCAGTTCTGAGTCATAGTGGTCATGTATAGTGTTTCCAAGGAGCAGCTGGTGAGTTTGAACTGCTGACCTTGTGATTCAAACCAAATTTGAAGTCCAGTGCTTTATCTCACAGTGCCACACCAGGACTCTTTCTCCCTCCTTCCCTCTCTCTGTTTGTATATATATATATATATATGTTTTTTGTGTTTTTTTTTGAAGCGAAGTCTGGTAGTGTAGTGCTTATGAGTTGGACTGCTAACCTCAAGGTTCGCAGCTCAAAGCTACAAGGGATTCTGTGGAAGA
This sequence comes from Chrysochloris asiatica, assembly GCF_000296735.1. Classification (NCBI taxonomy): domain Eukaryota; kingdom Metazoa; phylum Chordata; class Mammalia; order Afrosoricida; family Chrysochloridae; genus Chrysochloris; species Chrysochloris asiatica. The sequence continues at coordinate 2,575,029 of NW_006408609.1, forward strand.
AAGATAAGGCTTTTGTTCCCGCAAAGAATTATAGCCTCAGAAACCCTATGCAGGGTTGCCATGAGTTGGAACCAACTCCAGGGCACACCACCATCCGGCATCCATCTGCCATATATACATTTAAAGAGAAGTTTATTATTAAGGAAATGGCTTCTAATTGTAGCATCCCAGGTATTCAGTGGAAGAGAGAGAGCCTTTACTCTATGTCCATTATATTGGGAGCAAGTCACACCACCAAGAAAACATTCATTCAGTTGATTGGCTGCTCATGGCCACTCATCATAGAGTTAACTATGCCTGAAGTAGGTTTCATCATTATGGGAACAATCACATCTTAGCTGCTAAACTGTGGGAATCCTGGCGTAGGCAATCAAGTTGACACAGAATCCTAACTATTACAGTCCACCCTTGTCAACCTGAAACCTATAAACTATATGCATAATCGATAAATACAGAAAAGTGTAAAGTCATACTTATACCTAACATGATATAACTAAAACATGTACAGCTGAAAATGCACTGGCCCCATTTTCATCTTATATGTCACAAATGAACAAAGCAAAAATATTTGACCCCCACATACAAAACAAAACAAATATGTATATTCATTTAAATGTCCAAAGGGCCCATTCTGCAAGCCAGCCTCCTGCCTGTAGACAAAGAGCCTTACTCACTCCATAGGCCTAGAGTCTGCAGCTGCTCTGTCTTTCTGAGCCACTGCCTCTACTGTCAACTCTTTTCCAGGCAGAGATCCAACATTCCCTCATGCTCTTCCTTCTTGATGGTCCTGGGATCTTCTGTTCCTGAAATGAAAGATTAATTCATCACAGAATTGAGGTAACAAAGTTAAGTGACAGTCATATTACATGGAAGCCTCCATAATTCATGAGTAATGTTCATAAGTCAGTGATGCTGTACCAAGAAGTATGAGGCAAATGTCACCAATATTCAGGCAAGAAACACAAATTTATTCCTGATTTTCTCCCGCTGCAACTCTATCTTCCATCAGTGCAATGAAATTGTTGCATGATCTGTCTAATTTGGTTTTCTGCCATTTCCAGCCACCACTCATCTGTCAGTTTGTCATACTGTGGTAGCATGTGAGTTTCTGTGGTTCTGGAAGCTATGCCACTGATATCTTAAATACGAGCTGGGTCACCCACGGTGGACAGGTTTCAGACTAAGACAGACTAGGAAGAAGGAGAGATGAACTACTTTCAAATATTTAGTCACTGAAAACCTTACGAGTAGCAGAGAAACACTGTCAGATACAGTGCCAGAAAATGAGCCCCTCAGGTTGGAAGGCACTCAAAATACGACTGGGGAAGAGCTGCCTCCTCAAAGTAGAGTTGACCCCGTGATGACACAAATGAAGTAAAGCCCAAGGGAATAAAGCCTGCGGGACCTTCATTTGCTGATGGGGCAAAACTCAAAATGAAGAGAAACAGCTGTAAACATCCTTTAATAATCAGAACATGGAATGTATGAAATATAAATCTAGGAAAATTGTCCAAAATGAAAAGGAACTCATAAACATTGATATCTTAGGCATTAGTGAGCTGAAATGGACTTGAATTGGCCATTTTGAATCTGAATGGTTTACTATGCCGGAAATGACAAATTGAAGAGGAATGGTGTTACATTCATTATCAAAAAGAACATATCCAGATCAATCATGAGGTGCAACGCTGTCTGTGATAGGATAATAGCCATGTGCCTACAGGGAAGCCCAGTTAATACCGCTATTATTTAAATTATTACATACCAACCACTAAAGCCAGTGAGGATGAAATAGAAGAATTCTACCAACTTCTTCAATCTGAAATTCATCAAACATTCAATCAAGATGTATTGAGCATTACTGGTGATTGGAATGCAAAAGCTGGAAACAAAGAGGAAGGATCAGTAATTGGAAAACATGGCCTTAGTGATAGAAATGATGCTGGAGATCGCATGATAGATTTCTGTAAAACCAATGATTTGTTATTTCATATACCTTCTTTGATAGCATATTGTTGTTAGTTGCCATCAAATTCATACAGAATCATAGCAACCCTAGGCACAACAGAATGAAACAGTGCCTGATCCTGGGCCAACCTCACAATTGTTGCCATGCTTGAGCCTGTTGATGCTGCCACCCTGCCAGTCCATTTCACTGGGGACAGCATAAGAGATGATTATACATATGGGTATCACCAGATGGAGTACACAGAAATTAAATTGACTATATATGTGGAAAAAGACAGTGGAAAAGCTCCATATCATCAACCAAAACAAAGATGGGGCAGATTGTGGAACAGACCATCAATTGTTCATATGCAAATTCACACTAAAGATGAAGAAAATGAAAATAAGTCCTTAAGAGCCAAATATGACCTTGAATATATCCCACCTGAATTTAGAGGGCATCTGAAGAACAGATGTGATAAATTAAACACTAAAGACGGAAGACCAGAAGAGTTGTGGGATGACATGTTTCAAGATCATACAGGAAGAGAGCAAAAAGTCATTAAGAAGACAAGAAAGAAGGAAAAGATTAAAATGGATGTTAGAAGAGACACTGAAACTTGCTCTCCAGCATAGAGATGCTAAAGTAAATGGAAGAAATGAGGAGGTCCAAGATCTGAACAGAAAATTTCAAAGGTCATCTTGAGAAGACAAAGTCAAATATTACAACGAAATGTGCAAAATTCTGGAGTCAGAAAACCAAAAGGGAAGAACACGCTCAGCATTTCTCAAGCAGAGGGAACTGAAGAAAAATCCAAGCCTCGACTTTCGTTATTGAAAGAGTCTCTGAGCAAATTATTGTATGATGCAGAAAGCATCAAAAGAACATAGAAGGAATATGCAGAGTCACTGTACCAAAAGGAAATGATTGCTGTTCAATCGTTTCAAGAGGTAGCAAATGATCAAGAATCAATGATACTGAAGAAAGAAGTCCAAGGTGCATTAAAGGAATTGGCAAAGAACAAGGCTCCAAGAATTGATGGGATAAAAATGAAAATCTTTCAAGAAAGTGAGGCGACACTGGAGGCACTCACTTATGTATGCTAAGACATTTGGAAGACAATTATCTGGCCAACTGATTGGAAAAGATCTTTATTTGTGCCCATTCCAAAGAGAGGTGACCCAATGGATTGCGGAAATCATCAGACAATGTCTTTGATATCCCATGCAAGTAAAGTTTTACTAAAGGTGATAGAGGAATGACTGCAAGCATACATTGATGGAGAACTTCCAGAGATTCAAGCCAGATTCAGAAGAGGCCGTGAAACAAGGGATATCATTGCTGATGTCAGATGGATCGTGGCTGAAAGCAGAGAAAAACAGAAAGATGTTTACATATGTTTTATTGGCTATGCAAAGTCTTTCGATTGTGTGGATTATGACAAGCTATGGACAACATGGCAAAGTATGAGTAGTCTAGAACATTTAACTGTGTTCACGAGGAATCTGTACATGGACCAAGAGGCAGTTGTTTGAACAGAACATGGGAATACTGAATGATTTAAAATTACAACAGGGTTGTATTCTTTCACCATATTCAACCTGTATGTTGAACAAATAATCTGAGAAGCTGGGTTATATGAATACAATGTGGCATCAGGATTGGAGGAAGTCTCATTGAGGACCTGTGATATGCAGATTGCTTGCTAAAAGTGAAGAGGACTTAAAATACTTACTGATGAAGATCAAAGACCACAGCCTTTGGTATGGATTGCATCTCAATGTAAAGAAAACAAAAATTCTCACCACAGGACCAATAAACAATATTTTTTTCAATGGATAAATGATTGAAGTTTGCCAAAAAAAAAAGGACTTCATTCTTCTTGGATCAACTATCAACACTCATGGAAGCAGCAGTCAAGAAATCAAAGGACATATTGCATTTGGCAAATGCACAAGACCTTTTTCAAATATTGAAGAGCAAAGATGTCAGCTTGAGGACTAAGGTGTTCTTTACTCAAGCCATGGTATTTTCAATAACCTCATATGCATGTGAAAGCTGGACAGTGAATAAGGAAGACTATAGAAGAATTGATACTATTGAGTTATGGTGTTGGAGGAGAATATTGAAGTGCCATGGGCTGCCAAAAGAACCAACAGATCTGTGTTGGAAGCAGCACAGCCAGAGTGCTCCTTGAAGGCCAAGATGGCAAATCTTTGCCCCTCATATTTCGGACATACTGCAGGAGGGACCAGTCGCTGGATAAGGATATCATGTTTGGTAAGGTGGAGGGTCAGAGAAAAAGAAGAACCCCAGCGAGATGGATTGGCCCAGTGACAGCATCAATGGGCTCAAGTGTGGCAAGAATTGTGAGGTTCACCTAGGTTCTGGCAGTGTTTCATTCTGTGTATAGAGTTGCTTTGTGTTGGTAGCGACTCAAAGGCACCTAACAACTACAACAGCACCATTTCCAGGAGGGAATCAAGCAGCCACTCTTCCACCATTCTCCAGACCAGCAGACCTATCTTCACATCCTGAGCCTTTCATCTGCTGCTCTCCCAATACATGGGTATATTTTTTGGTGAACAAAATTCAATCCACACCAGTAATTATGGTAAAAACCAGTCAGATAAAATGAAAAGCAATACTTCACATTGAATTAAATGGCATAATTCAAGAGTCGTGAAAAAATTATTTCCTATAATTGTTGTTGTGTGCCATGGAGTCTATAATATGTTACCTTAAAATCTTCTCTTTTTTTTTTTTTTTTTATTTTCCTTATTGATTGATTTTGTTATTACTAATTTGTCAATGTTGGATTACCTTTCCATTAAAAAAAACAAAACAAAACTCAATGCCACATTTCTACAATTCCTTCTTCTAGATTAGAAATTCTAGAGCTAGGTTTAGCTGAAAAGTTGAATTCAAAGCACAATGAGAATTCCATGGGCTGGCATTGACTTCTTTAATGCTTCTTTTCCTTTCCAAAATGTTTCTAGAACTGATGGTTGCTGTTTTGTTACTTTTGGTTTTTAAATTCATTTTGCTTAAGCTCCAGTTTCATAGTGTTTTAAAATCCAAAGATTTCATACCTGGACTATTATTCTTTCCAATTAAGAGGCAAAGCGACACCACCAACTATACCACCTCTTATTTTGTATCTCTTCTTTACCTTTTTCTGATTATCACCATCTTCTACAAATCCTTTGTTGGACAGAGTTTGGCCCTCGAACCTGAGCTCAGGAAAGGTTCATATCTTGTGGGCATTTCAAGACCATCTAGCTTGTCCTTGTGCTTTAATCAGATGCCAAAAAGATTCCTCAAACTCCATCTCTTTGTCCCCAAGATGTAACTTTTATTTGTTGATTTGTAATAGTAAGTGTTGTATTCATGCTCAAGAACTTACAATAAGACCATTTTCAAATGTTATTATAATATTACAGTATCCAGATAATAATGTCTTTTTTATTTCCTGGTTAAAAAAAAAAAAAAAAAGTGTTCCTTTTGCTCCCTTAATATCTTGTGAACATATCGTTGCATGAACAACACTATATTATCTGTGTTATAGGTTGTGTTGTGGGTTGTGCTTTGGGCTCTTACTGCAAGGTCAACAGTTCAAATCCATGAGTTGCTTCTCAGCAGAAAGATGAGGGTTTCTGCTGTCATAAAGATTTACAGTCTCAGAAATACCAAACAGGGTTGCTATGAGTCGGAACTAACTCAACACACAACCACCAACACCACTACCAACACCTGTGTTATTACCCTTTCTTTATCTGTCTGTTTTTCCACTAAGCTAAGATGTCTTTGAGGTATGAGTCTTATTCAGTTTTATATTCCGATGGCCTAGATGCTGCCTGGAAAGTCATTTGGTTTACAAGAAATATTTGAATGATTAGGCAAAAGCTGATGAAGTACATATATTAACGTTCTTTGCTGACTTAGATATCAGCCAGTGTCACTTAATATTTGCCTAGCACTTCATAAGATCCCATATATAGCCTGTCAAATTTGATTGTCACCACAGTCCTGTGCAGCAAGAACAACATTCCCTACATCATAATGTTTAAAAAGACTCAGAGAAAAACTGATATCTACAAGGTCAACATGCTAGCTGATGGTTGAGAGAAGCAGATCCCAGGTCTTAAAACACATTTTAAAATACTCTATTATGGAATATATTGTTGCTTTTTTCCTACAGACATGTTAAAATCCTAGCCCTTGTACCTATAAATGTGATCCTGAGTCCTGGTGTGGCACTGCAGGGTAAGGCACTGGACCTCAAGATTGGTGTGAACCACAAGGTCGGTGGTTCAAACCTACCAGCCTCTCCTCGGAAACCCTACACAAGATCGCTATGAGTCTCAGTGACTCGACAACGCTCAACAACAACATATTTGGCAATAAGAGTTTTTCTTGTATTTTGTTAACAGAATAATGCTGGAGTAGGGTAGGTCTCAACCACTCAGTTTATAGTCTCAAGAACAACAAGATATTTTTCCTTTGAGTATATTCTGCTCAGGGGTGGAGTATCCAAGAATAAAAGCAAGCACAGGCTCACTTGTGCTTACTTACTAATCTGTAGTGAATAATTATTTTGCAGTGAAAAACATGTGAAATGGTTCACCACCAACTAACAAGTAAGTACAAGTAAGCTGGTGCTTACCTGCTTCTGGATACTCTGTCCATGTTTAAATTTGAAAAGAGACTTTGATTCTGTAGGAAGGTATTGTGTGGTTGGGAGAAGGACAGATGCTAGCCATATTTAGAAACAGACTCTTTGATGTGGTAAAGAAATGTGAAATTGTTCATTACAGATTAATAAATAAGCACAAATAAGCCCTTGCTTACCTTGTTTATTGGCTATCTGACACTGATTTTTCTGTAAACTATTATGGGTATATTTCCAGAAATCCATCCTCTTCCCATCACTTGATCTACTGATTTTGGTGCAGATGACTGCAGGAATCTTTTTCCTGTAGCCTGCATTACAGATTTTGTCATACAAAATTGCTATGGCCTCATGTACAGATTTTGGATTTGATTGTCTCACTTGTGTGAGTCAATTCCTTAAGATTTAAATCTATCTTTATCCCTCTATTTCTTGATGTGTTGTTGCTATTGTGTACCATCTAGTTGATTTCAACTCATTTCAACCTGATAGACAAAGTACAATTGCCCCATAGGGTTTTCTGGGCTGGAACCTTTATGGAAGAGGTTCTCTCGGTCTTTTCTCTTATGGAGTGGCTAGTGGACTCATCATGCCAACCTTTCAGATAACAGATTAGTGCTTAGCCATTGCACCACCAGAAATATGTGAGGGGACTTCAGAAAGTGAAGAAAAATGGAATGAAATGATAATGGAATTTTTCAATGAACTTTTGGAAGTCTCTTCATGTATGCATATGTATGTTGTTGTTGTTAAGTGCCATTGAGTCAGTTCTGAATCATAGTAGAAAGCCTTATCTTCTACTCAGTGGCTGGTGGGTTTGAACTGCTGATCTTGTGTTTAGCAGTTCAGTGTTTATCTTAAAGTGTCACCAGCACCCTTATACAAATATATATATATATATATAATTTAGGTGTTGTTAAGTGCCTTCGAGTGGATTCTGGCCCTATATAGGATTTTTGAGGAGCAGCTGGTAGGTTTGAACCACTGACCTTTCAGTTAGCAGTCC
>NW_006408609.1:2582924-2587594 GCF_000296735.1 Chrysochloris asiatica
CTGTATAGAGTTTCCAAAGAGCGACTGTTGACTTAAACCACTGACCTTGCTATCCAGCCCGTTAATTTGCAGTACCACACCAATTCTCCTTATAAAATAGATCCTCTAAAAGAAACAGAAACAATAAAAGAAACAGAAACAATAAAATATGAGTCTATACAAGAATAAAATAGGAGAATGTTGTTGTTGCTAAGTACCGTGGAGTCGGTTCCGACTCATAGTGACCATGCACAGGGTTTCTGAAGCTGTAAATCTTAACCGGAGCAGAACGCCTCATCTTTCTTCGGCGGAACTGCTGGTGGTTTCGTACTGCCGACTTTGAGGTTAGCACCCCTATTCATAAACACGCATATTTTATTGTTTCTGTTTCTCTAGAGGATCTATTTTTTGTCATTTTTTTACTGATCTATTTCTATAGCGAACCAATTTTCCCACAAATTGATTCTTTATAGAAGTCTAACAAGCAAAACACCCTCTTTAAACTTACATTTGTTGAATTTTATTTATATGTTACATTTGCACTTGAATATTATAATTTAATTTAATGTACCTTAAATGTTACAAGTTTTTCTTATACATTAAATATGCTTAAAATATTTTTGGGAAAGTAGATCAGGAAGTTAGTGCTTGACAAAATATTTTTCTGTTGGAATGAAAGGCAATTTGGAAACAGAATAAAATAAGATGTACATCCTCAGATCAAATGAGATTTGAGAATATAGGGTTGGGTATCTTAAAGACGTGTCAAAGGTCATATAGATTAAAAAAGGATTCTGAAACAAACTAGTGAATTCTTGTTTAGCTCATGTGGGGAATTCAGAAAGAATAACTAGAGCTGAGCTGGATGAAAGGGAAGGAAAAAAGGAAGCCTTCTAATTTTTCTCTATACATTCTTCTTAAGGTAACCATAGCCTTTGGTTTTGTGCTGTGCTGCTAACCACAAAATCAGCAGTTCAAACCCAGCAGTCATTCCACATGAGAAAGATGAGGTTCCTGCAAAGATCTACAGTCTCAGAAACCCTGAGGAGCAGTTCTACTCCGTCCTGTAGGGATATTATGAGTCGGAATTGACTTGATGGCCGGAGGTGTGGCTTGGTTTTAGATACCTTCCCCATTTTTAGACTATATACTTTGGATAAATCTAAATCCACCTAAACCTCCAAGACTAGATGGCCCAAATTGTAATAATAAGATCAATGAGACTCAATACTGGGGGTTTTGTTCAAACTCTCAGAAATTTGGACTCTCTTTGGATGAACTGTGTGTTAAAAGAATGATGTGAAATTAAAACATCATTAGGTACTTCCACAAGGAGGCCAGACTAGGGAATGCAGAATTGGAAAGGCACGAGTAAGAACTCAGTTACTGGTAACATCTTTGAAGTCTTGGGTGAAGAAAATCTAGGTTAAGTAGATTGCCTAATTTATTATTTTGATTATTTTATTGTATGCCTTTAGGACTGTACATCTTGGAAGTGATTGATAAACAATGGAGGAAAAGATAGATGTGATATCATGAAACTATGCATAAATTTTTACATAAAACTACATGAAAGATATGAAAAGACTTGCAGGGTGGTGTTAATAAGCACTGCAGTTCTAGTAATAGACATTAAATAAATGTTAATGTCTCTTTCTTGAAATATGGTGCCTTAATGAACTGGAAGCATTTAGTGATAAAGTAAAGAAATGCTGGTCTCTACCATCCTAATGAATTCATTTATATCCTGCATCACCTGGTGATCTAAGGTAGTGCTTTCAAACTCAAGTTTGCAAGTGAAGTGAAATATTTATCGCCATAGTTCTTGACAGTGTTTTAGTTAAAGCACTTCTAGAAACTGAAATAAATCCCTATGCTTCAGTGGTGCAACACAATAGTACCTTTATTTATTAATTATTAAACAATCTAAAGGTAATATGTCTGGTCCTTGGGTGGCTTGTCTTTTTGAAGGGCAGACACAATGAGAGAGCACAGAGAATGGAGTTAAACCAATTTTCATAAATAATGTAAATTTTTAATTATAGCAACCCATCTGTCTTAGGCCAGGTTTCTAGAGAAGCAAAAGCAGTGGGGGAGGGAGGGAATATATATGGTGGTGGTGGGTATGTGCTGTGGAGTTAGTTTCAACCCATAGCGACCCTGTACCAGGTTTCTGAGGCTGTAGATCTTTACAGGTGCAGAAAGCCTCATCTTTCTCCCGTGGAACAGCTAGTAGTTTCAAACCGCTGACCTTGAGGTTCACAGCCTGATCTGTAACCACTAAGCTACCAGAGCTCCTAAATATGTATGTTTTCATCAAGGACATCTCAAAGTCTTTACAATTGTCACATCCCAGGTCCTCAGAGAAAGAAAGCCACTTCTGCATGTCCATTATATTGGGAGCAGGCTAAACCCCCAAGGAAACGTCCCATCAATTGATTGGTTACTCATAGCCACTCATCACAGAGTTAACTATGCCTGTATTAGGGTTCTTTGCCATGGGGATAAGCACATTTCAACTGCTAGAGCTTTGGAAATCCTGGCCTAGTCAAGTTGACACAAAACCCTAACCATTACAGTCCACCCTTGTGGACTATCTGCATAATCTAGATAATCTCTAAATAAAGAAAATTGTAAAGTCATACTTGTGCCTAACGTGATATAACTAAAGCATGTACAACCTAAAATGCATTAGCTCCATTTACATCTTATATGTCACAAATGAACAAAACAAAAATATTTGATGCACACATATAAAACAAAACAATACAAAAATTTATATTTATGTAAATGTCCCAGGGGCACATTCTGCAAAGTATCCTCCTGACCATAGGCCTGAAGTCCAAAACATGCCACTGCCTCTACCGCCATCTCAGCTCTCATGACTTTTCCAGGCGAGGATCCCATGCTCCACTAACGCTTTTCTTTAATGATGGTCCTGGGATTATCTGTTCCTGAAATGAAAATACAATTACAGGTTTGACAATTAAAATTAATCCTACTAACAATTACTTACAAATGAAATCATAAAATCCTATCAGCATCATCCTCTGCCCCCTTTTATTAGACCCATCTAGAAAAGAGGAAAATTATTCAGTGGGGATTCTCTTTTGTCCCCTCATTCTCAAACTAATCACACTCATGAAGGCTTGTAAACCAGCCACTTCATGCTTTTATAGCAGCCCCCTCCTCCACCCCCATTTTTGATAGACAATGTCTAAAACTGTCCATCCCTATCAACCTGGTGTGGTGCTGGGGTTAATGGGCTAGATTGCAAAGTTGGTTCAAGCTCATCAGCTGCTCCTCAGAAACCTTATGCGTTGAAACCGACTCATGGGCACTTAACAACAGCAACATTCCAGTACACTGAGTATACAAGCATGTTCCTTAAACTGAAGAATCTTCCATCCCAATTGGAATTTTTGAGCAGCAGCTCAAAAATAAGCGAAAATCCAGTTCCTCAAATTGTAGAAACTGACATTTGCTCAGACTATGAAACATCTTTATCGTCACCTGGTCAAGTGATCACCAGCGAGCATATGACTCACCAGTTCTCTTTAACTTTCTGCTCTAGAAGTGAATGTTCTCTGATGGACCCACTTTCTTTGCCTTGATGCCTCTGAAACTCAAAACGCCAAATTGTCTGCTTTTTCCTTCTGCTTTAACATCCTATTTTCCCAGTAGGTCTGCATGTCTTTTCAAATGCAAATATTCCAAATCTAAAGGTTCTGGGTGGGGCTCAGGATTCTATTTAAGGCCCCATACGAACCGAACCATAATTTCAGCAGTTCGAAACTACCAGCTGTTCCGCGGGAGAAAGATGAGGCTTTCTGCTCCCGTAAAGATTAACAGCCTCGGAAACCCTGTACAGGGTCACTATGAGTCGGAACCAACTCCATGGCACACAACAACAACAACAACGCTACAAAGGCTTAAACCAAGAAGCCTATTTTTTTCTGAGAAATTTGTAACTTTCCTGTTTGCAAATCGAGTCAAGTACAGGCTAAAGGTAGGATGTAATCACCATACATAATATTCATTTCTATCACACATATATTTCTATTTTACAATAGTAGGCAAGAGAAACCAGTACCCATAATACAGTCGAATACATAAACCTTCTAAAAACACTGTAGTTCAATCTTTTCTTCTCCCTTGGGCTTTGGGCCTCTGGCAGGTTTTCTGGCAGGCCCAGGTCCTATATCAGTCATTTTTTTTAACCAGGTTATCATTGTGTCCAGGCTACTCCAGAAACTGAAAGTCTCCCCGCCACTTACGTATTTTATCCCATGCTCCTTTGTTCTTTCTCTTACAGAAAAACTCATAATTTCATACGTCTGGAGCAATTGTAATAACTCCTGCTCACAGCACCAACTGCTTAAACCAAGAGGAGATCATGTCTGATTTCCTCTGACTCCACGAGAGAGAAAGGGAACAAAACACCAAATTAGCCGAGGAACGATTCCTGCGAAGTGGTGGTCAGACATGACTCCACCCTACATCAGTGCTTTTAAAATTAGTCAGACTTGAAAACCAATTTAGAAAACAAACTCATCCTTATGATTTTGTTTCTTTAGAACCCCACTCCCTTGGTACCACATGTTTTAGGCCAGGGTTTCTGGAGAAGCAAAAACAGTGAAATCTATCTATCTATCTATCTATCTATCTATCTATCTATCTATCTATCTATC
>NW_006408609.1:2593069-2594643 GCF_000296735.1 Chrysochloris asiatica
TGACTAAATATTTGGAAGTAGTTCGTCACTCTTTCTTCCTAGTCTGTGTTCATCTGGAAGCTCATCTGAAACCTGTCCACCATGGGTGACTCAGCTGGTATTCAAAATACCAGTGGCACAGCTTTCAGAATCACAGAAACTCACAAGCCACCACAGTACGACAAACTTTTCTAGGGACTGATCTCTTCTGATAGTATGTCTGAAGTATTTGAATTAGTGATCAGCAAACATTTTCTGTGAAGGGACAGATAATAACTATTTTAGGCTTGCAGGCTGCAAGGTTTCTGTTGCACATACTCAATAGTCCTATTGTGCAAAACCAGTCATCATCAATACATAAATGTGAGTGTTTTATAATTTAACATCATTTGTAGATATTGAAATTAGAATTTTATATAATTTTTATGTGTCACAAAATATTATTCTATTTTAAAACTTTATTTCAACATTTAAAAATGTAAAAGCCATTTTTAGTTTATATGCCACACAAAAAAGCTGGCAGCTAGATTTGGCTTATAGGCTGCAGTTATCTAAACCACTGGTCATACTGGTAATTTATGATAACATTGTCTGGTTTTGACCTTCCAAGATCAACAAAATGAAAACAAACACAGCACTGCCCCTGATTTAAAGTCATGCAGAAGAAATCTGATACATCATCCTAACATCAGGAAACATTGAAGCAGGAGAGCATGCTATAATTTGTTGACTATTCAAATGATCGTATCTGGATTCACAGTATCAAATGCACAGTGATCAGCAACAAACATCAGCTCTGATATTTTGAAAATTTAGCTCTTTATGAAATGATTATTCTAGGTAAAACAAAACAAAAAACCCCAGAACAATGCAGAATCAATATTTTTTTAAATTAAGAAACTCCCAAAGGAGGCTAATCAGCTATGTTTCTCTTTAAGTAATTTTGCTGCATAGAAGATTTTTCAATCCTTGTAAAAGCTGAAATAGAGTCTCAGAAGTGCATTTTAGATTTCCTATTTTTATCTTCTGTTACTTGTTACATTTTCATACATGGCTGAATTTTTTTAGTTTTTAATTCTACAGAGAATAAGACTAGAATAAAAGATAAGTGATAGTTGTTGTTTGTATTATTCAGTCACATACAAGATGAATATCAAAATTATTTAAGAATCATAAAAGATAACATTTTCTGGTTTATTTTTTGTATGGTGGCTGTGATGTTTTATTTTCATGTGGCATGGCTTTACTACTGTTGTTAGGTGCAATGGAGTCAGTTCTGACTCTATAGTAGTCCTAGTTACAACAGAAGAAAACACTTCCCGGTCCTGTGCATCCTCACAGTTGTTGTTACATTTGAGCCCATTGCTGCTGCCACTGTGTTAATCACAAGGTCTTCTCCTTTTAAGCTGACATTCCATTTTACCTAGCATGATGTCCTTTTCCAGGGACTGGTCGTCCCTAAAACTATGTCTGAAGTACACAAGATGAAATTTTGCTATCCTTGATTCATGGAATATACTGGCTCTATTTCTTAAGAGTCAGATTAGTTTGTTCTTCTGGCAGTCCATGGAACTTTTAATGTTCTTCCTCAACAC
>NW_006408609.1:2594938-2596376 GCF_000296735.1 Chrysochloris asiatica
AATCTTTTCTCCCTTTATCATGATGTTATTCATTGGTTCAGTCAAGAGGACTTTGTTCTCTTTGCATTGAGGTGCAATCCATAATGAAGGCTATAGTCTTTGATGGTCATCAGGAAGTATTTTAAGTCCTCTTCACTTTTAGCAAACAAGGTTATATCATATGTGTATTGCAGGGATTAAATGGGTGTTCCTCCAATCTTCATGCCACCTTCTTTATATAATCCAGTTTCTTGGATTATTTGCTCACCATACAGATTGAGGAGTCCTGGTATGGCACTACAGCACTGGAGTCGGGGTTTCAAATCCACCAGCAGCCCCTCAGAAATTCCATATAGGGTCATTATCAGTCAGAACTGACTCAACAGTACTTAACTACAACAATGTATGGATCAAATAAGTATGGTGAAAGGATACAACCCTAGTGCATACCTTTCCTGAGTTTAAAGCACTCAGTGTCTCCTTGTTCTGTTCTAACAACTGTCTCTGTACATATGTACAGGTTCCTTATGAGCAATATGAATTGTTCTGGTATACCTATTCTTCTCCATGTTAACCATAGTTGTGATCCACATAGTCAAATGCCTATGTTGTGATCCACATAGTCAAATGCCTTTGCATAGCCAATAAAATGCAAATTTCTTTCTGGTATTCTCAGCTTTCAGCCAAGACCCATTTGATATTAGCATTGATAGCCCTAGTTCTACATTCTTTTCGGTATCTCGCTTGAATTTCTGTCAGTGCCCTGCTAATGTACCATGTAGTTATTTTTGAATTATCTTCAGCAAAATTTTACGTGCATGTGATATTAATGATATTGTTTGATCATTTCCACATTATGTTGGGTCACTTTTCTTTGGAATGAGCACATCTGGATTTCTTCCAATTGGTTGACTAGGTAGCTGTCTTCCACATTTTTTTGGTTTAGATGAGTGATCACCTCTAGTGTTGCATCAATTTGTTGAAACTTTTCAATTTGTATTCCATCAATTCCTGGAGCCTTGGTTTTTGCCAATGCCTGCAATATAGCTGGACTTCTTTCTTCAACATTGGTTCTTGTTCATATGCTACCTTTTGAAAGGGTTGAATGTGGGCAATGTCTTTTTGCTACAGTAACTCTTTGTATATCTTCCATCTTCTTTCAAAGTTTTTTTGTATCTTTCAAGGAGCTTATCCTCTATTATTGAAAATACCATGGCTTGGGTCAGGCGCACCTTAGTCCTCAAGCTGACATATTCGCTCTTCAACACTTTAAAAATGTCTTGTGCAGCACAATTGCCTAAGGCAATACACCATTTGAGTTCTTGACTGCTGCTTCCATGAATGTTGATGGTTGATTCAAGAAGAGTGAAGTCCTTCGTTTTATAGCAAGGAGGGGAGTGATTGACTTTTCGGTCTGGGAGCTGAGGTCCCGAGGACCATCAGGGAGAAGAGCAGAGAG
>NW_006408609.1:2603520-2605897 GCF_000296735.1 Chrysochloris asiatica
GTGTGTGTGTGTGTGTGTGTGTGTGTGTGTGTGTATCTTGTGAATATTCTATTTCTCTGAATAGCCTAGCGTGATACCATGCCCTTTCTAATAACTCCCCAGGACACTATTCCGTCACACTTACAAGAACTACCATTGCTTCAGACTTAGGAACATCCATAATAATTTGTTTTCACCCATGTTCTTTTACTAAATTTCAGGATCAAACTTTCCTTAGAGGATGGACTATAATCAGTAAAGGTACACACAAAGCCTCAGTTGCCTTGGGATAGTAAGAATTTTTTGACATAAACCTCCATGTTTGTTTGTTTGTTTTTCTCAAAATTGTAACAGGAACCTCTAGTAGATTCTAATTGGATTTTCATAGCATATGGTTATATGAATCAAAATATCAATTTCAGAAATGCCCTAGGGAGCAAATGACTACTCAGTGCAGATTGTGGTATGGATTATGTTCAATCTTCCTAATTTTAGGAAAGGAGGCTGTTAATTATGAGGCCAAATGATTCTTCCAAATGGTTTTTAAGAGTAATCCTAGATTAGTAAAATCTAAAACAAAAATTTAGCCTGAAATTTACAAAGATCTATAATACCACTATGGAGTCCTGGTGTGGTGCTATGGATTAATGCACTGGACTACAAAGTTCGTTTGAACCGCAAGGTGGCAGTTCAAGCTCAACAGCTGCTCCTTGGAAATCCTATAGAGGGTTGTTATGAGTCAAAAATGACTCTATGCCACTTAAATAACAACAAAAACAACATACCACTGTAGTCATGCCTCTAATGATGATATTCATTGCAAGAGATTATTTGAACCCATATGTGGCACTGGGTGATTTTGGAGCATATCAAATGGGAAGGCTGTACCACTAACGATAAGCTGAGTGATTATTTTACTTTTGTCATGGTATTAAATTCATAACAAGATAGATGTGTAAATTTGAATTTAATTATAAAGAAAAAGTGTTTATGGTTATAAAATATATACATGCTCATTCTAAGAAAATTTGAAAATGAAATAAATTTATATTGAAAATGGTTGATGATTAGACATTTAATACATTTTGGAGGAATTTAAAACTCAAGGTCAGCAGCTTGAAACTACCAGCTGCTCTGCGAGAGAAAGATGAGGCTTTCTGCTCCCGTAAAGATTTATAGCCTAGAAAACCCTGTACAGGGTTGGTATGGGTCGGAACCAACTCTACGGCACTTAACAACAACAAAAAACAGAGAACTTTCAGAAGTTTCACACTAGGACATGGGACGATGGATGTTATTGTTGATGTAACATGGATCTGGACTGAAAACAGAGACTACCAGAAAGATGCTAGCCTATGCTTTATAGACTATGCAAAGCCTTTCAATTGTGTGGATCATGACAAGTTAGAACAACATTGCAAAGAGTGAGTATTCTGAAACACTTAATTGTGCTCATGAGGAACCTGTACATGAGGCAGTTGTTCGAACAGAACAAGGGAACATTCAATGGTGTAAAATAATGAAAGGTATGCACCACAATTTTAACAATCAATCTTCAAATTTGGGGCTCTTGAAGGGAGGAAAATTTGGAGGCAGAAGCTATGGCCTTTATGGTAAAGGAGGCCAATGTTTTGCAAACCATGAAACCAAGCTGGCAGTTCAAACAGCAGCAGCAGTAGCTATGGGAGTGGCAGAAGATTTTAATGATTGCCAGGAAACAAAGCTTACCAGGAGAGTAGAGCCAGAAAAGTGACAGGGAAGCTACAGGTTACAGCAGATATGTGAACTCAGCCAAGCACAGTGGTGGCAAGGCCTAGCTCTACAAAGAAGACATGTTTTAAACAACACTCTTGCGTATAGGAAAAAAAAACATAAAAACTTGAGGACTGAATTTGTGACTAATTGTATAACAGGTTATTTCAGTTTCTGTATTGTGGAAAGTGCAAAGCAGTCCAATAAAGGGTTTTCATATAGTGTTATTTACTTTGCACCTATGCTGTTGATTGCTAAATGTAAGAGTCTGATCATGACACTGAATAAATATTTTTTTTTTTTTAAAGTGCTGTGTAAAGTTAGTCTACTCTGAAGCCATATTGATAAACTACCCCACAGTGTGAAATTTAGAATTCCTTTAGGGTAAGCTGTTCAATTTACTTATGTAAACTTAGAGTACTGCTTGGGGACAGAGAAGCCATTTTCAGAAACCATGATGTATTCGAACTGAAAGTTACTACCCATTAAATGGTCACCCAAGCAGGTAAGCAATGTATTTAGCTATAAAAATGGTTGTTGTCACATCCTATACAATATATCTAATTTGGATTAATGGTATCAGATAAAATTATAGATTGGATTGAAATTTATGTATCATCCATGATCATGTGTATTCAATAAAAAA
>NW_006408609.1:2606401-2608753 GCF_000296735.1 Chrysochloris asiatica
ATGAGGCTTTCTGCTCCCGTAAAGATTTACAGTCTTGGAAACCTTAAGCAAAGTTGCTGTGATTTGGAACCAACTCCACAGCATGTAACAATTACCACCACCAATGTGCAGGATATCGATGTTTATGAGTTCTAGTTCATTTTTGAAAACTTCCAATTTATCTCAATTGATACTTTGTCCATTCCATGTTCTGATTATTAAGTGATGTTTACAGCTCTTTCTCTCCTTTTGAGTTGTGCAGCACCAGCAAATGAAGGTCCTGAAAGCTTTATTGCATTCGCATCATCACAGTCAACTCTAGTTTGAAGAGGTAACTCTTCCCCAGTGGTATTTGAGTGCCTCCCAACCACAGGAACTCGTCTTCTGGCATTATATCGGACAATATTCTGGCAAATTTCTGACAATAAAATGGCAAATTTCATCATGTTTCAATATTCAATATTTGGGTGCTATATGACTGTATTCCACTGCTATTAATAAGGTTGTCAGTGACTAAATATTTGGAAGTAGTCCATCTGTCTTTCTTCCCAGTCTGTCCTAGTCTGGAAGCTCAGCTGAAACCTGTACAACATGGTTAACCCTGCTGGTATTTAAAATACTGCTGGCAGAGCTTCCAAAATTACAGCCACACACAAGCCCTGCAGTATAACAAACTGACAGATGAATGGTGGCTTGAGATGATGGTGCACCTATTTTAGATCGAAAAAATGTCGCTCTGTTGTCTGCCATACTGGTAATATGTTAGACTAATAACCTAAAGTTGGTAATCTGAACCCACCGAGAGTGGTATCTCAGAATAAAGGCCTTGGAATATACTTCTGAAATGACACAACCTTGAAAATCTATACAGGTTTGATTACTATGAGTTGGACCCAACTCCATGGCACATAACCAACCAACCAAAATGACTTACATTTTAAAATGGGTGAAAAAAATCTTTGAAAAAATTCATGAAGTGTGAGAAGTATATAAAATTCGTATGTTGGTGTCCACATAAAAATTTTATAAGAAAGCAGCCATTCCCATTCTTTCCTGCATTGTCTATGGCTGCTTTTGTACTACCATATAAGGGTTGAGAACAAAAACTACATGGCCTGCAAATCCTAAAATATATACTACCTAACTCCTTAGAAGAAAGTTTACTGACCCTTGACTGAGGCATAAAATGGCAAATTTCAGACACTAATCCGAGGTTAACTTCTGCAGTATGTATGAGTCTGGGTGCATATTTAAAGGTCTCTTGTTTTACTTTGTCCATGACACCTTAATAACCATTGCATGTTTTGCAATGTCAGCACCCTGGCTCCCTTCAGGTTGCATTTGGATTTCAATTTCCTTTAAGTGCTATGTCTTGCCATGTCAGACATCTTGGACTATTTTTTCCAGTGATTCTGAGAGATGACTGATGGTCTCTTTTGGTGCTCAATCATTCTTGGCATTTTGCAGTCTTTGACAATGCATGCTTTCTTTCCACAATGGATGCCAAAATGTCTTCTTGTTGTACATCATTTTCATTTGCACTAATTGAGTCTTTCAACCCTTATTGCCTTCAAACTGTTGTCACTTTTACACCATCTTTGAATTTGTAAAGTTATGTTAAAAATATGTTTAGCTCACTTAGCTCTGTATATTTGACATTAAATTGTAGAAGCTGACTAAAAAATAATAACAGATCATTTAAAAATAACAAAGGTTGGGATGCTATTTGTAATATTAGAATGACACTTAAAGAAATGTACATTTAAATCCTCAGCTAATTGATATATTTTAAATTATGTACTCCAGTATTCTGTAGGAGAAAAATCTTGGGATCCACTGTTGTTGTGTATCGTTGAGTTTATTCCAATGCATAGCAACCTTTTAGGACAGAGTAGAATTGCCACACAGGGTTTTCAAGACTGTAATCTCTATGGAAGCAGACTGCCATACCTTTATCCTGTGGAGTTGTTAGTGGGTTCATCCTGCCAACCTTCTGCTTAATAAGCAAATGCTTCACCATTACTCAACAGGCTTTCTTCTGAGATCAACTTGTTGTTGTTAGGTGCCATCAAGGCAGTACTGACTCATAGTGACCCCGTGCACAACAGAACGAAACATTGCTCATTCATGAGCCAACCTCACAATCTTTGCTACGTTTGAACCCATTGATTCTGTCACTGTGCCAATATGTCTCATTGTGAATTTTCCTGTTTTTCTCCAACTCTCCACTTTACCGAACATGATATGCTTTGATAGGGACTGGTCTCTCCTGATCATATGTCCAAAGTATGAAATATGAAGTCTGGCCATCCTGGCCTCCAAGGAGCATTCTGACTGTACTTCATCCAACACAGATTGGTTTGTTCTTTTGGT
>NW_006408609.1:2611348-2615637 GCF_000296735.1 Chrysochloris asiatica
TGGCTCGAACCTCTGCAATTTCTCTGTCAATGTATGGTTGCAGCTGTTTTTGAATTATCTTTATTACAAATTTACTTGCATGTGATATTAACGATATTGTCCAATGATTTCTGCATTCCGTGGGTCACCTCTCATTGGAACTGGCCCAGATATGGATCTCTTTCAGTTGACCAGGTAATTGTCTTCCAAATTTCTTGGCAGAGATGAGTGAGTGCCTCCAGTGCTGTATCAGTTTGTTGAAAGATTTCAATTTGTATTCCATCAATTCTCAGCGCCACATTCTTTGCCAATGCTTTCAATGTACCATGGACTTCTTCCTTCAGGATCATTGGCTCTTGATCATATTCTATCTCTTGATATGGTTGAACATTGACCATTTCTTTTTGGTAGAGTGACTCTGTTTATTCCTTCCATCTTCCTTTGATACATTCTGCATCATTAAATATTTAGTCCATAGAATCCTTCAAAATTGAAAGTCAAGACTTGAACTTTTAGCTTGAGAAATTCTGAGAATGATCTTCCCTTTTGGTTTTCTAACTCCAGGTCTTTGCACATTTTGTTATAATGTTTTACTTTGTCTTCTCAAGCTGCCCTTTGAAATTTTCTATTCAGCTTGTTTACCTCCTCATTTCTTCCATTTGCTTTAGCATCTCTACACTGGAGTGCAAGTTTCAGAGTTTCTTCTGATATCTATTTTGTTTTTTTTCCTTCTTTCTTGTCTTAATGACCTTTTGCTTTCTTCCTGTATGATGTTCTTGATGTCATCCCACAACTCTTCTGGTCTTCTGTCGTTGGTGTCTAATGCATCAAATCTCTTCTTCTGATGATCTCTAAATTCAGGTGGGATATGTTCAAGGTCATATTATGGTTTTTGTATATTGTGCTAATTTTCTTTGGCTACAGCCTGAACTTGCCTATGAGCAATTGTGGTTGTTCTGTAGTCTGCCCTGGCCTAGTTTTGACTGATGATATACAGGTTTCCCACCATATCTTTACACAGATATAGTCAATTTGATTTCCGAATGTGTCAACTGGTGAGGTCCATGTGTATAGTTATCTTTTATATTGTTTAATAACAGTATCTGCAATAAAGAAATCACTGGCCTTGCAAAATTCTATCATCTGATCTCCAGCTTTATGTCTATCACCAAGGACATATTTTCCAACTATTGATCCTTCCTCTTTGTTTCTAATCTTTGCATTCCAACCACCAGTAATTATCGATACATCTTGATTGCATGTTTGATCAATTTCAGACTGAACAAGTTGGTAGAATTCTTCAGTTTCATCATCACTGGCTTTAGTGGTTAATATGTAAACTTAAATAATAGTGGTATTAACTGGTTTTCCTTGTAGGCATATAGATATTATCCTATCACAGACAGCATTGCATTGCATGACAGATCTTGAAATGTTCTCTTTGATGATAAATGTGATACAATTCTTCTTCAATTTATCCTTCCCAGCCTAGGAAATCATGTGATTGTCAGATTCAAATAGGCCAATGCCCTTCCATTTCAGCTCATTAATGCCTACGATACCAATGTTTATGTTTTCCATTTCATTTTTGACAACTTCTAATTTTCCTACATTCATACTTCATACATTCCATGTTCTGATTTTTAGTGGATGTTTACAGCTATTTATCTTCATTCTGAGTTTTGTCTCATTAGCTAATGAAGATCTCAAAGCTTTACTCCACTTGCATCATCAGGGTCAACTCTATTTTGAGGAGGCAGGTTTTCTTCTGTAATATTTTGAGTGCCTTCCAATCTGAAGAACTCGCTTTCTGGCGCTATATCTGAAAATATTATGCTGCTCTTTATTTTGTTTCAATATTCAAAATTCTGGTGCTGACAGTGTTCCACTGCGGACAGAAATCAAGTAGGGACTCCTAAGTTGAGTTCCTCTTGCAATATAGAGCTGATGTAGTAAGGCAGCCTTACCAAATATGGCATTAATTTTAATCAAACCATCCAGTCCTTTGTATGTATGTGATATGTTCACAAAGACACACAAACAGAAGCATGTTCTTAAAAAAATAAGAGTATTTTGACATCATCTTTATTCAAGAATATTTCCATCATTTACTTTATGTTCAATTTCTTTAGCATAACTTCAAACTCAGCATACTATATACTTTATTAAATGATTGAAATCTTTTAATGTATTTCTATTAAGATGCCTTCATAAATATATTAATTACTTCAATTTAATCAAAATCTGAATCAAACAAAAGTACAAAGTAAGTTATTTATATTATAATCGTTGTCTTTCCTTGAAAACTAATTTATTTCATAGGAGAGGGAGAACAAAGCAAAGAGAATTTCTTATGAAGTCCAAAACAGCTAAAAATAATGTTGTTTAAATGATTTGCTTGTGCTAAGCGATACATACATTAAATCTATGCATAAATTAGTTTTTCAAGAATGAAGGTTGGGAGATATGCCAATAAGAAGGTAAAAAAGAAAATATACAAAAACAACACCCACAAACATTAAACCACTATATATATAGCTATCAAATCCTTAAAAATCACTTGTTCAGATTTCTGGAAGGCTTCCTATGAAAGTAAAATTGGAGGAAGGCAGTGTTTGAAAACTGCTTAGAAACAGATGAGAATGTTGGCTTATCCTTTCATATAATGTTTTCTGGCATTATTTAGTGAAGACATTGAATTACATCTGGAATTGAAGAAAAAACTGGAATACAGACTTCTTAACAGGTGTTCCAATTTATTATAATAGCTGTTAACACACACCTGCATTTTGAACAGACTGAAGATTTTGGCTAGTCTTCAAAAGTCCCTCATAGAGAAAATGTAATGCTTTACCAAGACCAAATATATTTGGCATTAATTACATTGCATGTGGAATCAGAGGATGTGCCAGATACGACTAGGAAAAGAACCCTAATTCTTATGAAAGGCTGAAAAAAATGATCTCCTCAGAAAATGTCATTATCTTGAATACAGAGGAAAATATTTTTATTTTTTAAAACACTATGGCTAGTGAAGTAAGATTGGAAAATATGTACCTGTATCATTGACTAGAACGAGATATCAAAAAGGATGAACTAAAAACGAGCTGTATTTTGCTTACATGTAATGATGAAGAAGAGAAAAGACACAACCTGCAAGAGAAAGGTAAACATTTATAAAGAACAATGTTCAGATTTTTGTAGGCAAAGCACTAGAATACTAGCCACAGGTTTCATGGTTTAAACACACCAGTCACACCTTGGAAACCCTATACAGGGTTGATATGAGTCAGAACCAACTTGACGGTACTTAACAACAACAACGTTCAGATTTTAATTTGTTCAATGTGTCAAAATTTCCACAAAACAAAGTGCATTTTGCATGTTGCTAATACAGATGTGTTTGCATGTGAATCACAAAAATGAACATGAGTTTCCCATGTTAGACAATATTTTAGGACCAAAAATGGGCAACAGTCCATATGTCCAATTGGGCAAACTCAAATTCAGAACAAAAGTAGCTAGAAAAAAATATATATAAACTAGTCTTCATTTTTACAATATCACCCATCCTCCAAGAAATCTTGGAAGCTACTCAGAGATTTTAATTGAATTTAAGATAGTGTGCAAAAAATATTATTTGAATCTTAATAGATAAAAATCTTCTGGTGTGGAGCTACAAGATAAGCACTGAACTGCTAACGGCAAGGTTGGTGGTTCAAACCCACCAGCCACTCCTTAGAAACTCTGCACAGTTGGAAATGACTCAACAGCACTTAACAACAACTACAACAACAATGAGTCAGAAATGACTCAATGGCACTTAGCAACAATATTATTAAAAATGCTTATAAATAAGACAAAGACACCTCACTAAAAGTAACCAGGAGCACTGGGACAATTCTTTCATCTTCACTACTTTTTCCTATATTATCAATTTCTCTCTCTCTGAATCTCCTTTTCCATACACCTCTCCCTCCCTCTTTCTCTTCTTATAAACCAGCCTGACATACATCTTACTTGATTGTTGTTGTTGTTGTTAAGTACTGTCGAGTTGATTCCAGCTCATAGAGACCTTGGATAGGGTATCCAAGGAGCATCTGGTGAGATTGAACCATTGATCTTGCAGCCCAGAGTATTATTCCCACAGTGCTGCAAGAGGACTCCTACTTGACTGTGGCATGTAAATATATGTTTTTATGTTACTCAATTTTGTTTATTAATATCTATATTTTGCATGAATTTTTGTGTCTATGTTTAAAAAAATATATATATATATGGAGCTCTGGTAGCGTAGTGGTTACGAATCG
>NW_006408609.1:2616988-2618093 GCF_000296735.1 Chrysochloris asiatica
TCAAAGGCTCCGTGTATTAATTTAATATATATAACTGAATATTAAGATGAAAGCAATTTGCCATTTACTGCCAGTGGCCTCATTTGTTACACTCGGGCCTATAGGGCCTCGAACCTCTGACCAGTCTTACATGGTCTGCAACATATATATATATAATTATCTAAAAGATATCAACTTTGCTCCACTATAATTCTTCTCCTTTTCTTTGTATGGTTTGTATTATAAATACTTATATATGCAGGTCTTATGTCAGGTTTTCTTGTTAGAGCAGTGTTTTTTTAATGTGAACTGAGTGATAGTTTACATGGGAGAACATTGGCTTTACACATTTCATTGCAATGATTACAATCTCCTCTGTGTATCATCATCCAACAGTATTTGCTTCCATTCCCTCTGTTTTTCTTTCTTTTTTTGAGGTGGTGGTGGTAGGGGTTGTACACAAAAACACTCAGGAATATATAATAATTTAAACAACCAAAGGGCACATTCTGTAAGTCTGCCTCCTGGCTGTCAGCTCTCAGTCCCTTTCTTTCTATGAATCTAGAGTCCTCAGCTGCTCCTTCTCTCCATGTCCTCATCAATGCTTCCGTCTTTGGTGTCACTGCTTCTCTGGATAGGGCCCTGCATTCCACTTGTGCTCTTCTCCCTTGATGGTCCTAGGGTCCTCTGTTTCTGGACTGTAAGATTAACTACTCCCTGATTTTGTTACCAAACTTCTACCTTTACAGTTGTGACAGTCACAGTTTGTCATGCTAACAATTACTCACCATTGAATCATAAGAATCTTATCCCCATCTCCTTTCACCAGACCAATCTAGACAAGATGAAAACTATTCAGTGGGGACTCTATCTTCTCCTATACACTCTTAAACTACACTCCGTCTTGAAAACATGTAAGCCAGTCACTTCGTGCCTTTTTTATTCCCTTATTTTAGGTAGCCAATGTCTAAGTTGCCCCTCCCTATCTACCCTGTATACAGAGGGGATAGGATTGATATTTGATATGAAGACTCCTTCCCTCTCTGTTGGTATTTTGAGCTACTGCATCCATGAATATAGGTAAAACTCATCAAATTGTAGCAATTTACCCTCATTTTCTTTATCA
>NW_006408609.1:2618374-2619242 GCF_000296735.1 Chrysochloris asiatica
TTTGTTGAGCTGAGAACATCTTTGTTTTATGGTTGAAGGATAGATTTGCTGGTTATAGAATTTCTGATCTATAATTGTTTGCCACCTCCTTTCCAGTATTTTGAATATATTTGATATCCTCATTTGATAATGCAAAGTGATCTGTCAAGTTTATTGTTGTCTCTGTAAATGTGACGAGTCATGTTTCTTGTGCTCTTTTTGAGATTTCTCTTTGAGTTTTGCCTTTCAATGGTTTGGTTATAATGTACCTATGAATAGATTGCTACTGATTTATTCTGTTGGGTGTAATTGATCAGTGATTAAGCACTAAGCTGTTAGCAGAAAGTTTGACAACTTGAATCCACTAACCGCCATGGAAACAAGATGTAGCAGTCTGCTTCTGCAAAGATTCCTGTTGTTATTGTGAAGTGCTTCAAATTGGTTTCAACTCATAGTGAGCCTTATAGAGGTTCCAAGGAGCAGCTGATAGGTTTGAACCATAAGCCTGGCAATTAGCAACTCAATTCTTGTCCTATACCACCACACTAGGACTTGGAAATCTAGAGACAGTTCTGCTTGTCTTATGGAGTTGCTATGAGTCAGAATTGACTTGAAGGCAGTGAATTTATTTATTTATTTTGGTTTCTGCAAATACAGGTTTTCATCAATTTCTGGTAGTTTTCAGCTACTGTTTCTTCAAATTGTTGTTAAGTGTCGTTGAGTAGGTTCTAACCCATAGCGACCCTGTATAGGGTTTCCAAGGAGCAGCTGGTGAGCTTGAACAGCAGACTTTGCAGTTCAAACAGCTTTGCAGTCTGACACATTAACCCACAGCGCCATACCAGGAACTCTGGTAGTGCAGTGGTTATGAATCGGGCTGCTAATCTTA
>NW_006408609.1:2620067-2628805 GCF_000296735.1 Chrysochloris asiatica
TCTTTTCTAGCCTTAGTCTTTGTAACTCCCACCAAACAAATCTTATCCTGATGCTGATGGGTCTGGGTGAGAGAAGGTGAAAGAATACACTGAAAGGATGAAATGACTCAGCTGTGGATGTTAGCAGAGTTATTTGTAATTGTATAATCGTGGGCCTCTAGCATGGTTTAAAAGGATCCTTCTCAGAAGAAGGAGGTTGGGCTCTCACTGTAAAGAAGAGAAAACCAGGAGTGCTTTGGACGCCAAGATCCCTGAGTATTGAACCACCTCAACACATGAACCACAAGCTGACACTGGAGAAGTGGCAAAGGAGCAGCATCAGCAGAACAAAGAACTAGAGCATGAGACAGAGTGGTGGAGTTCCTAGCCCAGGGAGCAAGTAAAACAGAGTTACTTTGGGCAAGAAACATGCTTGAAGAGGGGGTTCCTCCAGATAATTAAGTGAGGGAGCTAGGTTTACTGACCCATAGAACTAGAGTTAGGGACCTTCAAGTTGAGGATTGTGGTAGAATGGTGTGTCCTATCAGCATTTATCAACAGCTGACTTGAACAACTGTGCCCTGAACATTTCTGACCCCAAATTGTAACATCTTAACTTCCTTAATAACCCCCCCATAACTCAGAGTATGGTGTCTGAGTTCTGTGTGGCCGTTACAATGGGTTAATGAACCCAATAGAGAAGCAGAGAGGAATGGTTGGTGCCACATATTTTTGTAAGAAGGATTAGCACAAAGCTGGCTATTAGGAGACAAAGGTTAAAGATGTTCCAAATGTCCCACTTTTCCACACTACTGGGCCACTCAATTATCTCTCACATCAACTGCTCCCCCCTTCCCTGTCCCCCCACCCCCCAGGACTCTTCCTTTAGTCTTTAGATTCTGTAATTTGCTGTAACATCTCACAGGGCTCATGAACCATACTTACAGCTAAGTGGTATATTAAGGAAGTAACAGGGTACAACTTGGGATCAAGAAAAACTCACAAGTGTTAGGACTCAGTAGTTCTTGATCAGGATAGCTTCTTCTGACCTCTGCTACTGGGTCCTGCTCTGGACCTTCTTGAGCAAGTGTTACAATTTTTAACTTCATGAGCCAACAAGCCCCACTGCAAACATCTCATTCTGGTTTTCTGGCTCATGCTATCCCATAGTACCAGAGCTTTTGCTACTCACTGTCTTCTGAGTTGCAGGTCCTCCTCTCTCTCTCTCTCTCTCTCTCTCTCTCTCTCTCTGTGCCTCCCTTGAAGCCTCTTGGGATTACTAGAGTGACTAAAGCTCTCATTAGGGTTCTAAACACCTTATTTGTATGGCCTCACACTCACAAAGGTTCCATGTACCTTATTGGAATTAATAACAATCCCTTGATAGAAAAAACGTATTAAGTTTTGTGCTATCCAGCTCTGTCGATTTTTATCATTGCCCCCTAACTCCAAGCAACCATCATTTCTTTATTGTATCACTGCAATTGCCTCCTAATGGTCACTCCTGCTTCCACTCATTCTCCTGCAGAGTCGATTCTACACATAACAGAGTGACAGTTAAATCATAATGATCATATCATTCCCATATTAAATATCAATTGATAACTTTACTACTCTTAGAATAAAATCCAAACACATTGCCATGACCTATAATCAGGGTCGCTATGGGTCGGAACTGACTCTACAGCACACAACAACAACAACAATAATACATATAATACCAGGTATTTATTATCTGGGTGATGTTTTGTCTTCAAGCATCTCTCATCACATCCTCCTTACTTATTATGCTCCATCTAGTCACCTTTCGGAGTCCTGGTGTGGCACTGTAGGACCGCACTGGACCACAAGGTCATTTGAACTGCAAGGTTGGTGGTTCAAACTTACGAGTCACTCCTCAGAAACCCTATAAAAGGTCACTCTGAGTTGGAACCGACTTGGTGACATTTAATAACAATGATTTCTTTTTACCTCTGATAAAGGAGCTCTGGTAGCGTAGTGGTTACGAATCAGGCTGTGAACCTTAAGGTCAGCGGTTCGAAACTACCAGCTGCTCCGCGGGAGAAAGATGAGGCTTTCTACTCCCGTAAAGATTTACACCCTCGGAAACCCTGTACAGGGTCGCTATGGGTCGGAACCGACTCGATGGCACATAACAACAACAACAACAATGTCTAAGTTGTTTCTCACATGAAGGCCTTTGCACTCATTGTTCCTGATTGTATGAATCTTTATGAATCAGTTTCAATCAGTACCTCTTCAGAGAGAATTTTCCTTAACATCTCAGTTAATTTAGCACTGTCCACCCAACTCCCCATCCAATCACTTTCTACTATGTCATTCAGGTCATTTCATTCTTTCATCAATTAAAATTGATGATTATATTTGTCTGTTTGTTTAGTTTGGAATCCTGGTGTGATGCTATAGGATAAGCTATAGACAGTAAGGTGGGTTTGAATTATAAAGTTGGTGGTTCAAATTCACCAGCCACTCCTTGGAAACCCGGTATGAGTCAGACTGACTTGCCAACAACATTTGTTTACTTATCTATTCTTTATTCTAATCAATGTACAATATGAAAAAATAAACATTTCTGTTTCACTGTTGAATTCCGAATACTTTCAGCAGTGCAGACATATAAAAGGAGTCCATTTCACTCCCATTAAGAAATTAAGTGATGGAGAATACATATTTTTCTACTCAAATTGCAATATTAAGAAATATTATATAAAGAAACCCATAAATATATCAAAATCAACAATCTGTATAAGTATGAAAATAGTTTCTCTTGGTGTTTTTCAGAAGTATGTATGTTATTTAATCAAGTGTCTTCAGATATTAATTTTGTACAATAAAATATTAACCATTAATGTCAGAAAACAGAAGCATATACTTTCTAATTTAAACAAGTTGTATAATATTTTAAAGTTCAAATTATCCATTTAGAAGTAGAGATAATAACCTAGAAGTACCTTTTCAAACCCAGAATCTCTTAAAACAGATGCAGCTCTTGCATTTCTATAAAGAAAATATATCTATTTCACATTAATTATATGGAAAACTGACTAACATTCATTACCTGGAAAACCAAAGCAAGTCTGCAGGCTTAGTTATTCTGTCATTTTCTTCTAAAGAAAGTTTAGATATTTTTATCAGTTTACCCCATCTCTTGAAAAACTTTCCACCTAAACATTAAAAAAATCTTGGTTTCAAAGGAGAAAAAATATGAAGTTGCAACTTAGTGTCTACTAATTCATTTAATCTGTAAATCAGCAGAAGCAGAAAAATAATACATATCATTTCTAGAGCTTAGAACTTCCATAAATAAAAATTTCATTTTCTGGTACTGACAACCTGAGTTTCTACTATGGTAGAGAGTCCTCATCATGTCACTTGTGCTATATGACTAAAGAAAATATTAAAGCCCACATACATGATAGATCTACAGTGTCCCTCTTTTCCTCTCAGCTTTTGAAATGAAATAAGAGTTCAATAAAATGGTGCACTACAAGCCTTTTGTTCAGATTCATACAGTATATCTTTTGATATATACAGCATATTCATTTCATCCAAATGTTTTATTGACCTTGATACTTGAGGGTGATGAAAAAACAAAAACAGTAGAAGCTGCAATGCTGACATGTTTATAGGGTGTTTCACAAAATATGAAGTTCATAGGCCACTATTATCAAGTAGAACATTTGATCTGATTTTTTTTTTTTTTTTTTTAATTATCACAACTAGGTTAGGACTTGTTAAGATCTGAAAACATTCAGGTGTTTTTTTGTTTTTGTTTGTTTGTTTTTATCAAGAAACATAATTAAAATCTGAAAGACAATTAGGTTTAGAGATGTGTTGTTGTGAAGTGCCGTCAAGTTGGTTCTGACCCATAGCGACCCTGTATAGGGTTTCCAATCCAAGCAATTCCTGTTGTGAAATTTGAACTTGTTTTCCATCTAGGTTTTTCCCTGTCTCACTTTAAATCATCACTATATATGGCCATACCAACCATGCAAATTAGTATATTACCACATATTCAGACTATTCATCAATACCTTAAAACAAACATTAAAATGGCATCAACTTTTCCTTTAATAATAATAATACACATGTATGCATATATATCAGAAGAAAGATGAGGCTTTCTGCTCCTGCAACGATTTACAGCCTTGGAAACCCTATGACTGTGAGTTAGAATGGACTCCAGGGCACTTACCAACAATAGCAACAATGAATATATCTGCATATATATGTATATGTGTACATATAAATCTCTCAAACCAAAAACATTGTAGTCAAGTCAATTCCAAATCATAACAACCCTGTAGGACACAGTAGAACTACTCCATTAGGCAAGTTGTAAATCTTCATGTAAACATACTGCCACATTTTTCTCCCATGGATATATACAAGGGGTTTTCTAAAAGTTTGTGGAAAACTTTCATTATCTTTTAATTACATTTTTCCAACAATATTATGAAGCTCCCTTATAGTTGATGGAAAAATGGAATTGAAAATAACGGAATTTTTCAATGAATTTCTTATAGTCGTTTCATATTTAGATTTTTAAAAATGTTCCATGCATTGTGTTCTTCCCAAGGCAGAGGGTCTCAACTCATTTTCTTTATAGCCTGTCTCAGCAGAAGCAAGACAGCCTCAGCAATAAGGAACTTCTGAGAAGAGGGGTGGGTGAGAAGGGAATATGTTGTGATCACTCTGAGTCATGTTCCCTAGTTTCATGACTGACTTCTTTCTCCTTTACAACAGTTCCTTTTTTGTTGTTGCTGTTGTTGTTTAACCCTCTATTGTTAAGTACTGTCAAGTCAGTTCTGACCCACAGTGATCCTGTATAGGGTTTCTGAAGAGCAGTTGGTAAGCTTGAACCACCAACTTTGTGGTCCAAACCAACTTTGCAGTCCAGGACATTAACCCACAGCGCCATACCAGGACTCCCGCTCTTAAGGTCTCCTTATTGCTGAGGCTGGTCTAATTTTCTGCTGAGATCCAGGGAATTTGTCTAAATATGTTTCCTTGAGACTTGTTTTTCAGGTTTTACTTTATTATTGACTAACTTTATTTCCACCTTACAACACATTCCCCTCTCACCCATCCCTCTTCTCAAAAGTTCCTAATTGCTGAAGCTGACTTGTTTTTGCTGAGACAAGCTATAAAGACAGGGACTTGAGACCATCTTTCTTTCTCTTCCTATCTGCTCAACAAGACTATGGCATCCTGATGTTGAGCAGGAAAAGGTAAAAATCATTCACTGCCCTCTCACGCCCAGGAGGCAAGCTAAAATGCTAATCAGGTCACCAAATGGGACCAGTTCCCCTGGTTTTCCCCCTGCCCTCAAACAGGTATGCAGCCTGGCCCCTCCCCAGACTCTGACCCCATATAGGCCTATGTTGCCCTCTGTTCCTGGCTCAGAATCTGGAGAAATTAGCTCCTCTGAGTCAGCCAGTTTAAGAAAATCTGAAACTCTGCTTCACCTCTCCAAGTGGCCTCGGTTTCTTTGAACACGAATCTAAAACTGCTGTAACAGTGTGGCAAACTTGAGGTCGGTTTGAATCCTAAAGTCGGCAGTTCTAACTCACCAGCCTCTCCTGTACAGGGTCACAATGAATTGGAACCGACTCGACGGCACTTAACAACAAGAAGACTTTGGTCCTTGACCATCCTTCAGACTTTGAAAGGAACTCACCCTCTTGGCTCAATTATCAGAAAGCAGTAGATAGGTATCTAGGGGGGACACCAACACTACTAAAGTATGCTTACCATGGAATTGTCAATCATTCAAAATCAAAATGGCAACATTTGCCCAAGGACAAAGTTGAGAAGGGATGGGAAGGTGGGTGGAATAGAAATAGGAACCACAGTTAGGAAGTGAGGATAATTGTTGTTGCATGGAGGGGATTGCAATCATTGAGATGAAACAAAGTGTATGTGGAATATAAAACTGATGATCTTGTCTGTAAACCTTCACTCAATTCACAATACAAAGTTAAAAAAATTAACATGCTTGTATTTAAATCCTAGCAAAGCAAAAATTGCATCTATTGCTTTGTTCTGGATTTTAAGCCTGTTGCTCTCTTGCTGCAAACAATAAGACAGAAACCCACATCTTTGTGACTAAGCAAAGGGGAAATTTTGAAGGAGCAAGTACTGCCTATTAATTCATGGTTTCCTTCGTCCTTTAAAAGCAGGCATTATTTGAGGCTTGTTTTAAATGAGCTTTCCTATAAAACACTTGGCTCCTGCCTGTGTTTCAAAGCAGTTCTTTCAACAGCTTGAAATCATTAGGGAGGAGGGGTGGTAAATGGAAAACTTCAAAGATCTTGCTCTACTGAAACAATACCCCACACTCACAGCTAACAAATCAACAGGAAGGACACAGTAGGCAAGGTCAAAGCTTACAATAAGGTCACTTAACTTTTTCAAGGGTGTAAAAGCCCATTAGTTGGCTATAACAACAACGAATTCAATCAGGTCTAGCTGGAAGCAAAAAATAAAGAACTATCATCTGCCCTGAAGATGTCACTTACGGTTTAGCTAATATGAAAACGGCTAGGCAAAATGGAGTGATTTTGATTGTCTGATGAGCTTTGTGAGTCTTTCCGACAATCAGCTCCATTCAAGCTCTAAACTTAGGAATGTTGAATGGGGCTGATTGCAGTCCCAGTACAAAACCTCCCTTTCCCATTACTTAATTAACAATATAAAAATATATTTTCCCAAACTGATATTTCTTAATTGCAATAAGAAAATTGCTCTACTTGACCAGTGTCCATTTTTGAGAGATTTGATAATATGTTTCCTCTAATACCCTATACTTTAGCAAGTGATGAAACAGTGTTTATGTGCGTGGACTCTACTATCAGACTGCCTGAATTTACACACCAGATTTGCTACAAGCAGTGCAATTTTGACAGCTATTCTGGAAATGCCTCCTTTTCCTCCTCTGTAAAATGGGGATAGCATTAATATCCACCTCTTACGTGTTGGAAAAATTCAATGAAGTCATATTTGAAAATGGATAGAAAAGTACTTGTCAATTGTCTTAGTTATATTGTGCTACAGAAACAAAAGCTTTGTTTTTACAAAGTAAAAGACTAGGAGTCTGACTTCAGAGCACTGGCTTTAGGAAAAAGCTTTCTCTCCCTGTCAACTCTGGAGGAAGGCTGTTGTTGTTAAGTTCCTTCAAGTCACTTCCGATGATCCATAGTGATCCTGTCTAGGGTTTCCGGAGGAGCAGCTGTTGAGTTTGAAGTGCCAACCTTGCAGTTCAAACCAACCTTACAGTCTAGTGCTTATCCTACAGAACCACACCAGGACTTCTGGAGGAAGGTTGTTGTTGTTGTTGTTAAGTGCTGTTGAGTCAATTCTGACCCATAGTGACCCTGTATAGGGTTTCCAAGGAGCAGCTGCTGAGCTTGAACCATCAACCTTGCAGTTTAAATGACTTTGCACTCTGACACATTAGCCCACAGCGTCACACCAGGACTCCTGGAGGAAGGTAGTTGTCTCTACCTTCTGCTATTTTATGCCTTGGAGATCTCCATAAGTCTTTGCATCTATCTTACACCATAATGTGCTCCCTTGTTTAATCTCTTTTATATTTCAATAGAGATTGACTCAAAATACCCACTTTACTAATCTTCTTAATTGATGTAGCAAAACAACCCATTACCATTTAGGAATATAGATTAGGAATTACAACATATATTTTGAGGGGGACATAATTCAACCCAAAACAATAATCTTAATGACTGTGAACCTGGAAAATATAATAGGGAAAACATAAAACAGACTTGTGTGTGAGGATATAGAACTAAACCTGTGGTCTACCTGTCCTAGAGTTGTGGGATTCTAAGCAGTCAGTTTAAATAACATGAATTTCATAATTTCTGATGTTGTTATTGTTAGGTATCATTGAGTCAGTTCTGATTCATAATGACTCTAAGTACAACAGAACAAAACACTATCTAGTCCTGCACCATCCTCACAATTCTTGCCAAGTTAGAGCCCATTGTTGCATCTCATTCAGAGACTGTCTTTTTCATTGACCCTCTACTTTACAAAGCATGTTGCCCTTCTGTAGGGATTGGGACCTGCTGACACATGTCCAAAGTCCATGAGACAAAGTCTTGCCATCCTCGCGTCTAACGAGCATTCTGGCTGTACATTTCTTACGACTGTTGTGTTCATTCTTCTAGCAGTCCATTGTATATATTCAATAATCTACACCTACATCATAATTCAAAGACATCTTCCATTTTTAGTATTAATCATTTGCCTTTCATGTGCAGATGAGACAATTGAAAATACCATGGCGTGGGTCAGGTGCACCTTAGTTCTCAATGTGGCATCTTCACTGATTTTTTAACATTTTTAAGGTATTTTGAAACACTTTTGTACAACATAATGTAGCTTTAATTTCTTTTGCTGTTTCCATGGGTATTGATTGTGGATCCTAGTAAAATGAAATCCTTGCAAACAAAATAAAAATATTTTCTTTATCATGATGTTGCTTATTGTTCCATTTTTTGAATTTTTTTTTTACTTTATGCTGAAGTATACTCCACATTGTTGTTGTTGTCAGGTGCCATTGAGTTGGAACCGACTCATAGCGACCCCATGCACAGCAGAATGAAACAATGTCCTATCCTGGGCCAACCTCACTACCGCTGCCACACTTGAGTCCATCAATGATGCCACCTGGCCAACCCATCTTGTTAGGGGTCTTCCTCCTTTTCTCTGAC
>NW_006408609.1:2630267-2640243 GCF_000296735.1 Chrysochloris asiatica
AATTTTTTCTTCGAAAAAAAATTTTTTTGAAGAAAAAAAAAACAAAACAACTCCACATAGTTGTTGCTAAGTGCTGTCAAATCTGTTCTGACTCATAGATACCCTGTATCAGGTTTCTAAGGAGCAACTAATGAGTTTGAACCACTGAAATTATGATTAATAAACCAGTGCTTAACTTAACAGGAAAGCTGTAGAGTTTGATATTTATCGATAAATTCTTCTAGTCTTCACATTCAGCAACAAGGTTGTATTGTCTGCTTGTTGCTGGTAGCTAATGTGTCTTTCTTAATTTAGATGCCGCGTTCTTCCTTCATATATTCCAGTTTCTTAGATGTTTGCTCAGCACACAGACTGAATATATATAATGAAAGGAGGATGCAACCATGATGCACACCTTTCCTGATTGTAAACTGTGCAGTATCTGCTTGTTCTGTTTGAACAGCTGTCTCTTGGTCTATGTACATGTTCTACAGGAGCACAATTAAGTGTTCTGGATTTTCCGTTCTTTGGAATGTTATTTATAATTTGTTATGCTCTCTAGTTGAGTCCTTTGCATGTCAATAAAATATAGGTACACATATTATTTTATAATCTCTGCTTTTTAGCCAAGATCTATCTGACATCTATCTGATGTAAGCAATGATATCCCTACTTCCTCATCCTATATCAGCTTGAATTTCTGACAGTTTTCAGCTAATAATATACTGCTGCAACAATTTTTTAATTATCTTCAACAAAATTTTACTTGAGTATTGTATTAATGACATAGTCCATTAATTTCCACATTCTGTTGAATCTCCTTTCTTTGGGAAAGGCACCATAATGAATCTCTTCCACTCAGTTGATCAAGTAATTTTCTTCCAAATTTCTTGCCATACAGGAATCAGTGTGTCTGTCATTGTCTTTTACAAAAAATATTGAAGTACTTTAATTGATAATATGTTAATACCTGCAGGCTTTTTTTTTTTTTTTTTTTTCCCTTAACCAAATACTTCAGTGCAGTTTGGACTTCTTTCTTCAATAATACCTCTCGAGTCGATAAAAATTTCTTATTACATTTTATCATAACTGGTAAGATAGTTGGTAGAATTATTTCCAAAGAATGCTTTTAAATGTGTCTGCTTTCTTGGAAGAAGTGGAAATCAAATGCCATCAAGTGAACTCCTACTCATGGTGATCCCATGTGCATTAAAGTAGAATTGTGCACCATACGGTTTTTAATGGCTGATATTTTAGAAGTAGATCACTAGGCATTTATTAGAGAAACCTCTGGGTGGACTCAAACCTTCATTCTTTCTTTTAGCAACCTAGAATTTTAACCATCCAGGGATTCCAGGAAGAAATAGAGAAAGCCCTTTAGTTTATTGTGTAGATTTTTCTCTTTACCATGTAAACCTGCAGTTCTCCATCAGGTTATTTCATCTGCCTATGAATACTTGGTGTGGTGCTGTGGGACTGTGGTATGGTGCTGTTGTGCTGTGGATTAATGCACTGGACTGCAAAGTCAGTTTGAACCACAAGGTCAGTGGTTCGAGCTTGTCAGCCACTTCTCGGAAATCCTATACAGGGTTGCTATGGGTTGGAACGGACTCGATGGCACAGTGGTTAAAATGTTTGGATGCTAAACAAAAGGTCAGATAAAAACCACCAGAAGTTCTGTGGAATAAAGATATGGCAGTTTGCTTCTGTAAGATTTATGGCCTTGGAAACCCTATGGGACACCTCCCTCAAACCCACCTCCCCCCCACCTCACCTCCACAAGCAACCAACAAAAAAATGTATTTTTCGCCATTTTAGTATGGGTGTATTTTCTTAAGCTTTTACAATAATGGTCTTATGCAATATTTGTCCTTTTGTGACTGACTAATTTCACTCAGCATAATGTCCTCAAGGTTCATCCATGTTATGTGGTGGCTTGCAGCTTCCTTGTTATTCTTCAAGGGAGCATAATTTCCATTGTGTGTATATACCAAAGTTTGTTTATCCATTCTTCCATTGATGGGCATTTAGACTGTTTCCATCTTTTTGCTATTGTGAATAGTGCAGCTATGAACATTGGTGTTCATGTATGTACTTGTGTTATGGCTCATATTTCTTGTGAATACATACCAAGAAATTGCTGAATAATAAGGTATTTTTATTTCCAAATTTCTGAGGAAGTGCCAGACTATTTTCCAGAGTGGTTGGGCCATTTTTCATTCCCACCAGCAATGTAGGAGGGTCCCAGTCTCTCCACATCATCGCCAGCATTTATTGAACTTTGCATTATTGTTGGTGCAATATGATATCTCATTGTTGTTTTGATTTGCATCTCTCCTGCCAAAAGAACTGTGGAAGAAGTGCAGCCAGAGAGCTCCTTGGAGGCCAAGATCGCCGTCTCTTATACTTCGGACAAGTTGTCAGGAGGGACCAGTTGCTGGAGAAGAATATCATGTTTGGTAGGGTGGAGGGTCCGAGAAAAACAGGAAGACCCCTAACCAGATAGACTGGCTAAATAACAGCATTGATGGACTCAAGTGTGGCAACAGTAATGAGGTTAGCCCAGGATTGGGCAGTGTTTCGTTCTGCTGTGCATAAGGTTGCTTTGGGTCGGTACCGACTTAATGGCACCTAACAACAACAACAACAAGGGCTAATGATCGTGAACATTTCTTCATATGTTTGTTTGCTGTCCAAATGTCTTCCTTGGTGAAGTATTTGTTCATGCCCTGTGCCCATTTTTAATTGAGTTACTTGTGTTTTTCTTGTAAATGTGTGGTAGGTAGTTTCATATAGATTTTAGAAATTAGTCCCTTGTCTGATAGATGATTGCAAAATATTTTTTCATATTCTGTGGGCTCCCTTTTTACTCTTTTGGTGAAATCCTTTGATCCACATACGTTTCTAGTTTTTAGAATGGTCCAATCATCTAGTTTGTCTGTGTAATTTTCACAATGTTTGGTAGTCTGTGTGTGCCCTAGATTAAAACCCTTCAAGTCCCTATTTTTTCACTGATGATCTTTATAAGTCTGGGATTTACATTTAAGAGTTGGTTTTTGTATATGGCGTGAGATGAAGGTCTTGTTTCAATCTTTTGCATATCAGTTTCCAGTTCTGCAAACACTACCTGTTGAAGAGACTATCTCCTCCTCACTCACTGTACTTTGGCCCGTTGTCAAAGATCAGTTGGCTGTATGTGGATGGGTTCATTTCTGGATTCTCAATTCTGTTCCATTGACCTATGTATCTTTCATTGTAACTGTACCAGGCTGTTTTGACCACTATAGCCATGCAGTAAGTTTTGATATCAGGCCGTCAGAGACTTTCAACTTTGTTCTTTGTTCAGCTTCCTTCATTCATCTTCCTACTTCTAGGCTGATCTTTTCTATACTCTATCAAATGTACCTCTCTAAGCCCAAATGTAATCATATTAGTCATTTGCCTAAAATTTTTCACTAGTTCCTTTGCTGTAAGGAAAAAAACATAAATTCCTCATGGCATTGATTTATGTTGTCTTTGTCTTTATTTCTCAAGTCTCTTCTGAATTCTACTGAAAGAACTATATTGTGTTCTATTGTTTCAAGGAAAATACATAGCAACAGTGAAAATACTATAAATCTTTTTGGAATTATTTTTAACATGCTATCTTTAGAAGATTTCAGATCATTTGTAGGAAAATAAAGTGGAAAAAGAGCTTTGAAAGTATAATGAGAGTTCCAACTCATAGTGCCCCTGTATAAAGTTTCTGAGGCTGTTTAAATCTTTGTGGGTATAGAAAGGTTCATTGTTCATCTATAGAGTGGCTGGTAGTCTCAAACCACTGATCTTATTGTTCCTAGTTGAATTCTTATCCTATGGAGCCACAATGCTCCCTTCCCACTTTAATTCTGATTAACAACTTGCTTCAAAATGAGTCCATAATCACAGGCATAGCGGTTAGGACTTACAATATATCACAGAATGGAACAATGTGTTTAGAAGGGCCATAATAAATAATTAGCTGCCTTGCAGCCTCATAATTGAGATGTTTATTATCTCACAGTTCAGAAATTAAGCTTTATTTTTCACACATAATTGCTTTCAGAGTCATATTTCTCTATTTTCAGGAAGGCATTAGGTTCTCTATGATTTGGATGTTACCTTGCTGTTCAACTTTATACCCAACTTTTTTATAGCTTTTCCTTTATACCATCAGTTATTTATACTTACAGTTTGTTGTACACTGAAATATGAACTTCTTTTATAAAGATCAATACAAGTTTGGTTCCTATAAGGTGGCGATTAAAGGCATCCTAAATGTCTGACATTATTAAAGTGTTATATTCTTAAGTGACGTTGAACTGCTTCTGACTCATAGAGACCCTGTCTAGGGTTTCCCAGGAGGACTGGTAAGTTTGAACCACTGGTTGCAGTGAGCAGTCCAGTGCTTATCCTACAGCCCCATATCAGGACCCCACTCCATAATCCCTGATATTAACCACTACTCTTCCCCTCGATATTCTGTCCCATCCCAGGGTTCCACAATCCACTGCAATGTCTCTCAGAACTCACACGGTTGTGAAGTCTGGCAAGCCCCAAATCTGTAATTCAGAGGTCAGTGCGGATTCTCTTCACTCATACAGAATTGAGTAGATGACTCACAAGGCTGTGGAAGCTGGCCAATCAAGTCAGGCTATTGGCTAAAGTCCCAAGAACTGGAGGTCAGATGGAGATGAACTTGATAATCAAGTAAATGATCGCACAGCCCACTCACATCATCAAGATGACTCATTTTATACCCAGCAGGATGACAAAATTGACGAAGTCCCTCATTAGATTTCCAAGTTTTTACAATCACGTTTAACTCTGTCAACAGTCACTCACAACTGAAGTATATAATCCTATCAGCATCTTCCTCTTTTTGCCCAGAGTTACCAGGAAAATTTTGGTGGGAGTTACAAAAGTTAGACAAGACACATTAAATAATTCACTGCACTGTATAGGGTGTTGTTGTTAAGTGTTGTCAAGTCAATTCTGACTCAGTGACTCTGGATACGGTTTCCAAGGAGTGGCTGGTGAATTCGAACCATGGAACTTACAATTCAAACTGACATTGCAGTCAAGTGCTTATCCTAAAACACTACATAGGACTCCAACATATACAGAGTGGCATTATAATGTAGTACTTGTAGTGTGCACTTAGGAGCCTAACCAAACTCGGGTTCTTTCATTTATACATTTTGGGAAAACTGTTATTTTTATTAGACCAAGAAATTGTGCCTCTTCAAATCTCAGTTTTTCTACCATAAAATAGAGATGATAATTTTATCTACCTTGGAGGGTAGATGATGTTTACCTGTGTTTTACTGACTACACAAAAGCTTTCAATTGTGTGGATCATGACAAGGTATTGACATCATTGCAAAGAATGAGTATTTCAGAACATTTCATTCTGCTTGTGAGGAACCTGTACATAGACCAAGGGACAGTTGTTTGAACAGAACAAGGGAGCACTGAATGGTTTAAAATCAAGAAAGATGTGTGTCAGGGTTGTATTCTTTTACCATACATATTCAATCTATAGGAGTCCTGGTGTGGCACTGTGGGCTAATGCATCAGACTGCAAAGTCGTTTCAACTGCAAGGTTGGTGGTTTAAGCTCACCAGCTACTTCTTGGAAACCTGATACAGGGCCAATAGGGGTCAGAATTGACTTGACAGCACTCAACAACAACAACATTCAATCTATATGCTGTGCAAATAATCTGAGAAACTGGATTATATGAAGAAAAACATGGCTTCAGGATTGGAGGAAGATACATTAACAACCCGTGATATGTAGATGATGCAACCTTACTTGCTGAATGTGAAGAGGATTTAAAATATTTACTGATGAAAATCAAAGTCTACAGCTTTCAGCATGGGTTGAACTTCAATATAAAGAAAACAAAAATCCTCACTACTGGACTAATAAATGATATCATGATAAATGGAGAAAAGATTGAAGTTGTCAAAGACTTCATTTTTCTTGGATCAACCAACAACACTCATGGAAGCAGCAGCCAATAAATCAAATAACATATTGCACTAGGCAAATTTGCTATACAGGACTGCTTTAAAATGTTGAAGAGCAAAAGTGTCAGTTTGAGGACTAAGGTATAACTCACCCAAGCCATGGTATTTTCATTAACCTCATAAGCATTCAAAAGTTAGACAGTGAATAAGGATGACCTTAGAAGAATTCATGCGTTTGAGCTATGGTGTTAGAGGCAAATATTAAAAGTACCGTGGACTGCCAAAAGAACAAACCCATCTGTGTTGGAAGAAGTATAGTCAAAATGGTCCCTGGAAGCCAGAATGGCCAGACTTCATCTTTCATACTTCAGACATATTTCCAGGAGGGACCAGTCCCTGGAGAAGGATATCATGTTGGGTGAAATGGCATGTTGGAGAACTATTGGGACCCCCAACGAGATGGATTGGCACAGTGGTAGCAGTGATGGGCTCAAATGTAGCAACTAGTTTGAGGTTGGCCCAGGACCAGTCAGTGTTTCATTCTGTTGTTCATAGGGTTGCTATGAGTTAGTAAGGATTGGATGGGACCTAACAACAACAATCTTGTTGAGTTATTGTAAGAATAAATGCCATATTATATGTAAAATATTTACAATATTTCCAGGATATTAAAAAATACTACATAACTATTAATACTTTTTTTTTTTTAATCACTGTCATCAAATCAGTTCCAACTCATAGTGACCCTGTAGAGGGTTTCTAAGGTTGTAAATCTTTATGGAAGCACAAAATGTCATTTCTCCTGTGGAGTGGCTGGTGGGTTTGAACTGCAGTATACAATTTAGGACTAATTTATTATTATTAATAGTTCATGAAACA
The DNA here is from genome assembly GCF_000296735.1 of Chrysochloris asiatica. NCBI lineage: Eukaryota > Metazoa > Chordata > Mammalia > Afrosoricida > Chrysochloridae > Chrysochloris > Chrysochloris asiatica. The sequence continues at coordinate 2,637,119 of NW_006408609.1, forward strand.
AATACCATCTTTCACATTAGACCACTTTTAGCCTTTAGCCCCAAACCACTATAGTAGTATTGAACCTCCTGTAACAATTTTTCAAACAATGATTGTTGAATAAATAGATGTAATGTGAGTCTTCTGTACCCCCAACACAGCACTTACTACAGTTTGACTCTACTATCATAGAAATCAGAACTTTCCTAGTGAGACATTATAAACATAAACCAATCATGAACCTCCATTCTGGTTTCAGCACGGACCTGTGGCACTTTCCTCCTCTTTCACTGAGCACTGTCCTGTTTGTTTGCATGTGATACTTGAAAATACAGTTGCCATCTTGTGACCATAGATATGGCAACTCAGATATGAATTCAGCAAGTTTAGCAATAAATCTAGGAAGTAGCTATTACTATTTTTATTCTTCCCATTTAATCAAGTGAGAAACTAATCAAATCCTAGACCTCATGAATAAGCAGGTTAGGGTTGTACCCAGTCAGAATGGTTTCCTTCTTATATCCTTAACCACAATGCCACATTACTTCTTCGATGAAGGGGACAAAGCAGATCATAAGCACAGATGTAATCATTCAACTTAAAAAGGGGGATGGCATTGTTCTTAAGATCATTGGATCTGCTTGTCAGAACAAAGGCTAAGGGAAAAATATGAATAGCTAAACAATTAACTACACAGTTTGTGTAGGGGACTGAAGTCCATTTATTTTAGACTGTGGTATGGAAGCTTTGATATATGTTTATATCTCTTGTATTTTGGAACCAAAACAGAACTGAGTTTATAAATGCGTGTGTGCAAGTCCAAAGAGTATGGACTGGGCATTAGTGGAAATAGTTGCTCAATATCTGGGATAGATAAAGGCAAAAATTAGGAAAGGGTTAATATGTTAGAATTTCCGTAAAATAGCATCTCATCAAAGTTTTATAACTCTCTTACAGAGATTGAAAGGTTTTGTCACTAGCCTTAGGTTGTAAAATAAGTCAAAGTCAATATTAGGTACACCCTCAGTAGTGTCCTTTTTAGATCTAGCTTCTTTTAATCTTATCTCTTGAAAAGAATCATTAGACTAACCAATCCTAAAGATCCCTGCTGTTAAGATTTCTCCATTGTAAATTACCATTAAAAACTAGGACAAAGGAGTAAGTGTTTAATAATGTTCATATTAACTTCAGATTGTCCCAGATGATTTAATGACTAATTCTGTGACTCAGGTAGTGGGTCTTAGAAGAGATTTTTGAAGCTTTGTGTCAAACTTCAAAGAAAACCTCAACCTCAACATAGCAGCCTCCTATACAGCAGGACAGAACTGCCTGGGGCAATGGTCCTTCCAAGTCACCACAGAAGGGAAGATATTTGCATTCACATTGTTTGTTTATAGCAAAACTTCATTTCTTCTTCTTTTTTAATGTTTTATTGTGAATTATGGGATGGTTTACATGGGAGAACATTAGCTTTACATTCATCCTATTGTATTTCATTTTGTTGCCATGGTTACAATCCCCTCCATGCATCATCAAATACCAAAGGGTATATCTCCCGCAAGCCTGCCCTTCAGTCATCAGCACACTGCCCCTCTCCCTTTCTTGGTCTAGAGTCTGCAGCCACTCCATCTCTCCACATCATTGTCTCTGCCTTCATCTCTGGTGTCACTGTTTCTCTGGGTAGGTTCCTGCATTCCATTCTTTTTCCTTGATGGTCCCAGGGATCTTAGCTCCTGGATTGCAAAGTCAATCACTCCCCTCTTTTTGCTACAAAACGTCTACCTTTACATTTCCAGCCCTCACAATCAGTCCTGATAGCAATTATTCACTATTGTACCACAAGAGTCCTATCCCCATCTCCTTTCATCAGACCCGCCCAGACAGATTGGATACTACTCAGTGGAGATTCTGCCTTCCTCTGGGCCCTCTGGATCCACGCTCCTTCTTGAAAGCTTGTAAGCCAGGCACTTCTTGTCTTTGTAGACCCCCCATTTTGGATAGCCAATGTCCAAGTTGTCCATCCCTTTCTACCTTGTGTACCAAGGGAGTGGAAATGATCCTCGTTGAAAGATTTGTTCCCTGTTTTGAGCTACTGCATCCATAGGAGTAGGTCAAGTTCATCAAATTGTATCAGATTACTCCTCTTCTTTCTTCTAGTTGAACTCTGATCATCCAGTCATTGAAGCCCAGTCAAGTAGATATTATCTGCAAGTGTGGGTGTTCTTATGTATATGCCCTCTCTTCTTATTAGCTGAACGCTTCACTTTCTACTCTAGTCCTCTGTGGCTATGTCACTGACTCTCAACCCAGGAGTCCCCAGGTCTTGCCATACTTCTGGCCAACCAGGTCTCCACCTGCACTCACAGGAGTCTTTTGAAAGTAGAAGGACTTCGCTCAAAGCTTCATTACTGTTTTTCTCTCACTGCCCCTTATCGGTGACCACCATGGTCACCAGTCAGAGTGCATGTCTGCTTATGTATTCCCCTTGAGAATTAGTCTTGGAATGGGGTTTGCCCTGAGGGGACCCGACCATTTGCCTTGATGTCTCCTGGGTGAGCAACTTGCTTGTTTTTGTAGTAGTTGGTCGAACTGCCATTATTGTATTTTATTTTTCCTGCTGGTCTTTCTTTCAAGAAATATCTTCTGTTCTTTCTAGTCACTCCAGGCTGATCTGCTTGTCCTTTCAAGTGGAGATTTCCCACCTCAGAAGATTCTGGATGAGGTTCAGGATTTTACCTATGGTCTTATACAATTCAGAGGCTCCACAGGAAGTCTCCTTTACTGGGAAAGTTGTAGCTACATTTTAGGTTTTACAGTCAGTTATAGGCAAAAGATGGACTTACAAGCTCTCTATGGTGATATTTCTGGCTATTCCTTTCTTTCCCCCCTCAAATATCTATTTTACCACGGTATGCAAGGGAAACCAAAATTCATAAGACAACCAGGTATCTTGACATTATTTTCCCCCTTTTACCCATTCAAACCATGCCTCAATCCCTGTATCCCAGAACCCTGGTGTTCCAAGGTTATGCTTACATCATTATTTACCTCTGTCCCACTTAGCCCATGCAAACCTGCCTAACTGTTCTCCCATCCACCTTGTTCTTCCATTTCCCTTCTTGTGTATTACACCCCTCCCCAGCACC